>NC_037352.1:30776931-31079961 GCF_002263795.3 Bos taurus | reverse complement strand
CCAGAAAGTGTTGGGGCAAAAGATGCATGTGTGTTTCCCATGTCCTAGATGTGGGCCACATGGGACAGAGAATTGACGATTGACTTAAGATTCACCAACAGGTACGGCCATGTTTCATTGGAGAGCTACTGAGGGTACCACCAGACCCCAGGAGCCATGATAAGAGCAGAAGACCGCTGAAGTCTTCATCACTCAAGTGGAGGGAATGTGAGATAGCTGGACAGGGAAGTCCTTGAAGAATCCACAAACATGCCCAAAGAAAACAAGTCAACTTTAAACAGTTGTCAGGCCCAGAAAGCACAAGGCCTTTTAATGACAAAATCAATCAGTTAAGAAAATTCCCACCCCGCTCAGCCACAGAAAGAGAATATTCTCATTGAAGCGGCAGAAAAGAACTGGGGAAAGAAAGAATCCAACCTTGCTCCCACTTTCCAGGATTTTAAACTGCTGCAGCAGAAGGACAAGGTTATGACCTTTTATTGCAAACTGAAGTGCTGATTATTACATGGGACTGAAGATATATATATATATAGATATATATAGATATATGTATCTCCATGAGACTGCTTTCAATGTAAAGTAACTGGAGAACCTTTTTTTTCTAAAGGTGAAAAATTGGCCTGGGGCCTGCACAAGTTTACATACAAAGGCACTCTAAAAACTAGCCCAACTGAGAAAATCTTAGAGGGTGGCAGAAATAAAAGTAAAGCTGCTTTTTTTACTACATGCCGTCCAAAGTACCAGTTATCTTTACAATTCATCTGATGAAACTAATCCCTGAAAGGGAGAGAGAGAGACAACAAAGGCAAAAACTTGCAAAATGCATACCTTTAAGAAATTCAGATAGTGGATCAAGCTTTAAAAAAAACAACTTAAAATAGAAAAGCTTTAGATTTTGAATATAAAGGAATAGAATTCATTCAACAAGATTGTACATTATTTTAAAAGAATATGAACATTTGGAAAACACTAGCCAAATAGAAGTTTGAAAATAAGAAATACAGTTCATGAAATAAAAATAATCAGACTAGGTTAGACAGCAGACTAGACACTGGGGAAAAGAAATTTAGTGAATTGGAAGGTAAGTCCTAGGAAATCATCCAGCACTTTTTTGAGCTTTTCAAAGATGCTGGCTTTCCGTTCATTAGTGGTGGGTTTTCTCAGAATCTACTGTTTCCCATGTTTCCCTTTAGACCCACCAGTTCATATTAGCCAAGTCTTACAAGTGGAGTTAGGGGCTATTTCCTCCTGGAGCAGTGACTGTATTTCCTGCCTTGGACTGCTCTGTGACCTGATTTTACCTCTTGATCAAGAACAACACATAGCAAGACCTTAAGGAAGATAGGCTTCATCTTGTGAGGCTTTGCAGTTTTATAAGCAAGAGAAGGCTGCCTTCCCCTAGCAAAGGAGAAATTCATCCCAGAGTTGCAGGAGAAACCAGGGGCCCCAGATTTTCAGGCCTGTCTACCCTAATGGCAGAACTCAGTCTTCTCCCAGGGTGCTGCCTTTGGTGAGGTTGTACTTCAGTCTCTTTTGTATCATCGCCTTCCTTAAAATTGGCCCCTGAGCCTGCATTTCAGCACCGTCTGCCCAGCAGTTGCAAGAGATGAATCTCTTTAAAAACTGCCTTGGGGGCTTTCCGATATTCACAGTGTGCCTGAGTTGACAGCTGAATTGAGGCTGCATTTTCTATTTTCAGACATTCTGTATCAGTCAGGATTTGATCAGAAAAATAGAACCACTAGAAATGATCTAGATCGTGGGACTTATTATAGGGATTCGACCTTATGCAATTGTGGAGCTGGTTGTACAGTCTACACACAGCTATTGCCTTTGCATCACACTGGTCTCCACATACTCCTCCAAAGAGTTTCCTCAGGATAGCTATCCCTGTTGCTCTCCTAAATTATACTAAACTCATGTGAAGACAAACCTCAGATGAAAGTGACTCACGTAAATGAAGGGTCAAGATGATAACAGCAAATACCAGATATCTAAGTGACTCAGTTATATACATTTTATTGACTTAGGGCTAAGAGAATGAAATCAAGAGTGAAAGAGTGGCACTGCTATAAAGCAAGGGCCAGGGGGAGACTAGAAATCTAAGTGTCCTCTCCAGTGAATCATGCAAGAGTACTTCTTCACAGCGTGAATCCTTCCCTGGCAAGTTCCTATTTTCAATTTTGTCTCTGAAGAACCGCTTGGGTGAAGAGGAAGGGCACTGAAGATGGGTTTATTTGAGAATGTTGACCTATCTCAGCCCACCCATAGAAAGAGATTCTTTTTTCTTCAGCAGACACCTTAGAAATGTTTCCAGAGAGGGCAACCGCTCCCAGAAGATGTGTAATCCTTATCAGTGTGGCAGAGGGGCTATCAAAGTGGCAAAGATCACATGGCTGTTAAGATAAAGGTTTGGCAGTTCCTGGGTGCGCTTATCAAGGTTTAGCAGTAAGCGAGTTTTGCTGCTTCGACTGCATTTAAAAAGTTCATTGATTTGTAGCTAATACCAAGTTGTCATAGTTTCATGAGTAACAGCTTGTGGTTTGCAGAATCAAAGCCTTTTCCTGAATCAATAATAGCAGATTCACTGAGGTGGCCTGAGCATCTGTAGAGAGAAGGGGGAAGGCAAGAAACATGCCCTGGTAGAGAGAAGGAGTAAATTTGGTCAGACTATAAGTGGTTTATAAAAGAGGGAAAATGACACTCTCCTTCCCAAAGCAGCCAAAATTCAGCCTTTTAAAAATTCAAACTGACCCATAAAGAGACTATTGTTGTGAAAACATTTATAGATTAAATATGTGCATACATACATATAATAAATTGACTCTAAGGGAGGGAAAAGGCCAAACTGAAGATTTTATAAAAGCTCATCAATTGGTTTAATCTTCATCAAGATGACTTTTCCACATCCTGAGCCTGGCATAACTGAGTATTTTTCTAGACCTAGCTTCTTGGAAAACATTGACCTCTACTTCTCTTTATTCCCTGGAGGAAAATATGCACGTGTGGGCAGGCACACATCCAGATTTGCGCACAGAAACCCATTATGTTGTCCCTAACTATACTAAGACATGTTTCTAATAATTTAGTGTTGTGCTGGACTTTCACAGCATTTTCTCAGCCTGCTCCATTTAAGCTTCATAGTATCCATGTTGAACTGAGAGCTGTCATTCTTATCCCCTTTTGAATGAGAAAAAATTTTAGTCTTAGAATCAGAACAACTAGCCCAATTTTCCTAGTGGTGCCCAGGGCATGCATGCTCAGTCACTCAGTCATGTCCAACTCTTTGCGACTCTATAGACTGTAGCCCAACAGGCTCCTCTGTCCATGAAATTTTCCAGGCAAGAATACTGAAGTGGGTTGCCATGTCCCCCTCCAGGGATCTTCCTGATTCAGGGATCAAACCCTCATCTCCTGTGTTCAGGGAAGACAGCACTAATTGATTGATGTACTGTTTTCCAAGAAGTTCAGACTAAATTTTATAATCCTTCCCTCTGTTAACTCTAGGCAGTCACTATCAATTGATGAGATGACATGAAAAGTAAAGCCTAGTTAATGTTCTGGACCCCAGTGATCTGCCTAAAGTAATAGGACTACTTCATGGTAAAGTCAAGTCACACATCTCTTCTTTCCATGCTCTCTTTATGAGCTAGAAAGATTTTACCCCTGTGAGGTAAGTTTGCCTTTGTCACAACCAAAAGCTATGGTCACTTGGGGATTTTTACATCCTTTCTTACAACTGCCAAACCCTATTCATGCTTGCTATTTTAGAAAGCTTAAAACATAACAGAGAGCTCCTAGAAATTTTGAAATTACATACCACATATGATATGTGGTTCACATCATACTTCTACAAGACCATGTTGCTCTAGATAATATGTAGCTGTCAGAATCTTTCCAAGCAAAGAATAGTGTTAAGACTAGTACTCCTTTTTTTATTTTTTTAACCATGTGGCATGTGGGCTCTTAGTTCTTTGACCAGGGATCAAGATCAAACCCACATCCCCTGCCTTGGAAGGGTAGAGTCTTAACCACTGGACTGCCAGGGAAGTTCCTAAAGACTTGTATTCTTTAATTTAAATATCTGTTGAGCCCAGATAATTTCTGAGAGTGATAAATGCCAAGAAAAAGATGAAGAAAGCAGAGTAAAGGGATAAAGAACGACAGTGGGTGGGGATGGGGTGAGCGATTACAGATGGGGTGATTGGGTAAAGTCTCTTTGAGGAGGTGAAAACTGGAGCAGAAACTTGAATGAAGTGAAAGGTTTGCCATCTGAAGAGCCGGGAATAGCAAGAGGAAAAGCCTCAAGGAGAATAAGTTATATGTGATTGAGAAACAGGATGGGGAATGTACTAGATGTCAGAGAGGCCATGGTGAGGAGTTGCCATTGTATTCTGGGCATGATGGGAGACCTCTGCTGAATATAAGGCATGTAAGTCGTGATTCAGTTTTAAAAGATTACATGACCAAATATTTATTTTTAAAGATCACTCTGAGTAGTGTGAACAATGTACTCAGCAAAAGGGGGAAAGAATAATGGTGCAGCAACAAGCTGGGGTCCCTCACTGCAGAATTTCAGTTGAAATTGTCCAATAGGAAGATAAGCCTGATGATCAGAAGGGAGTAATCCATAAACAGAGACTGACTTGGAGTCATTAGCTGCGTAGGCTTGGGTCTTCGTAGAAGCAGACCTGTAGACAGAATTACACATGCAAGAGATTCATCAAGGGAAATGGCTGTGAAACCCTGTAATTCAGATTGGGACTTGAACCCATGGTCTTTTAACTGAGATCACACACATGGTTTCAGGACTTGGTGAAGCTTAGGTTCTTGATGTCTCATTGTAGAAAGAATTCAGTGAGAGACAAACTGATAGATAAGAGGCGGATTTATTTAGAGAGAAACACACTCCACAGACAGTGGAGTGTGGGCCCTCTCAGAAGAAATATGGCCATGGTTAATTTTTATGGGCTGGTTAGTTTCATAGGCTGATGAGTGGGAGCATTGTTCCAACTGTTTTGGGAAAGAGCAAGGGATTTCCAGGAATTGAGCCACCATCCATTTTTTGGTCTCTGATGGTTGGCCTCAGAACTGTCCTGGAACTGATGGTATGTCATTAAGTTTCTCATGTGTTACAATGAGTGTGTTTACTGAGGCTCTAGGTCTAGTGGAAGTTGACTCATCCATCATCTTGGACCTATCTGGTTCTAATCAGTTTATGTCATGTCCTATGCTTTTGAACTGTGGTGCTGGAGAAGACCCTTGAGAGTCCCTTGGAGAGCAAGAAGATGAAACCATTCAATCTTAAAGGAAATAAACTCTGAAAACTCATTGGAAGGACTGATCCTGAAGCTGAAACTCTAATACTTTGGCCATCTGATGTGAACAGCCAGACTCATTGGAAAAGACCCTGATGCTGGGAAAGACTGAAGGCAGAGGGAGAAGAGGGCAACAGACGATGAGATGGTTGGATGGCATCACCAATTCAACAGACATGAACTTGGGCAAATTCTAGGAGATAGTGAGGGACAGGGAAGCCTGGCGTGCTGCAGTCCATGGGGTCGTGAAGAGTCAGACATGACTTGGTGACTGAACAACATGGCTGTGTCATTCTTTTACATTTTGTGCCCTGCCCTCTTCCTTCCTGTTTCACCTATAAAGGATAAAAAGGAGGAGGCAGACAAAGTAGAGAGAGCCATCAGGCAACAGGGCAGATGGGGCACTTGCAAAGGAGTAGGGGAAGGAAGCTTTGACCAGAGGAGTCTCAGACTGCAGTGCAGTTCCAAGCAAGGTTTAGCAGAACTCCTGATGCCATAATTGCCATAGGAATGGCCTGCTATGCTTAGTCATTTATCAGGAAACGCCTCTGGGAAGCATGCCTTCATCAGGGATGTGGAGGTATATCCAGAAGGACAGCAACTGAGGCCATCAGTCAGTTATGCTTCCCACAGCAGGAGATTAGAGCAGCTGGTTTTCATGGCCACCTTAGTAGCCAGAATGTGGACATGCCCATCTTCACCTGCCTTCTCAGGGACTTAGCTCTAACATCTTCATCCTATTCATCTACACTCAAACAAGCTTCAGGAATATGCATCTTTAGAAAGCCTCCTCTTGATCTCAAATCCTCTTCCAAACAATGCTTTCTCTTGTCTGCATGCACACCCATAACAACAAGTCCACCAAAGATGCTTCTACTTTCTCATCTCCATTCACTCGTCAATCCACACCTCTCTCTCTTCTGCTCCTCCAATGGCACTAAGGCTTTAAGACCACCAGCAACCTCCATTTTGCAACCTCTATTGCTGAATCCAATGAAAGACTGACTTTCTCTTCTTACCTAATCTTAGCAGCATTTGATGAGGTTGATTGCTGCTGCTGCTGCTAAGTTGCTTCAGTCGTGTCCGACTCTGTGCGACCCCATAGATGGCGGCCCACCAGGCTCCCCCATCCCTGGGATTCTCCAGGCAAGAACACTGGAGTGGGTTGCCATTGCCTTCTCTGGACGAGGTTAATTATTCACTCCTTAAAATACTTTCTCTTTGCTGGTTTCTATGATATCACATTCACAGTATTCCTACCCCTCTTCTCATTCCTTGCTGGCTCTTACACTCCTAAACCTTCTCACTCTATTTTTCTTCAGTTTGGAAGAGCCTATCGCCTTCCTTTGTGGTGGGAAGCTGCC
Source organism: Bos taurus (assembly GCF_002263795.3). Classification (NCBI taxonomy): domain Eukaryota; kingdom Metazoa; phylum Chordata; class Mammalia; order Artiodactyla; family Bovidae; genus Bos; species Bos taurus. The sequence continues at coordinate 31,073,279 of NC_037352.1, read as the reverse complement.
TTTACATTATATCTTTCATCCTTTCTTCTCTTGGGGCTTAAAGTAAAAACTCTGTGCTCAGTCCTCTAAGTTTTACCTCTTTGGAAATCATAAATCTTTCTTCTTTCCACAAAAATCTATCTCTTGCAAATGAAAAAGATTTATTTTTCCTACCTTTTTTTTTTTTGGCCGTACCTCACAGCATATGGAATTACAGTTGCCTGACCAGAGATCAGACTCCAGCTTCCTGCCATTGGAAGCACCAAGTCTTAACCCTTGGTGGTGGTGGTTTAGTCACTAAGTCATATCCCACTCTTGCAACCCTGTGGATGTAGCCCACCAGGCTCCTCTGTCCATGGGATTTCCCAGACAAGAATACTGGAGTGGGTTGCCATTTTCTTCTCCAGGAGATCTTCCTGACCCAGGGATCAAACCCACATTGCCTGCATAAAGGTGGATTCTTGACTGCTGATCCTGTAAGGAACCCCATTTTAACCATTGGACTGCCAAGCAAATCCCCCTACTTTTTTTTTTTTTTAAGTGATCTAACTTGAAAACCAGGCTAATCCTTATCTCTCTTCTAAACTTTGTCTGCCCTTCCCTGAAGCAATGGGATGTCTCATTTTCAATGGTGGGAAGTCTGGGACAAACCAAATAACTGAGAATGAAATATCTCAGCACCAGACTATCCATCAAGCATATCCACTTGTCTGTCTCAGAGGCATATCGAAACGTTACATGCTTAAAATCTGTGCTCCACCCCATATCCAAATCTGCACTGTCTCTAATCCAGCTCCACAAGAGAATGCTTCCTCTGTTCATTCAGTTGCTCAAGTCATGAATCTGGGAAACAGGTTCTTGTTTCCAACCCCTCCCTTTCATCCATCACCTCCAGTGGAAGACCAGCCCTTTCCCATTCTGCTATTCCCACTCCCAATTTTCTCTCACCTCTGTTCACTTTTCTCCCTCTCTACTCTCCAGCCCAACTCTTAACCATCAATGTGTCTTCTCTGGATTACTGAAATAACCTTCCACTGGTCTCCCTGCTTCCCTTCTTGCTTCTTTCTAATCCCATCTAGACACAGTTGCTGAATGATCAAAGCCCAGCAGGTCATGTGAATACCTTGTTCTATATTCTCTCAATGGTTTCCCATTGGACTTGCAGTAAAATACAAGATGCTTAATGTGGCCTACAAAGCTTCACACATTCTATCTGCTGTCTCAGTCTCTAGACTCACAGCAAGCTGCTGTGTTGCCCCAGGCACCAACACAGGTGTTCCCATATTCTCTGAATGCCCTGAGCATTTTCCTCCCTCTGAGACATCACAAAGCCTAATCCTTTTTCTCCCCAACACCCATCCTTTGCCTTCTATTCCACTTCCTACCTCAGACTCCTCAAAGGGAATTTTCCTCAATCCAAATTAGATCCGTAAGTTACACTCATGGTACCCTTTTCTTTTCCATCATGGCAATGATTGTTGCCTGTGGTTTAAAGTCACTTATGAGGTGTACCTATTAAATGTTTGCATCCCCGCTAGACGTAAAGGCAGGAATTATGTCATTGCTCATCAATTAGCATAATCTCTAACACAAAGTACAGACTCACTATTTGCTAAATAAGTAAACGGCCTCGTATAGGTTGAATAACAAAGGAAGAAGGAAGAAGATGGAACCTTAGGGAAAAAAGAACATGCAAAGGGCTCCCCTGCTTGTCCAGTGGTTAAGAATCCATCTGCCAACGCAGGGGACATGGGGTTCCATCCCATGCGACCGGGAAGATCCCACATGCAGTGGAGCAACTAAGCTGATGTGCCACAACTCTTGAGCCAGTGTTCTAGAGCCCATGAGCTGTAACTACTGAAGTCCACGTGTTGTAGAGCTCACGTTCCACACCAGAGAAGCCACCACAATGAGAAGCCGGGGCACCATAATGAGGAGTAGCCCCTGCCGGCCACAACTAGAGAAAGCCATGCACAGCAATGAAGACCTAACACAGCCAAAAATAAGAGTAAATAAATGAATAAACCTTTACAAGAAAGAGAGAAAGAGAACTTGTAAAGAGGAAGCAAAGGAAGAGGAACCAGCAAAGGAAATAGAAAATTGTAGAGTCAGAAGAGAAAAAAAAAAATGTATGATTTTGAGAGAATTGCATGTTGGAAAACTGGGCAGAGTTTTTACTATATGCCCCATACAGAAAATACCAAGTGTTGGTGAGGAACAACTGGAGTTATCACACATCACTGATACAAGTGTGAAATGGTACATGCACCGTTTGGCAATATCAAAGCTGAGCATATGCCTACTTCCTGCACCAGCAATTCTTCTCCCAAGTTTATGCCCAAAAGAAAGAAGAATGCACACGTGCGCACCATAAATACACGGACGGGAATGTTTACTGCAGCACTATTTATTGTAGTTTAAAATTGTCATTGTTGTTGTTTTTAGTTGCTAAGTCATGTCTCACTCTTTTGCGACCCTATGGACTGTAGCCCGCCAGGCTCCTCTGTCCATGGAGTTTCCCAGGCAAGAATACCGGAGTGGGTTGCCATTTCCTTCTCCAGGGGGTCTTCCCAACCCAGGGATTGAACCCACATCTTCTTCATTGACAGGCAAAGTCTTTGTCACTGAGCCACCAGGGAAGCAGTTAAAAATTAGAATAATCCAAATGCCCACCAACAGTAAAATGAACAAATAATCATATATTCATGCAATGGGATATCATATAACAATGAAAATGAATGAATTACACTACACACAATGACCTGAATGTATCTCACAAACTTATTGTTGTGCAAAAGTAGTCAGGCATAAAAGAGTGTATAGCATTTGATTCTATTTGTTTAAAATTCAAAACCAAGCAAAACTAATCAGCAGTATTAGAACTCAGAATAGTGGTTGCCTTAGGGAAGAGTATGAAGTGCTGGGGCACAAGTGGGATTTTGGGGAGCTGGCATGTTCTGGTTCTTGACCTGGGTTTACTTTGTGATTATTCATTGAACTGTACACTCATGATTTATGCATCCTACGCTGCTGCTGCTGCTGCTAAGTCACTTCAGTCGTGTCCGACTCTGTGCGACCCCATAGATAGCAGCCCACCAGGCTCCCCTGTCCCTGGGATTCTCCAGGCAAGAACACTGGAGCGGGTTGCCATTTCCTTCTCCAATGCATGAAAATGAAAAGTGAAAGCATCCTATGTTAGACTTCAATAAAAGTTTACTTAAAAAGACAACTTGGTAGTCTTCTATTTAAATTGCTTAGCTGCTAGCTGCTAATAGATTATCACTGAATCTTTTCAGGAAATGAAAGTGTTGGTGTGTATGCCGCTTAGTGTGTATGTATGTGTGGGTGTCGAACAGTGAATATTCTTCAGAAATGCAGTCAGGTGAAAGGAAACATCAAATTTATTATGCTGTCTTAAATAACTTGGCTTATGTGCCGCAATGTTTCCATAAACGATTCTCTATTCAATGAGAGTCAATCTACCTGTATTGTTAGAAGGATCTGAAGTAACCCCAACCGTATGCTACATCTATCAAATTTCATTTTACCCTCTCCTTTTATTCAGTAAATCATTCAATCACTGAGCATTTTCTCTGCACCAATCCCAGTGAGAGCTGGTGGGGATTCAGAGAAAACTCTCTATCTCCCTTTCTTATCTCTTTTCTTAGGGCCTTAGGAATTCAGCAGGGATGCTTGCCAAGAGTGTCTGAGCCTCAGGAATAAGGGCAAGACTGTGTGAGGTTTTCACCTAGAATAGCTGGAAACTGTATAATCAAAGGGGCAAGGGAAACCAGAGTCCACTGGGAGAGAGAATTGGTTCAAAGAATCTGAAATGGTAGGCATGATGACTTCAGGAAACAGATGCTAAAGAGATCAGGCACAGGTCAGGAAATAGCTGTAAAGATGACCCAAGGGGACTTCCCTGGCAGTTCAGTAGTTAAGACTCCCTGCTTCTACTGAGCAGGCCAGGGGTTCCATCTCTTGTGGGAGAACTTAGATTCCACCAGTCATGCAGCAAAAGAGATAACCCAGGGCTTCCCTGGTGGAGAAGGAAATGGCAACCCACTCCAGTATTCTTGCCTGGAGAATCCCATGGACGGAGGAGCTTGGTGGGCTACAGTCCACGGGTTGCAGAGTCGGACACAACTGAGCGACTTCACTTTCACTTCACTTTCCCTGGTGGCTCAGTGGTAAAGAGTCGGTAAAGAGTCCGCTGGTCAATTCGGGAGACATGGGTTTGACCCCTAACCCAGGAGGATCCCACATGCCACGGAGCAACTAAGCCCATGTGCCACGGCTGTTGAGTCTATGCTCTAGAGCCAGGAGCCGCAGCTATTGAGCCCATGTGCTGCAACCACTGAAGCCCTTGCACCCTGGAGCCTGTGCTCCACAACAAGAGAGGCCACCGCAATGAGAAGCCTGTGCGCCACAACTGGAGAGGGGCCTGTGTAGCAGCAAAAAGGATAGCACAGCCAAAAAGAATAAATAAAATTATTTAAAAAAAAAGATGGCCCAAGATAACAGAGACGGCAGAGAATCAAGAGTGGCAATAGGTGGGATCCATAACTGGGTGGATTTGTAAGGAGTGCAATGGCACCCCACTCCAGTACTCTTGCCTGGAAAATCCCATGGACGGAGGAGCCTGGTAGGCTGCAGTCCATGGGGTCGCTCAGAGTCGGACACGACTGAGCGACTTCCCTTTCACTTTTCACTTCCATGCATTGGAGAAGGAAATGGCAACCCACTCCAGTGTTCTTGCCTGGAGAATCCCAGGGATGGGGGAGCCTGGTGGGCTGCCGTCTATGGGGTCGCACAGAGTTGGATACGACTGAAGTGACTTAGCATAGCATAGCATGGTCTCTAAAACTTTAGAAACAATGTTAAGTGACTAAAAGTCTAGCAGCCTTCTGTAATCCCTGCATGCATGCTAAGTCACTTCAGTTGTGTCCAACTTTTTGTGACCCTATGGATTATAGCCCACCAGGCTCCTCTGTCCATGGACTTCTCCAGGCAAGAATACTGGAGTGGGTTGCCATGTCCTCCTCCAGGGGATCTTCCCTTGCACCAGCAATCCTTAAAAAAAAAACTGTTTGTAAAATACTCCAACCTCTGAATGCTCACTGCATGTTACAGTCTCTGTAACAGTGAAAAAAGGAAAGCAGCCTAAATGTCGCTCACCTGAAGGATGGATTAGTGGGTCATGATATGTTCATACAGGGCAGTAGAAGCAGAAGACCCAGCACTCCATGTATCAACCTGGGCAACGCCAAAGCGTTATGTTACTAGTTGCAGAAATCTACACTCTAATGCCATTTACATACAGAGTTTTAGAACACATAGAAAATGAGGGTTGTGTGTGGATCCAGGTTGTAAAAGTACAGAGTGCACGGGCATGACCATTGCTGGAGAGGGAAGTGACTCCCAGAAATAGGGAGAAAGGAAAGCAACCAGAAAGGGAACATAGTACATATATTTGTAGTATTTTTAAGCTCACAAGTGGAAACCCCAAGTTCATTATTTTTACTACCTGTTTTTTTTCCTACATGTCAGAGATATTTCATAAATACAAAAAATGTTTGAGCCACACACCAAAAAAGTCCTGCCTGCCAGGGAGGACTGTGCCTGCTTGACCTGTAATACACCAGTACAGGTGAATGCGTCACAAAAAACTGACATAGGCATCAAAGATATCCAGAGCCCATTTCTAATGGTGGCAAGAGGGAGGGCATGGGGCCAGGTTAAAGAAAAAAAAAAAAAAAATCTGGCTTTCTGGGAAAGAAGCTTTGGCAGTATGTTATCTGAAAACAAAATGACATGTTCTCAGCACTGATGCAGGGTTAAAAGGTTTACATCCATGTGAAAATCTGCCCAAACCACCATGTCCAGACCCTGTGACATGTAGGCAGGCAGGCAGGCAGGCAAGGATGACTCAACTCTCAATAGCTGGAGTCTGGGAAACAGCATGCCCGCAGAACTAGGCGCCGTGATGTTTTGGAATATGTGTCGGTGAGGTTCTCCATGTTAAGTAGCTTTACACGTTGTTATTAGAATCACGTTAGCGCAGTGCTACAGCAAACGTCCCACGTCCACAGATGATTCTTTCCTAGAAACCTATTGGTTTGCTTTTCTTCTCTTTTCCTTCTGAATAGCGGCTGACAGACAAAGGCGAGCTGGCCTGGGCCTTTGATGCCAATGCCAATTGAACAATAGCCCTGCTTGTGGCAATCACCCTCTTTGTTCAGCCAGGAGAATGCTGAAGCTGTTGCTCTCGTTGGATCCCGTGTATGTGGGTGGCCAGAGCAAGGTGCATTTGGCAGCCAGATGTAGATTCTGGGTGGTATGAGCTGACTGTCCACACAGCTAAAGCTGGGGACTTGGCTGGGACTCCTCTGACCAGTGCAATCAGAGAGACCAGATGGACTCGCCTCCTGGTCCTTTGAAGATGGTATCCTTTATTTAGCTAAAGGGGAGAGGCAGCCAACCATCTGACCTGGAAAGCATTCTCGGGCAGCCTGGCTCTTTCTGTGCACATCTAAAAGAAAGGGAAAGGGCACTGTTGAAAGGAAATTTAGGGAGCGCCTTTGCAAGCCACTGAGGAGTTTGTAAAATCACACTTAACAAATGGGCACCAGAGGTTCCATTAACCATTGGCAACTTCCCATTTATTTTCCTGGGGCAGCTCCACTAAGAAGGCAGATGACACTACAGGGAATTTGTCACCATTTCTAGGGGTTTTCTTGCTAGTGCTGCTATGGCCACCAGAGCATTTTCTAGCTGTGGGAGCTGCTCCTCACTGTAGATCACCCTCCTTAGAAAGACAATCTGGACGTGACTGGTAGGTTGGGGTGCAAGGGCTTTGCTTATCACACCCTTGTTTGTACTGTTCTCAGGTGGAGATACTGACTTCCTATCACACTCCCAAGAGGATCCGGTTATGACCAAGGCGTGTTGTGTTAGCCAGTCAGTCGTGTCTGACTCTTTTCAACCCACCAGGCTCCTAAGTCCATGGGATTCTCTAGGCAGGAATACTGGAGTGGTAGCCATTCCCTTCTCCAGGGGATCTTCCTGGCCTAGGCATCGAACCCAGATCTCCTGCATTGCAGGTGGATTCTTTACCATCTGAGCCACCAGGGAAGCCCTGTGACCACAGTGGGCTCAGCATAGAGCTCCACCCTGCCCACATCAGATCCTGGAATTCCTTTAAAATGCAGGCTAGGCTCTGTACTTCAACAAATCCATTTGAAATCAACCGACCACCTTGTGTTTTGAACTCTAATCCAGTTTCCACACTGTGGCTTCATACTCTCCCTGGCTAAGCCCTTTCAGATAGTCTACCTAATTGGATGGTATTCCCAATTTGGATGAGTGTTTCACCCCTTAATACAACTCTTTCCCCATAGAGCCTGCTCTAGTATCCTGCTCAACTCAATACTTGTTGGAGTTAAGGTGGAGATACAGGAGCACAGGGCCACTGTGCACAGTTGCATAAGTTATTCACTGCACAGTCTTCCAGACAAGATGTGAATGGGGACGGAAATACCATTCAAGAGTCCTATGGACTTACAGTATCTCCATCGCATCAGTACCTAATTTGTGCAAGTGCCAGTGTTAGTGTTTTACCTAATCAAATCAACACACCTTTTTTAAATTTTTATTTTATTTTATTTTTTTTTGCCCATTGCAAACAGCTCTTGGGATCTTAGTTCCCTGAAGAAAAGTGAAAGTGAAAGTTGCTCAGTGGTGTCCAACTCTTTGTAACCCCATGGACTAAACAGTCCTTGGAAATCTCCAGGCCAGAATACTGGAACTGGTAGCCATTCTCTTCTCCAGGGGATCTTCCCGACCCAGGAATCGAACCAGGGTCTCCTGCATTGTAGGTGGATTCTTTTCCAGCTGAGTTACCAGGGAAGCCCTTGAAAGGGAAAGGTGCTCAGTCGTGTCTGACTCTTTGCGGCCCCGTGGACTATACAGTCCATGGAATTCTCTAGGCCAGAATACTGGAGTGAGTAGTCTTTCCCTTCTCCAGTGGATCTTCCTGACCCAAGAATTGAACTGGGGTCTCCTGCATTGCAGGCAGATTGTTTACCAGCTGAGCTACCAGGAAAGCCCCCTGACCAGAGATCATAGTGAAAGCTCAGATTCCTAACCGCTAGACTAATTTCTGTTACTAGTGTTACCTATTTTTATTCCATTGTGATTGAAGAACATACTTTGCATAATTCCAATCCTTTTAGACTTATTGAAGGTTTTTTTATGGCCTAGTATATGATCTGTATCCGAGGATGTTCTATGTGCTCTTGAGAAGAATATATATCTTGAAGAGTATTTTATAGAAATTGGTTATCTCTAGTTTGTCTATAATGTTGTTCAAGTTCTTTATTTCCTTGTCAAGGTTCTGCCTGGTTGTTCTATCCATTATAGAAAGTGGAGTATTGAAGTTCCCAATCATAATTATTGAATTTTCTGTTTCTCTCTTCAGTTCATCAGGCTTTTGCTTCATGTATTTTGGAGCTATGTTTTTATCTTTATTGTTATTTATTTTTATTTATGTTTCGGCTGCACCCCACAGCTTGCAGGATCTGAGTTCCCCAGTCAGGAATCGATCCTGTACCCTCGGCAGTGGGGAGTGTGGAGTCCTAACCACTGGACTGCCTATGATTTGAGATGCATTTATGTTTGTAATTGTTAAATCTTCCTGATGAATTGACCCTTTTATCATTATCATTATCATTGCCTCCTTATCTCTAGCAACATTTTTGTTTTAAAGACTATAGTATCTGATAATAGTATAGCTGCTCCAGCTTTCTTATAGTTGCTATTTGCATGATATACATTTTTCAATCCTTTTACTTTCAAAATATTTGTATCTTTGAATCTAAAGTATGTGTCTTGTAGACAGAATATAGTTGGACCTCGTTTTTTATCCAGTGTGTTAATGCCTCTTAATAGAGTTATTTAATCAGTTCACATTTAATGTTATTATTGATATAGTTGAATTTACGTATGCCATTTTACAGTTTGCTATCTATATGTCTCATATAATTTTCATTCTTCTGTCCTTCTTTACTGTTTTCTTTTGCATCAGTTAACTGTTTTCACAGTTAACTGTGGAACATTTAAACTCCTTCTAATGATTCTTTCACTATGTACAGTTTTAGGACTTAATAGTTTCTCAATGACTTACTATATACATCTTAACTTATAAGAATCTACTTCAGATTAACCTCAGTGAGATATAAAAATGTTCAGGAAGATTCCCTGAAGAAGGAAATGGCAACAAGCTCCAGGATTCCTGCCTGGGAAATTCCATGGACAGAGGAGTCTGGTGGGCTGGGTCCATGGGGTCGCAAAAAGTCAGACACGACTTAGTGACTCAACAACAACAACATATAGCTCTATTTCCCCCTCCAAAGACCTCCTCAGACTTTGCATTCTGGAACGTTAACTCCAAAATACACTTTGAAAAGCTGCATAGCTTTATACGCCTCTTTTTCTTAACTTAATAATTCCCTATATTATTACAAACTCTTCATAAATATCATTTCTAATTATTTCTTTTTTTTGGCTGCACCATGGGGCTTGTGAGCTTCCCTCATGGCTTAGCTGGTAAAGAATCTGCCTGCAATGTGGGAGACCTGGGTTTGATCCCTGGGTTGGGAAGATCCCCTGGAGAAGGGAAAGGCTACCCACTCCAGTATTCTGGCCTGAAGAATTCCATCATCTGTATAGACCATGGGGTTGCAAAGAGTCGGACACAACTGAGCGACTTTCACTTACTCACTCATGGGGTTTGTAGGATCTCAGTTCCTTGACCAGGGATTGAAAACCAGGCCATAGCAGTGAAAGCTGGGAACCCTAACCACTAGGCAACCAGGGAACCCCTTCATTTCTAATTATTGCACAACAAGTCCATCAGGTTGAATATACCACAATTTTAAAAACTTAAAAAAAAAAACCTTTTATTTTATATTGGAGTATAGCCATTTAATAATGTTGTGATAGTGTCAGGTGGACAGCAAAGGGACTCAGCCATAAAAAACTTTATTTTAGAACAGTTTTAGATTTAGAGAAAGAATGGGAAGATAACACAGATTTTCAATACATGCTACACCCAGTTTTACCTCTATTGTCTATGATTTACTTTTGTTTCGTTCTAATTTTTCACCATTTTAAGTAATGCCATGGTGAATATATTGTGCATTAGCATTTCTGTATTTTAAGTTTTTTACATGAGGTAGACTTTTTACGGAGAAGGCAATGGCACCCCACTCCAGTACTTTTGCCTGGAAAATCCCATGGATGGAAGAGCCTGATAGGCTGCAGTCCATGGGGTCGCTAGAGTCGGACACGACTGAACGACTTCACTTTCACTTTTCACTTTCATGCACTGGAGAAGGAAATAGCAACCCACTCCAGTGTTCTTGCCTGGAGAATCCCAGGACGGGGGAGCCTGGTGGGCTGCCGTCTATGGGGTCACACAGAGTCGGACACGACTGAAGTGACTTAGCAGCAGCAGCAGATTTTTTACAGAGATTCAATTACCAAAGTCAAAATATTTTAGAATGTATTAGACTTTATAAGATTAAAGTTCCAGGCTTGGGTCTGTTATCACAATTCTGCTTGGCATCAACATAGTAATTACATTATGATTTCTGGGTTTGTTCCTGTGAAAGGTGTACTTCTTAAGTATAGTCTGTAGTGTAAGACGGTCATGAAACTAAATAGTTTCTAAGAATTGACTGAGGTCCTCGGTATGAGATGATCTAAACACCCCCAAATAGACCTATTTAAGTCTAACCATGCCAGTCACACTTACTGATCAGCCTAACCATAATTAAATATATAACAAGGCAATTAGCCTTTTCAATTTGACCACAAGATAGAGAATTCAACAAAAATTATTTACATTTGGTCCCATGTGGTAGAAAGTTGGTCTAGACGAGTCAGTCATTCTCGAAGTATGGTCCCCAGACCATCAGAATCACTGGTCTGGAGAGACCAGATAGTGAGGAATGACCTTAACATTCAGGTGCAGAAGTCAAAACCCCTAAACCTTCAAATCTGACATGTTTAACCTCACATTCAGCACCAAGTACTTGTGCATGTTGGCTACAAACACTTCACCTTTCCCCAGTTGATAAGATAAAGGACAAAGGAAGGATATAGATAAACATCAAGATAACCATTTGGGAGTGATCTGATATAGGAAAAGGAGGTAATAAATCCCTGACGTTATAAAACCACTTTTTGGTATTCAGGCCAGGCTGACTATGGCTGGAGTGAGGTTGCTTGAGCTCAAAGCCCATAGCAGGCAAATTCAATATTCTCTCTCAGCTGGCATTTGAGAGCAAGGTCTTGGTATAGCCTGTGCCTCTCCTGCCATGAGTAACTCCCAAGATGTAGAGAAAGGGCAAGTTAGAAGGCTCCTGGGACTCTATTATTTTTTTTTAATTTATTTGTATGTTTTGGGTTGCACTGGGTCTTCGTTGCTGTGCAATGGCTTTATCTAGTTGCAGCAACCGGGGGCCACTCTCTAGTAGCCGTGCACAGGCTCCGCAGTGCGGTGGCTTCTCTTGCTGCAGAGCACGGGCTCTAGGTGTGTGGGCGTCAGTGGTTGTGATCAGCAGGCTCTGGACCACAGGCTCAGTAGTTGTGGCGGCCCACAGGCTTAGTTGCCCGCAGCATGTGGAATCTTCCCAGACCAGGGACTTAACTCACGTCCCTTGCATTGGCAGGTGGATTCTTAACCCCTGGTCCACCAGGAAAGTCTTGGGACTCTTGAACCCATGGCTACAGTTCAGAGGCTGTAGAGGCTACCATGCCACCTGAGTAGCCATTGGCCTATGGCCCATGGTGAGTGACACTGTGGCAGAAGGGAACCATGGTCACATAGCCTGGGAGAGTCATCTCAGAGAGGGCATGAAAGTTTCTGAGGCTTTGCAGAAAAGCTGCACCAGTGTGCTTTCCCTCACCCACCCTGGTGGCGATGAGAACGTGAGTGTTGTAGTATGAAAAACAGGGCTTAGTTTGCATGCCTTGTGTTCATTTTTAAAATCGTATAAAGTCTGGGGAATTATAAATACTTCAGAGCATAAAGGATCAAGCCAAACCCTAGCAAGCTGAAGGGTTCTCCTAGTGTACATGAGCTCCAACTTCTTCCTCATCCTGGTCCCTGGGAGTAGGTGATTGGCTGTGGGGTAGTCAGAATATAAATGGGGATGAAGCATAGCAAACCAGGGAATGGCCCCAGATCCTTCTCCCAGTCCTGTGGGCTGGAAGTCGAGGCAGGGAATAGGGAAGAGAGGAGGAATAGAATTAGCCATGCTCAGGTGTAAAGGAAGCTGGAAGTTAAAAGAGACCTTGTCACCTGAAGAAGAACAAAGTTGGCCGGGGCCAGAGGGAGGTTTTATTGTTGTTCAGTTGCCAAGTCAGGTCCAACTCTTTGTGACTCCGTGTACTATAGCACACTGGGCTTCCCTGTTCCTCACCATCTCCCCGGGTTTGCTCAAACTCATGTCCATCGAGTCGGTGATGCTATCCAGTCATTTCATCCTCTGTCATCCCCTTCTCCTGCCTTCAACCTTTTCTAGTATCAGGGTCTTTTCCAATGAATCAGCTCTTCACATCAGGTAACCAAAGTATTGGAACTTCAGCATCAGCAATCAGTCCTTCCAGTGTTGATTTCCTTTAGGATTGAATGATTTGACCTCCTTGCATTGCAAGGAACTCTCAAGAGTCTTCTCCAGCACCACAGTTTGAAAACATCAATTCTTCAGTGCTCAGCCTTCTTTATAATCCAACTGTCACCCTCTAAATAAAGAGGAGGATCACCTGATGCGAAGAACTGACTCATTGGAAAAGACCCTGATTCTGGGAAAGATTGAAGGCAGGAGGAGAAGAGGACAACAGGGGATGAGATGGTTGGATGACATCACCGACTTGATGGACATGAGTTTGAGCAAGCTCCAGGAGTTGGTGATGGACAGGGAGGCCTGGCGTACTGCAGTCCATGGGGTCTCAAAGAGTTGGACACGACTGAGTGACTGAACTGAACTGAACTGTCTGATCTATGACTGAAGGGCAAATAGGGGAGGAAAAAAATCTCTAGAAGACCCCCAAATATAGGAACCCCACTCCTGGGTGGTCAAAGTGGAAATATTAGGTCTAAAAGGTACAGTTCCCACTTCTGCTCCAGAACTCAATAATTGTTAGGAACTACCCAAAAAAGGGGAAAAGACCCACATTTCTTATTGTAGACCCAAATGCTTTCCAGGTTTACCAATCTGAGGTACTTTAGCAGATAATCCCAAATGTATCTAGTGCCAAATCCCCACCCACATAATCGTCAGACCTCTGACCCTGTGGGCATTTCCCCTCCCAGTTGTGATCCCCCTGGAGCACTCAGAAGGTCTTCCAGGTGCTCCTGTGGGAGCCTGGCCCACCGCCTGAGCCCTGCTCCAAACTGTGACCTCAGCCTTCCCCTCGGGCCAAGAGCTCTGGCAGCCTGCTCACAGCCTGCCGCCCAAAAGGAAAACCGTTCTGGGACACCCTGTTACTCTACCAAGAGAAGCAAACAACTCTTTGTCACTTGTCATGTTTGGTCTGGGGACTGGGACAAATTAAGATATTCAGGCCAAAGAGCAATCTGGAGTTCAGAAGACCAGGCAGGTCAGTTTGTACTGCATTTTTATGGGCACAAATAAGTACTATGGAAACTGGCATTACTGATAATTGCCTCTGATGAACAGCAGTATGCTACAGCGCTCTGTGGTTTCATCATGGCTCTAATGTTAAGACACACGATATGACTTCCACATGAAATTTTTCAGTTTTTTTCCTTAATTTTCACGGATCGTCAGAGATGATAATGGTTAGTGTTCACTCAGCTAGCTCTGGCCTGGCAGAAGATTGCAGAAAGAAATAGCCTAACAGCGACTAGTCCTTTACCCTGGGTTCAGACGGCCTACCTGTGGCCAAGGCCAGGGTATGGAGAGGATCATTAAGGACAGGCTGCTTTTGGTAAACTTGTCCACATTCCTAGCATTAGCGTTAGTTGCTCAGTCATGTCCAACTCTTTGTGACCCCATGGACTGGAGTCCATCAGGCTCCTTTGTCCATGGGATTTTCCAGGCAAGAATACTGAAGTGGGTTGCCGTTTCCTTCTCCAGTCCGCATTCCTAGGAGGAGAAAAATCTCATCCAATAGACTGATCAATTCCCATGATGGCATGGGTCAGCATGTTTTTACATTAAAATTTGTTTGCCTTTTAAACCTCTACTGATTTTTTTTACTCAAAAAGTAATGCATCGTTCAAGCAAATCAAATAATTCAAAGGCATTTAATAACCTCTCCCTTTTCCTTTCCCTTTAGTCCATCTAACGTTTCAGTGCCACCATGTTGAGTTTGCCATTTTTCCCACGTTTCTTTAAATGCACCTGAACATATTTACATATATAAGGTGTGGGTGGTGTTTTTTTTTTTTTTTTTAATAAAGCAGTTCTAATTGTTAGATACTGGTCTGTGACCCTCTAGTGCCAGGAAAACAAACTCAAACCTGTGTTCAGAGCTGTATGTACTGAGTAGCCAGAGTTATTATGTTGCTGTTGTTCAGTTGCTAGGTCTGTCTGACTCTTTGCAGCCCTGTGGACTATAGCATGCCAGGCTCCCCTGTCTGTCACTGTCTTCCAGAGTTTCCTCAGATTCATGCACACTGAGTCCGTGATGCTAACTAACCATCTCATGCTCTGCCACTCCCTTCTCCTTTTGCCTTCAATCATGTCAAATTGTAATATCTACTGTGTGAGAGACAGTGTTCTTGGGTCCTTAGCTGTCACCTTATTTATCTCTTACAGCAAACCTATGAGCTAGATACTATTATTATCTCCATTTTGCAAATGAGAAAACTGAGGCCAGCACAGTTAAGCAGTTTCCCACTTGACCATGAGCTCTGTAAGTGAAGAAACCCTGTTTTTTCCACCAGTGTATCACCTGCATCCAACATAGAGTTGACACGTAGTAGAGCCTGGTGCATAGATTTTGGCTATGCTATGGTTGTGAGTTCATGTAGACAGCAAGTGGTGAGGCAGGGTCTGAACCTGTGCCTGCCCCTAGCTACTTTGGTATCTTTGAAGTAGTGGCCCTGGGGATGGGGTACTGAGCTTTGCATGCTGGGGCCTCTCTTTAGTTCTTGGGACCACAACACAACACTCCCTTCTGAGCCTGTTCAGGCTAAGCAGGGTGAGTGAGGTGACCACCTGAACTGGCAAGTAGAACCACGCCCCCAATAGAATTCCTTCCTCAGGGCAACTGTCTGCAGTTTTATTCCATCTAATATTCCTGTGACTTGGTGTGCAGAATGTCTATAAAGGCAGACAAAGAGCAAAGCTTTCTGGAGACTGGCAAGTGGCCAGTGCTTCTGCTTTGCTGACTGAGGAGAAACAAATGAAAAATGAATGGATGGATCTGCTCTAGACGCTCATGCACCAGGCACATTCACTAGCAGGATATGCAGTTTGCTCCCGGAACGGTCAGTGGTTTTGTGAATGAAGATACTGAGATTCAGGGAGGTATAATGATGGTCCACAGCTCTAAGGGGCCCAGACCCTATACAGTTGTATAGAGTCTCTCACACTTACCCTTAAAAAAGACCAACATTTTAAAATCTGGATTTGAATTGAGGGTGTTTGTTTCTGAGCTGAGTAATGTTTTGAGGCTGGCTAGTACATTTTTGGAGCCAACTCTCTCAAAGCCTTCTGTCCTGTCCTTCCCCCACTTCTGCCTGCCCCTTCATAGCACACGTGTGCACAGTCCCACACCTGGCACCTCTGCCCCTCAGGTTGCATTTTCTTACCTTCCCTCAATCAGTCTTGCCAGAATTAAGTGAAACCAACCAGTCCTAAGGAGGTTCCTTGGCTGCTCTTCGGCTTGGCAGCTTGTTAATTCTGAAGGGGAGGATTGCATTTGAGAGCAAGTATTACCTTTATCTTCTTGTGATGCTGGTTTGTGATTTCCCTGCCACTGCTGTGAATAGTAGGTATTGGAAAACAGAAAAAAAAAAAAAAAAGAAAGAAAGAAATGGTTAACCTCTTCATTGGCCTTCAGCATGGTGGCTCCAAAAAGCTGTTGTGAATAGCTCTTGGTAACAAATGGGATTATATTCTTCTTCGTCATCCACCCTTTTCACCCCAGTACAGTAGCAGTGCTGAGACCTTCAGGGATCACATCAACTAAATCCCAAGTTAGAGGTATTTTAAATTCAAAAATCCACACTCAGTTGCACCTGTTCTTTCCTGGCTACCATGGTGAATTTGGGCTTTGCATCTAACGCCTTGAAAATTTATTTTAAAGTAAGTGGAGGCTTGTTTTGAAGTTGAAAAGTTATTTAAACATGCATCCTGGACAGCATGGCCGAAAGTGGAGTATAAATGCATCAGGATCCCCACTTGAGATTTTCATTTTAGCCCAGTGCATTCAAAGCAATAATCTACATTGTGCCCAGCCAAGTAGTGAGTGACTATGCTAGGAAGATTAAAGGATTATTATTTTTTTAATCCACTGGAACCCAAGCCATGATCCCTCTCTCAGTAACATTAATAACTATAATGGACTACATTCAGATATCTCTTTTCTTCAAGAGTCTCAAAATGTTTTGTTTTGTTTTGTTTTGCCAAATGTAACTTACCAAATCACAGGTTGATTTTTAAGAACTAGAAAAAGCCTCAGAGATCAAACCAGACAAACTCCTTATTTAAAGCTGATGTTTGAGGCCCAGGCAAGATGGATGACTCGGTCTCTCATAATCCACTTACTGACAGAGCAAAACTCAAACCCAGACCATCATATTCTTAGCCTGTAGTTTTTCCTCCCACACTCTTGTCTTTCAAGGTATGCTCTGGGGATTTACTACATGGCATCACCGAAGAGCTTGTAAGAAAAGCAGAATCTCAGGCGCCACCCGGGCCTGCTCATTCTGAACCTGCATTTTAACAAGAGCGCTCCTGCAGTGTCCATGTGCACATTCAAGCCTGAGAAGCCCTGCTTTCCATCTCTCTGCCACTGCCCGCAGCTCTGTGACCTTTGCATTTGACATCAGACCATTTTCTGGACATGCCCAAGAAAGTGCAATAAAATAAGTACAATAATCCTGTGGAAAGAACACTCCTTAAGAAAAGTGTTACAGTGACATCTGACCACAGCAATGAAAGAGAAAGATCAGAAGAGAATCCCTCTGGCACTTTTGCAGAGAACTTAAGCTGTGCACTTGGAAAAACAGGGTCCCTGCTCTGAATAAGCTTATCATCAGGTGAAAGAGAGAAATGTAGGGTCCAGGAAGCAAACATTTTATTGAATTCTAAATCAGGATGCAAAGAGTTTAGGGAAATTTTCCTGCAGGACACCTTTAATTTATCCTCCCCCCTGTTGCCAGAGAGAAATTTCTACATAGCAGCATTGACTAACTCTTGTCCTTCAGTGATCCACCACTGCCAGCAGAATAAAGTCCAAAGTCCCCTGTGCTATTCCTGAGATTCCTCTTCAGCCTCAGCATCCTTTCCACATCACCCCTTCTCATACCCTTGTGCCCCAGGAACACTGGGCTGCCTGCAGTTCCCTAGTCGGCCATGCCTTTGTTCATCTCAAAGACACCTAAATAATTCATCCTCCCTTCCCCATCCCTTCATCCGGCTAATTGTTTCTCATCCTTGTGGTCACTGACAACATGCAAGAAATGTTCTTCAAATTTTAGATAGATGCCTCTCCTCTATATTCGCATTATGCCCTGAGCTATGGACTAGATGTTGGTATCCTCCCAAAATTGATGTGTTGAAGCTCTAACCACCACCCTGCCCCCAGTGTGATGGTATTGGAGGTGGGATCCTTGGGAGGTGATTAGGTCTAAAAGAGGTCACGGGGGTAGGGCCCCGCCGTGATGGGATCAGTGCCTTTATAAGAAAAGGAAGAGGGTGTCCTTGGTGGTCCAGTGGTTAAGACTCTGCCTGCCAGTGCAGGGGACACGGGTTGAATCCCTGGTCCAGGAAGATTCCACAGGCTGCGAGGCAACTGAGCCCATGTGCCACAACTACTGAGCCAGAGCCCTAGAACCAGAGAGCCTCAACAAGAAAAACCACTGCGAAAAAAAGCCCGCGCACCACAACTAGAGAGAAACCCCGCTCGCCCCTGGAGAAAGCCCATGCAACAACGAAGAGCCAGAGCAGCCCAAATAAACGCGTAAATGAAAAGGAAGAGCCACCAGAGCTCTCTCTCTGCGTGTGAGGACACAGCAAGAAGGCAGCTGTCTGCAAGCCAGGAAGCAGACTCTTACCAGAAACCAAAGAATCAGGCTCTCATCCGGAAGCAAATCTGCCAACACCTTGACCTTGGACTTCCCAACCTCCAGAACTAGGAGAACTAAATGTCTGTTGTTGAAGTCATCTTGTCTCTGGTATTTTTTTATGACAACCTAAGCAGACTAAGATGCTCTGTGCCCCCACCCCCAGTGTCCTGCTGTCTGCATATTCCTTTTGTCCCACAAGCAGCAGGCTCCTTGAGGGCCGGGGGCACGTCTCTCATTGTCCATCCCCAGAACACTGGGCTGTCAAGCGCATTCCACAGACGCTTATGAAATGAATGGGGGAAAGAAAAGAGTGTGTGAATAAATATGTGCTTGCAGGAGATGGAATTTGAGCTGAGCCCTGAAAGATGGATTTTAATAGCTATGGGGAGGAAGAAAGGAATGAATAGAGGCAGAGAAACAAGGACAAGGACCGTGATGAGTGAGCACACGGAAAGAATTAGGGAAGTGAGAAGGATGGGGAAGTTTTGTCTATGACAAGGGTGAGGGAAAATGGGCTTTGAGGTCAAGCAAAGGAAGTTGATTTTCTACTGTTACTGATGTCAAGTTTTCTTTTCTTTTTTTTTTTTTGGCTGCCAGGGCATACAGGATATTAGTTCCCCAACCAGGGATCAAACCTGTGACCCTTGCAGTGGAAGCACAGAGTCTTAACAACTGGACCACCAGAGAAGTCCCACTGCTGTCAATATTTAAATATTTTTGTTTTAAAGTATAACATAGATAGAACAAATTGCAGGCATCTTGAGATTATAGCTTGATAAATTTTTGCAAGGGGCTGAATTGTATCTGCCCCCCAACCCCCTGCATTCCTGTGTTGAAGTCCTAAGCCCCCAATACCTCCAAAGGGTCTGTAAAGAGATATTTACATGAAAACAAAGCCATTCGGATGGGCCCTTGTGTCCTTATAACCAAAAGAGATTAGGACAAAGACACACATAAAGGGACCATGTAAAAGCAGTCAGATGGCCATCTATAAGCCAGCAAGCGACTGAAGCAATTTAGCACGCGACACACAGCTCATCAGTGGTAGATCTGGTTTCAGACCCAGATACCCTGACACCAGTTCATCCAAGTTCTCCAAGCAGAGGTGATCACCTGAGCTCCTTTTTATCTCCCAGTCTCCAAATACACTGTGTGCATGGGTGCTAAGTTGACTTTGCCGCTGCTAAGCTGCTAAGTCACTTCAGTCCTGTCTGACTCTGTGCTACCCCATAGACGGCAGCCCACGAGGCTCCCCCGTCCCTGGGATTCTCCAGGCAAGAACACTGGAGTGAGTTGCCATTTCCTTCTCCAATGCATGAAGGTGAAAAGTGAAAGTGAAGACGCTTAGTTGACTTTAGTTGTGTCCAATTCTTTGTGACACTATGGACGGTAGCCCCCCAGGCTTTTCAGTCCATAGGATTCTCCAGGCAAGAATACTGGAGTAGGTTGTCATGCCCTCTTCTGGGGGATCTTCCCAATTCAGGGATCAAACCCGTGATTCTTAGGTCTCCTGCATTGGCAGGCAGACTCTTTACCGCTGGCACTACCCGGGAAGCCCCCTAGTACACTGGCCTAGTGTTTTGCTATCCCATGGTTTGAAATTCTAAATGCTGTGGTGCCGATGTCTTCAGAACTGAACAAGTCTTTGCCATCAGTAAGTTCTTACTGATGCCTAACCTTAAACACCCTGGTTGCCTTTTAATGAAGGATGTGGCCTTCCCTCTCTTCTGCTGCCTAGGGAGTTTGGATCAGCTGTCTGTCTTTGTTATTATCTTGGCTCCTTGAACACAGTATATTTATTAGCAGTTGTTCAAATTTCTTAAAAATGTGAGCTTCTCATTCTCTTCCTGCACTCTGGCCCTTGAGTCCAAGCTCCTCCTACACAGTCTCTTTCCTCACCAACAGCTCAGGTTTCTTCATCAGTCTGGCACATGGAGCCCCAGTATAGCTCATAGTCCCTGCAGGTCTAGAGGAAGACAAGATTATATTTCCACAATTGTGCTTCCATGCATATTTTGCAATTTCAGAGCTGTCCATAAGCCTGAAGAAATATCTTATACTGAAGCACATAAAAGACATTGACAGGTGGAAAACTCTGAACCACCAGCATTTAGCCAAAAGCGTTTCTAGGCCTTTCTCTTCAAACAATTTTGTTTCCTCTCCTCTTGTGCTCCAGATTCATCTCTCTCTGTGTTATTTTTTAAAATCTTTTTCTGATAATTGTGTGTTTATAAAATATCACCTCACGTGCACCCAGCAAATGTGCAAACTGTTTCATAATTAAAGAGAGCCCAGTTCCCCCAAATCTGGCATGTGTGAGTAAAACACATGATTTGCTCAGTGTTTTAATGGAATGTGTGGCTAAAGTGCTAGAGCCCCACTCAGAATCACCAGCTGAAATGATGCTCAGAGCATTCAACCATTATGTTTGTAGTCTTACATTGCCTTTATCAAGTTATTGTATTTATTTTTGACCAAGAAAAACCCACTCCTCTTAGAAGAACAGCAGAATTCTTTGGAGAGACAGAAAAGAGCCATTTGGGGAAAACAAAATGCTAAATTTATAAACATTCTGGATTTCTAATTGTCCCTCCCCCTCCTCCGCCTCAACCTGAATCATCTGAGAAGTGTGTCTTATTCCATAGCAGGTATCTGGCCATGCACATCATAAGCTAATTAATCATTGTGGCTATTTATAGGTATGACTTGCATGTAGGATATTAATAATAATCATATCAACCATTACTATTAACAAGAATGAATTGCACATGTATTGAGGGCTTCGTGGTGGCTCAAATGGTAAAGAATTTGCCTGTAATACAGGATACCTGGGTTCAACACCTGGGTTGGGAAGATCCCCTGGAGAAGGGAATGGCTACTTATTCCAGTGTTCTTGCCTGGAGAATTCCAGGGACAGAAGAGTCTGGCAGGCTACAGTCCATGAGGTCGCAAAGAGTGAGATATGACTGAGCAATTAACAGTGAGTTGTATGATTTACAACTATTTACAACTATTTTAGCCTTTTCCAATGTCCCTGAGATAGGCAGTGTAGGTTTTAGTATTCCCATTTTACAGTTAAGAACATGGAAGCACAAAAAGAGATGAAGTGAGTATACAGTTGGAGAGATAAAGCCTTGCAGGTCACATTTGCTGATAGATTGACAGGAGAATGAATATAATCTCGAGTTACAATTGATCTACAGAATTTACGTACTTAAGCTCTATACTCCCAGTGAATATCTATGTCTTCAAGTGAACAATCTTAAGACCCAGCTAGCTGTTTCCTATCTTGTAGATTCAGATATCAACTGAGAGACTGTCCATCACATCTGGTATCTGAAATGCCCAAATCTGAGGCATGTAATTATCTGTTTCAGTTTTGAGGCTAAAAGTCCTCAAACTTTCGCTACGTGATAAGCCATTTTTTACCTCATTTAGGTGATGGGGTAAAATGGTTTTAATGTATTCCTTCCATGATAAATGTGGGTGACCCATTTGCTTCACTGATGTCAATAATTCACATTAACATTTGGATTAGCACCTTAGTGTGTCAAAGCATTTTCACTTATAATATTTGATTCTGCCTGAAACCCTATGATCCAGGTTGGGTTCATGATAACATTACCCTGTCCAGGCAAGAAGGCCAAGGTACAGTGAATAAGACACTCAAGTATTTATGGTATGTCTATTAGGAGACAGGCGCTGCACCAAGTGCCAGGGGTGGTGACAATCATGACAAGAAAAAACAGATGCAATCCCACCCCTTAATGTTATAGTCTAGTGCAGTGAGTAGGCAATCAAATAATCATAACAACCAATGTGAAATTTGAACTGAATGTAATAGTCCTTTCATCCACACAGTCCATCCAGACATTGTACAAGCCATGTGTTCTAAAAATATGTAAGGTTGATACTTCTCTGGTGGTCTAGTGGTTAAGAATCCCTCTTCCAGTGCAGGGGATATGGGTTCAATCCCTGGTCCAGGAAAATCCTACATGCTGCAGGACGACTAAGTTTGCACACTACACCTACTTGGGGAGGGGGGTGGGGGCGGAAACTCATTAAAAAAATATGAAGTTTTAAAAAGACATGCCAAGTTTTTATAAGGAGAAGAATATATTACTCTGGGAACCTCGAATGGGGATTTGGCCTTTTCAGACCCAGGACAACTTTCCTGGGAAAGTAAAATAATCTCAAGATACAGAAGATAAGTGAATGGAAAGTGAAGAGACTGATCTTGGAGGCAGAGAGAGGAGCACGTGAAAATGGCCTGCAATGAGAAAGAGCTCAGCATGACCACTGGAGGTGAATGTGATGGGATGGCAGAGCATGGAAGAATACAACTCGCCACAAAGCTGAAAAGGCTGCTTCTATGTGACAGGTTTTAAATTTGTATTCTAATGACTCTATGAGAAGCATAAAAGATCTTCAAGTATGAGGATAGGGAGGGACAATTTGGTCTGTGGTTTGTAAAGAATATTCCAGATACGATAGATATGATGTAGAGAATACATTGAAGAAGGCCAAGATGGACGTGGGTTGAATAGTCAGATGAGTATTGCAGAAGTCCAAGTGAAGAAAGGTGGACAGTGAATTGAACTTAGACAGAAGATAGATTTGCGAGATTTTTAGTAGGGAAACTTTGGAACTAAATGGTAGATTGAATATGAAGATTAGTATGAAGCAGTAAACTGAGAATTTCCAGATGTACAACCTGGATTTAGAAAAGGCAGAGGAAACAGAGATCAAATTGCCAACATGGATCATAGAGAAAGCAAAGGAATTCCAGAAAGACATCTACTACTGCTTCATTGACTATGCTAAATCCTTTGACTGTGTGGATCACAACAAAATGTGGAAAATTCTTCAAGAGATGGGCATACCAGACCACCTGACCTCCTCCTGAGAAAAATGTATGCAGATCAAGAAGCAATGGTTAGAACCAGACATGGAACAATAGACTGGTTCAAAATTAGGAAAGGAATATGTCAAGGCTGTATATTGTCACTCTGCTTATTTAACTTCTATGCAAGGCACATCATGCGAAATGCCAGGCTGTGTGAAGCACAAACTGAAATCAAAACTGCCGGGAGAAATACCGACAACCTCAGATAGGCAGATGATACCATACTAATGGTAGAAAGGAAAGAGGAACTAAAGAGCCTCTTAAAGAGGGTGAAAGAGGAGAGTAAAAAGGCTGGCTTAAAACTCAAAATTCAGAAAACTAAGATCGTGGCATCTTGTCCTATTACTTCATGGCAAATAGAAGGGGGAAGTGTAGAAACAGTGACAGACTTTATTTTCTTGGGCTCCAAAATCACTGCAGATGGTGACTGCAGTCTTGAAATTAAAAGACACTTGCTCTTTGGAAGGAAAGCTATGACGAACCTAGACAGCATATTAAAAAGCAGAGACACCACTTTGCCAACAAAGGTCCATTTAGTCAAAGCTATGGTTTTTCCAGGAGTCATATATGGATGTCAGAGTAGCACCATAAAGAAGGCTGAGTGCCAAAGAATTGATGCCTTCAAATTGCAATGCTGGAGAAGACTCTTGAGACTGCAAGGACTGATCAAATCAGTCAATCCTAAAGGAAATTAACCCTGAATATTCGCTGGAAGGACTGATGCTGAAGCTGAAGCTCCAATAATTTGGCCACCTGATGCAAAGAGCCAACTCAGTGAAAAAGACCCCGATGCTGGGAAAAAATGAAGGCAAAGGGAGAAACGAGCAGTGAGGATGAATGGTTAAATAGCATCATGGACTAAATGGACATTAATATGAGCAAACTCAGTGAGAGAGTGTAGGACAGGGAAGCCTGACATGCTGCAGTCAGGCACGACTTAGCGACTGAACAACAACATGAAAAAGTAAAAGGTGACCCCAACATTTCAGGTTTGTGCAAATGAATACATGGCTGTACCATGAAGAATAATATAAGAAGTCCAATTTGTGGGATGGAGATCATGAGTGTGGTTTGACATGTGTTAAGTTTGAGATCGTATGATATCCAACAACAGGACCAAGAAGAGTTGATTTATGGATGTGGAACATAGAGGTCTGGGTTAGGGATACAAATTTGTGAGTAATCCTCATGTAGGTGATAATTAGAGCCCTAGATGTGGACAAGACAAGATAACCCAGACAGAGATTCTGAAGTGAGAAAAAAGAGGGTCTTGGGAAGAGCCTTAGGTTATTCCAACATTTAAAGGCCAGAGAGAGGAAGGTAAGTCTATAAAGGAAAGAAAGAGTTGCCTGAAAGCCAGGAGGAACAGAAAAGACCTGGTTTAATGGCAGTTAAACAGAGATTTTCAAGAATGAGGGAACTGATGAGTCAAGTGGTGCTGAGAAGTTAAATAATATAAGAATTGAAAAATATATCTGTTGGGTTTAGGAACACGGAGGTCAATGTGAACCAGGACTGGGAGTCAGAAGCCAGATTGCGATGGATTGAAGAGAGTGGGAGATGAGGATATGGAGACCATTAACTAGACAGCAATTTCAGAGCTGGTTTTCAAGCACACTTAGGCTCTAAGGCACATGTAATAAAAAATATAACAATAAAATAGTGAAAGCCAGTTTTTACTTTGAATTTGAAAATATGGGATAAGCAAAGTGAATTTTGCTTTGCAGTTTCTCTCACCTTCCTCTTCTGTTACCCTCTCTTAAGCATTCAAGCTGCTCTCAGGCTTCCCACTCCAGCTTCTTTAAAATATTTATTTATTTGGCTGCATCAAGTCTTAATTGCAGCACGAGAGATCTTTGTTGTGCCAGGCGGGCTCAGTAGAGTAGTGGCATGTGGGATCTTAGTTCCTTGACCAGGGATTGAACCTGAGTTCCTTGCATTGGAAGGTGGATTCTTATCCACTGAACCACCAAGGAAGTCCCTTCCCACTTCAGCTTGATTTTCCAGGTTGACTTCATGTCCTCTGTCATGAGGACATTGGCTCCCAGCCTCTACCACTTAGCATCCCCAAACTGCTTTTAGAGAGTATACTCTAAAAATACTCTATCATACTGGGAAAGGAGCTGGTAAACTAGTTCTCATCAAGTTAAAAACGAATGATGGCTGTCATGTAGTAAGACTCTGGGCTAGGGTTTTGCTTTTTCACCAGAGGCAATTCCATAACAAGTCTGAGGGTTTGGGGATGGTTTAGGATGGACAGGCATAAAGTGAGGGACTTTGATAAGGAGATCATGTTTTGGAGTAGAAGTAGTACTGACTTGTTTGATAATCTCAAGTCATTTCATCTCTCGGGGACTCCTATTTTTCATTTGTCAGATCTGGTAACAGGCTATATCTCCCAGCCCTTCCAGTCCTGGGATTGTAGGTCTCTGTAGTAAACCCAGAGCCAGGTGAGGTTGTGGCTCCTTGGAAAGTGGGAGAAGGGAAAGAAGGGACGAAGATGGGTAGAGAGAGGGAAAAGGAAAGAGAGAGAGAAAGAAAAGAGAGAATATAGCATTTCTGCTGTCTCTAGGAAGAAGGTTTAAAGTTAGGTTAAGCTAGAATAGAATCAACTGAGGTGTGTAAATCAGATCGCATTTTAAGTGCTCAGAGAAGCTGCTGTTTTTTGTTGTTGTTTTTTTTAAAGAACTCCTGAAGGCAATCTTGAGTAAAGTGAAGAGTCCTTTTGTAGAAGGCATAAATGCCTCTGGATTTACCCCTTTCTAATCACCTAAATGTTGGTCTATCAGGTTTCCATAAGCCAGTAGGTACATTCATGCTTAATAACAACATGCGGTAAAGAAATGGTTGAGATGCTCGGATAAAGATTAATGCTTGACTTCCTCTTTCAATTCTTTCTTATACTGCATTTCACATTGAAAACCACTTGCCCCTTGCACTCTAGCTTTTGAAATATTCCTTATGAAGTCACTTTAAGCTGTAGATAGTAGAGAAGATGTGCCTTTATCAGGAATGGGGTGCATGATATGCGTCCAAAATACCTCCTCTAATTAAGAACCAAAGTCTGGAAACAGACGGATGGTGTGTGACAGGTGAGCAGCTCTGTGTCTGGGCTATAGATTGGGGAAAGGCGGTAAGCTTTCCAGTAAGCTTATTCCCGTAAACCGAATGAGTGAGACCTCTGCGTTTCTGTCCTTGTTGGCTTCCCCTCCCAAAGCTGGCTAATGTGCTGGCCTCCATTTAGAGTCACCACTTCGTTCACTGGGAGAAGACAAGCTGTCCAACCTAATCCATTAGTTAGCCTTCTGCATTAACACAAAACACATGGTGCTCCATGCTTCATTAGCACAGACAAGGTGTTCCAGTCACTGTGTCCCTGCGTAGAGCTACTGTGGCGGCTGCCCTCCACCGAACAGCTTCACACTCTGTACCTTCCCGACCACACCGCCTCAGTCCACGGCTGCTCTCCTCACTCAATGAAGCTGGACGAAGCCTTCTCATCTCCTGCCAGTAGCCAGTAGCCACTTCCGTGTTGATTAATACTTCCATCCTGCTGTGTGCCAGGACAAACGGAGCTGGGTTTGCCTCCTCTAGTGTTTGCTGACCAACCAGAAGAACAAGAGCTGTGCAGCTGGACAGGTCTATCGGCCCAGGGCCGGCCCCAAGACAAGATGATTAGGGAAGATAATGATGAATGAGAGGCTCACAGGTGAAAAATGACTTCTTGGGACACCTTATTGATCTGCCAGCTGAGGTCTTTTTCATGTGGAACCTAAATTTGACATCTCAAATTGAACCTGACTCTTGCATAGTTCACGAAATTTTAGACCTGGCAGTGATTTTAGATGGAATCTAGGGCTTAGCCTAAATGGGAAAACAGGCCCCTGAGCATGGAAGTGACTTACCCCAAAGTAACACAGAGAGTCAACGGCAAAGTTAGGGCTGAAGGACTTCCCTGGTGGTGCAGTGACTAAGACTCTGCACTCTCAATGCAGGGGGTCTTGCTTTGACTCCTGGTCTGAGAACTAGTTCCCACACACTGAAACTAAAGATCCCATGTGCTGCAACTAAGACCTGGAACAGCCAGATAAAAGCAAAAAAAAAAAATCAAAGTCTGGGCTGGGACTCAGGTCTGATGCTCAGGTCATTACCACAGGCTGCAGGGTCATTTTCTTAGGCAGGACCCAGGTTCTGTCAATATGCTAATATATCCGTGCTGGTATAAGACAAGATCAGGCCATACTGCCTGATAATTTAGGTTATAATTCTGCATGTCACAGTATGAATCACTCACAGCATTCTACTTTTATGGAACTCTCTGTTTCCAATATAGCTTATAATTCTTTGGGGAAAAAAAAGATCAGGCTACACTGGTCTAATCTAGACCTTGGCTCCAAATGGAGTAATAAAAAAAGGATGACAGAAGAAGCCATAGGGCCTGGGGAGAAAGAAACAAATTCAATAAGGAGCAGCCAGGAAAACAGCTTGGCTGTTTGGGCTTCCCTAGTGGCTCAGACAGTAAAGAATCTGCCTGCGGTGTAGGAGACCCAGGTTCGATCCTGGGGCTGGGAAGAGCCCCTGGAGAAGTGAATGGCTACCCACTCCAGTATTCTTGCCCGGAGGGCTACAGTCCAGGGAGTCACAAAGAGGCGGACATAACTGAGAGACTAACACTTTCACTCACTCTGAAGAAAACAGCTACTTTTACCCTTATTTATGTGGGCTTCCCTGGTAGCTCTGTTGCTAAACAATCCACTTGCAATGCAGGAGACCCCAGTTTGATTCCTGGATCAGGAAGATCCGCTGGAGAATGGATAGGCTACCCACTCCAGTTTCTTTGCTTTTCCCTGGTGGCTCAATTGGTAAAGAATCTGCCCGCAATGTGGGAGACCTGGATTCCATCCCTGGGTTGGGAAGATCCCCTAGAGAAAGGAAAGGCTACCCACTCCAGTGTTCTGGCCTGGAGAATTCCATGGACTGTATAGTCTATGGGGTCTCAAAGAGTCAAACATAACTGAACAACTTTCATTCGCTCACTCATGTGGGCTGGAGGAAAGCACAAGACGGTGCCAAAAATGCAATCTCCTTTTGGTGAGAGCTCTTTTTCCTAAGAAGCATTTCAGTTTGGGATTTATTTTTTCCATGAAGTGAAGAATCTGAGGATGGAATGAAGAAACTCTACCAAGTGGGCCGCCAGCAGTCAGAAAAAAGGTGGTCGTGGTACCCTCTCTTAACAGGGAATACAGGAATGGGACCTGCATTGAGGAGCAATGCAAATTTCTTGGCAGCACAGCAGGGCATGCCCCTCCCACAGAGTAGGAAAGAGCCAGATTCCCCAGTTCAAATACAAACCACACTGGGAGCTCCTACCTGCCCAATCTCAGCGATCAGTTAACACCCTGGCAGGCATTAGCACCGCAGGGTTTGTAGCCTGCAAATAAGTGGATGGTCGTGATCAAGGCCAGGCAAAGACCCACTCTTCCTGCTTCACATAACCCAGATGTGCATATGCTCCCATAGCACATATGCTTCACAGAGCTGTGCACAACTCCACAGACTGTGAAGCTCTGGCCCACGGAAAACAAAGCATCACCTCGCCTTCCCATTCTCACCAAAGGCTCTTGGATCCCTTTGCTACTGAGAAAGGAGAATCATTAAGCGGCCAGACACACAATAGACAGTCACAATGTACTGTTGTGTGCCAAGTACTTCAAAACAGTGTACATAATGTGCCAAGCACTGTGTAAACACTAGGGCTATGAAGGTACAAGCCTACCTGAGTTGGGCATACCTAGTGGGGAACAGATGCCCACATTACTAACTAATGAAATGGGATAAGGGCTATTCAAAAAGGAGGGAAATGAGCTAAAATTTACTAAGCTACTAAGATCCAGTAAGTTTAATCCACCCTTTCACTAGCTCATTAATAGACATTTATTAAATATCTGCAGGAGCTGTGCTAAGAATACAAACAGAAAAGATCTTTGCCCTTGAAGAGTCACATATCACAAGGCAAAGATGAATGGATAAATAATAAGTTAAAAAAATTTATAGTTGCTATTTCAAGTCTGCACATGCACAAAATGTATTCAAAGGAGTCAGTTTTTAAGCATCTCAAAGTATCTCAGGTTTTTCACCTAAGAGTACATACTATTTGGAGGAGGCAATGGTACCCCACTCCAGTACTCCTGCCTGGAAAATCCCATGGACGGAGGAGCCTGGTAGGCTGCAGTCCATGGGGTCGATACGAGTCGGATACGACTGAGCAACTTCACTTTCACTTTTCACTTTCCTGCATTGGAGAAGGAAATGGCAATCCACTCCAGTGTCCTTGCCTGGAGAATCCCAGGGACGGGGGAGCCTGGTGGGCTGCCGTCTATGCGGTCACACAGAGTCGGACACGACTGAAGTGACTTAGCAGTACATACTATTTGAGTCCATTTATATGAAGTTCTACAACAAGCAAAACTAATATACTATGAAAAAATCTGAACACTGCCTTTGAGTCGGGTGAGTGGTACTTTCCTTGACTAGGGGTTGGGTTATACAGTTACATGTATTTGTCAAAATTCATTGAGTGGTCCACAAGATGTCTGGGTTTCATTGCTTTATATGCAGGCCAGGCAGCAACAGTTAGAACTGGACATGGAACAACAGACTAGTTCCAAATTGGAAAAGGAGTACGTCAAGGCTGTATACTGTCACCTTGCTTATTTAATTTATATGCAGAGTACATCATGAGAAACGCTGGACTGGAAGAAACACAAGCTGGAATCAAGATTGCCGGGAGAAATATCAATAACCTCAGATATGCAGATGACACCACCCTTATGGCAGAAAGTGAAGAGGAACTTAAAAGCCTCTTGATGAAAGTGAAAGAGGAGAGTGAAAAAGTTGGCTTAAAGCTCAACATTCAGAAAACGAAGATCATGACATCTGGTCCCATCACTTCATGGGAAGTAGATGGGGAAACTGGAAACAGTGTCAGACTTTATTTTTTTGGGCTCCAAAATCACTGCAGATGGTGACTGCCACCATGAAATTAAAAGACGCTTACTCCTTGGAAGGAAAGTTATGACCAACCTAGATAGCATATTCAAAAGCAGAGACATTACTTTGCCAACAAAGGTCTGTCTAGTCAAGGCTATGGTTTTTCCTGTGGTCATGTATGGATGTGAGAGTTGGACTGTGAAGAAGGCTGAGCACCCAAGAATTGATGCTTTTAAACTGTGGTGTTGGAGAAGACTCTTGGGAGTCCATTGGACTGCAAGGAGATCCAACCAGTCCATTCTGAAGGAGATCAGCCCTGGGATTTCTTTGGAAGGAATGATGCTAAAGCTGAAACTCCAGTACTTTGGCCACCTCATGCGAAGAGTTGACTCATTGGAAAAGACCCTGATGCTGGGAGGGATTGGGGGCAGGAGGAGAAGGGGACGACAGAGGATGAGATGGCTGGATGGCATCACTGACTCGATGGACGTGAGTCTGGGTGAACTCCAGGAGTTGGTGGTGGTGAGGGAGGCCTGGCGTGCTGCGATTCATGGGGTTGCAAAGAGTCGGACACAACTGAGCAACTGAACTGAACTTTACCTAAAAAAAGAACTCTATGCAAATATTGAATTCTAGATAATGATATATATGATGAATTTGTGTGTGGGGGGGTGTGCTGATATCTGGGCTTCCCTGATGGCTCAGCAGTAAAGAATCCATCTGCAATGCAGGAGACACAGGAGACAGGGATTCGATCCCTGGGTGGGGAAGATCCCGTGAAGGAGGGCATGGCAACCCAGTTCAGTATGCTTGCCTGGAGATTTCCATGAATCAAGGAGCCCAGTGGGCTACAGTCCCTGGAGTCACAAAGAGTCCAACAGGACTGAAGTAACTGAGCAAGCATGTACTAATATCTGCAACTTACTTTGAATTGCATCCAAAATATCAGGTGAATAGCAATGTGTTAGAGCAATCAATGGTGAAGAATCTGCCTGCCAATGCAGGAGACAAAGGAGACAGGAGTTTGATCCCTGGATTGGGAAGGTCCCCTGGAGAAGGAAATGAAAACTCACTCCAGTATTCTTGCCTGGGAAATCCCATGGACAGAGCAACGTGGCGGGCTCCATTCCATGGGGTCACAAAGAGTTGGATATGACTGAGCGACTAAGCACTCACAAAACATAGCAAGGGACTTCCCTGGTGGTACAGTGGTTAAAACTCTGCCTCCCAATACAAAGGGTACGGGTTCAATCCCTGCTTGGGGAACTCAGGTGTCACATGCCTCCGGGTATGGCCAAAATTTTTTTCTTTTAATTTTAAAAACGCAAATACTGTAAAATGTCAGTTGTAGAATTTAGGTAGTGGATGTATACTATATGATGCTTTCAATTTGTCTGAGAATTTGAAAATTTTCAAAATAAAATATTAGTGGGGAAAAAATGAGTCTTGAAAGTTAAATAGCCATCCCCCAGCAAGCAAGAGACTTCCCCGGTGGTTCAGATGGTAAAGAGTCTGCCTGCAATACAGGAGACCCGGGTTTGATCCCTGGGTCAAGAAAATCCCCTGGAGAAGGGAATGGCAACCCACTCCAGTATTCTTGCCTGGAAAATTCCGGGGACAGAGGAGCCTGGCTGGCTACAGTTCATAGCGTCGCATAGCATCAGACGCTGCTGAGCAACTTATACACATACATAGGCAAAGAAGATGAGAAAGGTCTAGGCTAAACCCATTTCCAATTTTCCAACCCCCATCTGCCTTTCCACCTCCTCTATAGAACGCAAGGTAACAATATTTACTTCTCTGCTCACCAATTTGGGCAGCCATATGGCACAGTTCTGGCCAATGAAACATTATGGGAACTTGGTTCATTCTTCTGGGAAAGTTTTGCTTAGTGGTGCTGCACTTTCCTGACTCAAATACAGACATGACACCTGGAGCTGCAGCAGCCTCTTGGAACCACAAAGGCAAATCTGGAAGAATCAGACTCCTGCCCTGACTTTGCTGAGTCGTGGAGCCCGTGTCAGCAGCAGACCATCTCCAGGCTTCCTGCTGTGTTAAGAAAATGAAATCCTTGTTTGTTTCAGTCACTGTTGGTCAAGTTTTCTGTTACTCACAGCTGAAACGTTATGAGCACCGAAGTGTAAAACAGCCTGGTTTTCAGGTCATTGCAAGCAATCTGATGGCTGGATCCAGAGTTCAGGGAGGAAAATGTGGAACAGACAATGTAACTAACTGTTCAAGTTGGAATAGTCTGGACTCCGGAGGACTCTTCATCCAATACTAAAAGACTTTGGATTCTCTGAAAGTGTAGAGCAAGGGGGTCCCTGATCAAAGCGCCTTTTAGAGTAGCCATTCTCGAATTTTATGAATATTAGAATCATCTGCAGTTAAAAATGCAGATTCCCAAGCCCCACGTCCAGAGAGTCAGATTCAGTAAGAGATGCTGAAATCCTCTCTTTTATCAGCAGCTTCTGTGACCAGTTCCATACATACTGACAGCTTCCAGTCTCAGAAGCATTCTGTGTGCACCCACAAGGCAGGCTGGAAGTGTCAGGAGGTGAATGCTTCCAAGAGCGACCTTTGATCATTGAGGAATAGGAAGGAACTGGTGGATAAATCTCCAGTTTCCTTGCTTATAGGTGGAAGAATTCTGAAGCATGTGCCTAGCAGCCTCTCAAGTTCCCTTAGAGTTGAGTCCCACTCTAACTCTCTCATTAATATATCTTTTACTGATTTTCCTTCCCTGTCTCCCTTCCCCAGACCCCCTACCAGTACACTGCTGGTACCCTAGACAAATCCTTGTCTAAGGTCCAGCTTTTGGCAGAATTCAAACTAGGATGCTGATTCAGAAACCCAGGATGGGGCTTGGAAATATGCATTTTAACCATCACCCGTCTCTAAGTATTCAGAATGGACTGAATCTCAGTCCCTCTAACCACAAGTAACTTTTCCTGTTGACAGTGTCAGAGGAATTTGTAGATTAGAGTGAAATTCTTTGGTGGCAAGCAGATTTTTCAGTTGAATTGAGACCAAGAGATTAACCAAATTCTCTAGCTAATTCAGATAATCTGTGAAAAGTTTCCAAACATAAGCAATTTCAGAGATAAGACCTAACTGCAAGGGCCCCAAATCAGCTTAGGACACTGAAAGAGGTAATCAGGAGAATGTCGAAGCCCCACCACATAAATATATAAGACAAATAAAGGATCCTGATTGTTCCTTACCTCATAACACTCAGAATAAATTTTTGTCTAAATTTAATATCTATTCATTCAGTATCTATTCACTTAGTTGATTTCAACTAAGGAATTTGTGTTTTACTGAAAAAGAGGAAAACTAGATCTTATCAGTTGAAGCAATAATTTTAATTGTGTTTAGGGGCCAGGTAAACCTGTTGTTTTAATATTCCCTTACTAGGAAAGAGATTGGTCAAATGTATTTTGATACCATTCTTGCCCTCAAATTAGAATCCCGGGACGAGGAGCTGATGGAGAAGAAATGGACTCACTAGAGGGGCTAGATCGGGTTATTGAGTTCCTCTGATGATGCCATCTCAGGAGCCGTGAGCATCAGCCTCCTCCTCAAAAGCTCAGGTAAGGTGACCAAAGCATCCCTGGTGGCTCAGTCGGTAAAGAATCTGCCTTGCAATGCAGGAGACCCTGATCCTTGGGTCAGGAAGATCCCTTGAAGAAGGGAATGGCAACCCACACCAGTATTGCTGCTTGGCAAATACTGTGGACAGAGGAGCCTGGTGGGCTGCAGTCCATGGGGTCACGAGAGCCAGACACAGAGACTTAGTGACTAAAGCACCAAGGTGACCAAAACAGGAAAGATGGTGTCCCCTTATTGTAAGCTGCGGCTCATGGATCTTTAAAAGAGCATCATTTAGAGATGTTTCCAAGAACAGTTCCAGGGGGTCAGTTATTCCCACAGAGGAAAGTTTTAGACTTTGCTGAATTACCAGTACCTTATTAGTGATGGAATTCAGCCATGCCATTCCACATACTCCAGGGTGCCTCAGTTTTGTACTGGGTAGGACAGCCTGGCCTCTGTGACTTTGTCAGCTGAAATCATGGCACCGTGACCCTGCTGGTATTATTGAAGTTATCCTAATGCCACTGATGACAGACAGGTTGTTAGAGAACCTTCCCATCGAAATCTTCAGGAGTTAGATGTCTCTCTTCAAACTCATCTGCTAATATCATTTCATGGGCTCTTCTCGGGGAAATGAAGATGCAAGCTGTCAGAAACCTAAATATGGGCAAAGCTGCCTGCCGTCTGATGGAAGATAAAAGAGAAATGCAAAAATACCACCGGATCAGCTTTTCTTTAGTCCTAACAGAAGAGACGTAGGGAAAGTCTACATATCTACACTTTGGATTAGTGTTCACTTGTCTTTTTCTGTAGCTGAAAAGTGAGTTTTCACTCTAAGGAAGCATGCAATGCCACCTAAAAGTCTCAAGTTGAAAAACAGGAAGAGAGTGTTTTGACACGAGAGGAAAATAGAAACAATTTTACCCAAACCTTGAGTTATAAGAGAAAAGATTACTTATTCACTGTATGTATGTTTGTGTGTGTACTCAGTCGTGTCTGACTCTTTGCGATCCCATGGACTATAGTCCACCAGGCAAGAATGGAATTTCCTGGGCAAGAATATTGGAGTGGGTTGCCATGTCCTTCTCCAGGGTATCTTGTCAACCCAGGGATTGAACCCACGTCTTCTGCATTTGGCAGACAAATTCTTTACCACTAGCGCCACCTGGGAAGCCATCACTTTTATTGCTTACCAACCACGAACAGCTCTTTGAAAGTCTACTACTACTCTATGCACATGTGTTTCTTGGTAATACAGAGATTCCAAGAGGTAGAGGGCACAGTCTCAGCCCTGGAGAAATACACAGTGTCCTCGAAGAGAAATGACAAGAATCTAAAAGATAAATAACAATCTGAACATCCACATGCTATGTGATAAATGGCAACCATATGAATCAATTGGAAAAGACCCCGATGCTGGGAAAGATTGAGGGCAGGAGGAGAAGGGGGTGACAGAGGGTAAGATTGTTTGGATGGCATCACCAACTCACTGGACATGAATTTGAGCAAACTCTGGGAGATATTTAAGGATGGGGAAGCGTGGCCTCCTGCAATTCATTGGGTCACAAAGAGTTGGACATGACTTAGCAACTGAACAACAAGAAGTCAATAATATATGTATAAGGCTCATATAGATATCTCTTAATAATCGGACAGACATCCCTCTTCCTTTGGATATGTTATTATTGGGGACTCCCCCATCACTACAGGGAAGGTAGTTACGTAATTGTTTAGAGTAATTTTGATGTTTGCACATAAATGCATAATGATATTATTGATCCTGAGTACAAACTATCAGCAGAAGCAGTTGTAAAACCTGATGGGAATTTGCACCTAGCAGCCTGGTTCCCCTTCTCATCAAGGAGCCAAGGAAAGAACCCAAAAGTACCCAGAGCTCCCAGGATGAGGGAGTGACCTGGGGTGTTTAGACTAGAAGATGAAGAATGTCTCAGGACAGCATACAGCAGCATCGAATAGGAAGGAGGTGCTTTTATTCCCAGCCAACAAAGTGCTTCACAAATCAATATTATAAGCTGCATTTTATAAATTACCCCATCATGGGAGATTGTAAATTGGCATTGAAAAAAAAAAGAAAAGTTTATCTTTTTTTCTTTTGAGAAATCTATTCATTTTGAAATTCAGGAGCTATTATTATTTGATCCCTGAATAATTGTCCACATTACAGCAATTAATAGTCTGTTTATTTACTATAGTTATAAGAACAATGTCAGATTTCTTAAAATTTTTGATTAAAGTGTTTTTTTTTAAGTTTTGATTAAAGTGTTTTAAAAACACTGAAAATAACAACAACATCTCCCAGAAAATAATGAGTTTCTTCCTGTTGGCTGTCGAATCATTACTCCCATATCTGAATGAGAACAGCACATCAAAGCCAGCAGTGGTAATTAAATGATTTGTGAACATAGGTTAACAAATTAGTGCATCGTGATGTGTCATTGTCTAATTAGGGTAAAAATACTAGTGTTACCTAAAAGACTGACAAAATAGTAAAACAAGAAGGAACAGGTAAAAAGGTATCATGCAAAAGATTAGAACATATGTAATGTCATTTTTCTGCTTACTACTTTAGAGGGGTTATGAGCATCTTCCAGATCTTACAGTGCAGTGCATTCATGCTCTTGTGTCCAGCTTTTTGCATCCCAATGGGCTATATAGCCTGCCAAGCTCCTCTGTCCCTGGGATTTTCTAGGCAAGAATACTGGAGTGGGTTGTCATTTCCTTCTCCAGGGTATCTTCCCGACCCAGGGATCAAACCTGAATTTTCTGCATCTCCTGCATTGCAGACAGATTCTTTACTGCTTGAGCCATCAGGGAAGCCCCCAGATCTTACATATCCAAGCTACTACACCTTGGATTAGTTACGTTTTTCAGGGTGAATGGGAAGCTCTCTGCATGCATATGTTCTCATTTGCTTCAGCTGTGTCCAACTCTTTGCGACCCTATGAACTGTAGCCTGCCAGGCTCCTCTGACCATGGGATTCTCCAGACGAGAATATTGGAGTGTCTACATGACCTCAAACAACTGAATTGCTTATAGTTTTCATATGACAACCACCAGCAGCCCTGGCCTGTAAAGACACTCAAGGAAAAGCTTCTTTGAATTCCCTTCTATGTATCACACACACACACACACACACACACACACACAGAAGTCACTCAGTCGTGTCCAACTCTTTGCAACCCCATGGATTGTAGCCCACCAGGCTCCTCGGTCCATGGGATTTTCCAGGCATGAAAAGTGGAATGGGTTGCCGTTTCCTTCTCCATTCTATGTATCAGCTAGATATAAAAAGAAAAAAGAAACCCAGGACTATTCATCTCTTACTCTTATTATTAAGAATTTTCAATTTAGCAACCATTTATTCAGTACATATTTACTAGGCACCTACTATATGCCAAGCAAAGCACTAGGGGTTTTTTTTTTTTAATAATTAAAAAGGTCTTTTTGTTTATTTATTTTTGGCTGCTCTGGGTCTGCATTGCTATGTGCAGGCTTCTTATTGTGGTGGCTTCTCTTGTTGCAGATCACGGGCTCTAGGGTGAGTGGACTTCAATAGTTGTGGCACATAGGCTTAGCTGCCCTGTGGCATGTAGAATCTTTCCAAATCAGGGATTGAACCTGTGTCCCCTATATTGGTAGGCAAATTCTCAACCACTAGACCACCAGGAAAGTCCAGCATTAGGAGAGGCATGAAGCTGCATGAAACAGACCTTCTCTCAAAGTTTTTTTTTTTTTTTTTTTCAATTAGAGAAATAAGGCATTAGGTAGAGACAAAATACTGTAAGACTTCAGGAGAGGGAATTAATAACTTCCACGGAGGGAAATGAAGCTGCAGTGTCAAGAGCTTGGTCTTGACCCATAGGAAGTGGTGGGGCTGAAAGGCTTTGCAGACAGAGGAAATGGCCAGCACTAAGGCACGTGTAATTTATCATTCATTCTGCCACCAATTAGGAAGTTTAATCCAAATTACATCCCAGAAAAGAGGCCACTTCTGGACTTACTTCCATTGGCAATAGAAGCATTGGAGAGCTGAAAAAAATTTGCTCTCAACAA
This sequence comes from Bos taurus, assembly GCF_002263795.3. Classification (NCBI taxonomy): domain Eukaryota; kingdom Metazoa; phylum Chordata; class Mammalia; order Artiodactyla; family Bovidae; genus Bos; species Bos taurus. The sequence goes on along the minus strand of NC_037352.1, from coordinate 31,035,404 downwards.
CAGCCAGTAAGTTAGTGACCCTACAGGGGTTTGGAGGCTCCAGAATTCTTTTAACCCTCAGTGATCATTTAAACAACCGAGTCTCCTAAATATGTACAAATCTCATAGTTGAACTGATTTTGAAAAATAAAAAGGCGTGTGAAATGCACAGCCTACTCTTTCAAGTCTCTGAGCAATGCTTGCAATATTGTAGGACAATTTGGGTCCTAGTGATACAGTGGTAGCTTTTGGGAACAGAGAAAGTCCTCCATGCTTCTGTCGCTGGTGTCCACGCCGCTGACACCTCCTCCCTGCAGCCTTGGGAAACAGCCTGAGATGGCTAGCTAAACACAGTATGGATGTGTTGAAGGAAGTTTCCTGCTTTCCCTGTTAGTTTCAAGAATTGTGTGTGTAAGTGTAAATGTTATAGCAAAGATCAAACTGGTTATTCATCCAAGTCAGGGCAAAGAGGAAGAAGCTATCAGCAAAGAGAAGTGATTTCTTTTTAGGCTTTTGCTCTGAAGGCTAAAATTTGTTTAATTAAATGAGACCTTCTGCCCTATTACTGACATGAGGACATTTCCACTTCACACCAGGGACCCCAAGGCAAGTGAGCCATTAACACTCCATCTCAAAGCCTAAACCTGCCATCATTCCCGTTATCCTCATTCGTTCACACCTCGCCTTTGGGCCACTGTTGTTCATCTCTTCAGCCTAATATCATCAGCTGATTTTCATTTTAACTTTTCCATTAAAACATTAGGCATGCTTTTAGAAGAATGCATTTTTTGATAGGAGTTATCTGAGTAAAGTGAGATGTAAAAATCTTGGAGGTGATTCAAATGGGAGCCACGATACTAAAAGCATGTAAAATAAAAACATTTCTTTTGTGTGAAAGAAACTGGCTTAGGAAGACTGGGGGGAAAGAGGCATGATGTGACACTGTTCTTGAGGGGTACATGTGTGCTAAACCCCTTCAGTTGTGTCCGGCTCTTTGCAACACTATGGACTGTAGCCTGCCAGGCTCCTCTGTCCATGGGATTCTTCAGGCAAGAATAATGGAGTGGGTTGCCATTTCCTCCCCCAGTGGATCTTCTGGAACCAGGGATTGAAACCATGTCCCCTGCAGTAGCAGGCAGATTCTTATTCACTACACCACCAGGGAAGTTCTCCTGGAATCTTTTAAGAGTGAAAAAATAAAGAGAAAGATAAATTCTGTTATCTATCACTCTAATTTGTACATAAATTTGTCTAAAATCAAAGTAAAATTTCTGTAATAAGCAAAAATAAACCAAAATATTGTCAAAGAACAAAGCGAGACTAATTAAGTCAAAACTATAGAGAATTAGGCATTTTTACCTCAATTTCAAAATATTTTCTATTAAATGCCTAATCTGTAACATAAATTGTGTTACTGTTAATTCTGACACAACTTTAAAAAACTTCAGCCTAAACCAATCTAAGATTCTCTAGTCTGAGAACCGAACACACACATTCTATAACTCAAGTGCTCAGAAGGTGCTTTCAGCGTCTCCAAACTCAAGACATCAAATGTGGTAGGGTGATTAGCTCATGCTTGGTCTGGGAGTTAGTTCTTGGCATTTACTATTTTGCCACCCATTGAACATTTTAACATGAGGTGATTTATATTCTGTAAAGCTGCTTTTCTGACAATATTATTGTTGGTATAAAAGACCTCCTTTAAAAAGAAAATCTAAGAACAGAGAATCTCAGGATAAAGAGGAACATTCTAAGGACCAGAAGTTTCCAGCAGTGAAACAGACCCACCTGTAAGAAGGGAAGTCTCCATCACCTGAAGTATTTCAGTGGGTGCTGGGTGGCCATCCCTTACGGTCACAATGGAGACAATTTTTTTTATTAAATAAGAGGCTAGATGAGGGGCCTCTGAGGTACTAGCCAGTTTGAAGAATTCCCAGTTTTTTGATACTAGAGTTCATAGGATTCTGACTCTGAATCAGTAACTAAAGTATCATCTAACTTTGTCCCCTGGAACAGTGCACTTAACACATTAACATCTTCCTGTAGAAAACTACCATCCTCTGTGTCCTAGGCATGCTGATGTTAAATTGCTTTCCCGATACTTGGTCCAGAAACTTGGTCCAGAGTTTTATTTTGAAGAAAGCAATCTTCAAAATTTTATTTTGTATTTATTTACTTTTGGCTGTATTGGATCTTCACTGCTGCACAGGCTTCTCTCTAGTTGTGGCGAGCGGGGCTACTCTCTAATTGCAGTGACTGGGCTTCTGATCGTGGAGGTTTTCCTAGGGCAAGTGGGCTTTCAGTAGCTGTGGCTCCTGGGCTCTGTACAGGCTCAACAGCTGTGGCACACAGGCTTAGTAGCTCCGCAGCATGTGGGACCCTCCCGGATCAGGGATTAAACTCGTGTCTCCTGCATTGGCAGACAGACTCCTCACCACTGAGCCACCAGGGCAGCTGAAGAAAGCAACTTTAGTGCATCTGAGAGAAACAAAAATATGTAATAACACACCTCAGGTCTATGAAAAGAATCCATTCCTACATAGCCAGTCCATAGTGAGAAAGGAGCATCTTGGTACATAAAAAGTCAGTTGCAGTCATTTTATATTTAGTGAAAGGCCTGAGGAAGTAAAATCAGACCTGGATTCAGTTCAACACCTGAGTCAGTGGTGCAGTGTGGGCTAATGATGAGAGCTTCCGTTCGTTTACATTGGCAGATTTCCAGGGCTGTTCCACATCTGTGTGGCTCAGCCTCTGTGGGCGGACAGCAGGGCAGAAAACATGCAACACTCTGGTGCCACTTCTGGGGTAAAGAGCAGGGCTGTTGCTGAGTGGACTTCGCACTGGTTACAACAAACTCCGTAACTCAGGGAAAAACCCATCACCCTTCTGGAACTTCAGTAGGAAGAGGAAGAAACACACAGGAGGGTGAAGGGCTGAGCTATTACAGAAATGACTCCTCACTGTTGGGGGGCATTAGATGGGGTCTGCCAAAGAAATGAGCTTACAATGATAACCCAACCTTGAAAAGAGTACTCCTTTCCTTTCCAGGGCTGCGCACTAGACATAACACATGCTGTTTTAAAACAGAGTGATATGAATGCCAGTATTTTCCTCTTGGGGCTTCCCTGGTGGCTCAGTGCTAAAGAATCTGCCTGCCAATGCAGGAGACATGGGTTCAATCCCTGGGTTGGGAAGCTCCCCTGAGGAAGGAAATGGTAACCTGCTTCAGTATTCTTGACTGGGAAATTCCATGAACAGAAGAACCTGGCCGGCTACAATCCATGGGATCCCAAAGAGTTGGATACGACTTAGTGACTAAAAAACAACAACAATTTTCCTCTTTGGTCAGAAAATAAATATATGACTTTGACGTGAACTTTGACATCTCTAGGAATGATCTTCCTACAAAATGTTGAAAGTAAAGGGACTCGATTGTTCTCTTTGAGTCATCTCTGAAATGGGCTAAATACCTCATTTTGTTGTCACCTAGAATGTCCCTGGAAAAATGAACCAAATCAAAGACAGGTAACAAATTAACTGCACAAGAATGAAGTGTACTAATCATATTTATGCAAGGCCAAGTACAGGTATTTTGATTTGCAGGCTTTTATGGAACTTGGTGGGAAGATATAAAGTAGTCATTCTCAAAGGCTGATACTCACAGTGGCCATGTTCTCTACAGATATATGGTAGAGCCTTGACCAAAGTATTTTGGCCCCAGTAGCAGAGAGACTGAATCCAAAGGTATAAATAATCAGCTGGCCTTCAATGTGGCCTTGGGTAAATCATATCACCTTCTAATTCTCATCTACAAAATTGAGATAATAAAATCTGTTTGGACTCCCCTGATGGTCTAATGGTTAGGATGCCATACTTTAAATGCAGGGGACACAGGTTTGATCCCTGATTGGAGAACTAATACGATGCACAGTGTGGCCAAAAAAAAAAAATCAACTTTACTTGGTTTCGATGGCAATTAAATTTCATAATTCATCTAATTATTTGAAAATTTTAATGAGTGCTTAAAATGTGCCAGGCACAAGGGATCTAAGTAGGTATTCCTCCAAAGATATACAAATGTCCAATAAGCACTTGAAAAGATATTCAATATGATTAGCCAGCAGGGAAATGCAATAAGCACTTGAAAAGATATTCAATATGATTAGCCATCAGGGAAATGAAAATCAAAACCATAGTCAGATACCATGACACATCTTCTAGATTAGCTATAATCAAAAAGACAGATAATAAAAGATTTGGAGAAATAGGAACATTCCATATGCCGCTAGAGGGGATGTAAAATGATGTAGCCACTTTGGAAAGCAACCAGATGGTTCCTCAAAAGGTTAAACAATTATTGTATGAGTTAGCAATTCCACTCCTAAGTATACTTAGAAGTATTCCACTCCAGCAGGAAAGAAAACATAAAACATATGCCTACAAGGAGACTTTATGGAGGTTCATAGCAGCATTATTCATAATAGCCAGAAAGTAGAAGCAACTCAGATGTCCATCATCTAATGAATGTAAAAAATGTGGTATATCCCTACAATGGAATATTATCTGGCAATGAAAAACAATGAACTGTTGGTATGTGTTACAATATGGATGAACCTGAAAACATTATACTAAGTGAGAGAAATCAGTCACAAAAAGACCACATATTTTATGATTCCATTTATATAAAATGTCCAAAATAAGCAAGTCAATAGAGACAGAAACTAGATTACTTGTTGGTTGAGGTTGGAAGGAAGATGGGGAGGGAGCTTAGGAATTAACAGCTAAGGGCCGTAGGGTTTCTTTTCTGGGGTGACAAATTGTTCTAAAATTGCTTGTTGTAATGATTGTACAACTGTTTAAATATACAAAAAGTCACTGTTTTTTAAAATACTTATTTAGCTGCACAGTCTTAGTTGTGGCACATGGATCTTCATTATGTCATGCGACACATGGACTCTCTAGTTGGGGTGCTAGGGCTTAGTTCCTCTGCAGCATGTGGGGTCTTAGTTCCCCAAACAGGGATCACACCCATATGCCCTGCATTGCAAGGTAGATTCTTAACCACTGGACCACCAGGGAAGTCCTGAATCATACACTTTAAGTGGATGAATTGTGTGGTATGTGAATTGTATCTCAATAAAGCAACTGAAAAAAAAAAAAAAAACAAGGGATGTGCCAGGCAATTTGCTAAGTGCTCGATACATAATGGGTATGAAATGAACGTGAAGTGTGCTTAATAAATACAATGCAAACACATAATGCCTCATTTGCTTTGAATAAAGGGGAAAAAGAACTTTTTAAAGGAATACAAGTGCACGTGAAATATAAAAGCCTAAATTAATGTGCTAATTAGGAATGAAATAACCATAACTAAGGCCTAACAGCACGTAGTATCGTACTGGGATATCATTAAACCGTACTTGAGTGTACGGTAAGGTAAAGTCTTTAGCAGCAATCATCTTTGGTAATACACTATTGAGTCATAGTGTTATTTAAACAGAAAGTGAAGGCCATTATAAACTACACCTGAGAATCAAAGACAAAGAGATAAAAAGACCGTTTATTGCTAGAGAAGAGATCTGAAGGGGAAATTATGCTTCTATCTCTTTACCGTCTTGGCAGTTGTATGTTTTTTCTTGTAAGTTTTAAAATTTAGTTACATATCGTTGTGCTGGGTCTTCATTACTGTGAGCGGGCTTTCTCTAGTCCGGGAGAGCAGAGGTTACTCTCTAGTCATGGCGTGTGGGCTCTGGTTGCAGTGGCTTCTCTTGTTGCAGAGCACTGGCTCAAGGGCATGTGGGCTTCAGTAGCTGCGGCACACGGGATCAAATGTTGCGATTCCCAGGCTCCAGAGCACAGACTCAAGTAGTTGTGGTGCATGGGCTGAGTTGCTCCATGGCATGTGGGATCTTCCCAGACCAGAGATCAAACCCATGTCTCTTGCATTGGCAGGCAGATTCTTTACCCTTGAGCCACCAGGGAAGCCCCTGGGCTGTTGTAGTCTGAATGCACATTATTCCCCTACTTCTCATCTCCAGCACATCATCACCCTTAATATGGAAAACAAAAGTCGTGCCTTTCTGCATCTTGGCATTTAAGCAAACAAAAAAAACCACTGCATACTTCCCTATTCCTTGACCTTTTTCATTTTCTCTTTGTTAGCCTGTTTGTTAGCCCCAAGAGGCTATCTTTTTACAGGGTAAAAGCCAAAAGGAACCCTCAGAATTATTGATGAGCATGGGTTCTGTGGAAGAAGTCACCATCTATATCCTGCAGAAGTAAGGCATGAATAGCTAGAGAAAGATGCAAACACCTATCTCATCTTTCAGTGGCTCAAGATCTTATCATGCCTGTCTAGGCTTGACATTACAGATAGACTAGGACATTCTAGGGTAGCACATTAACACAAGCAAAGGCAGATTGGCAGGATGTTTCAGGTGGAAGTCAAACATCTTAGAAGGTGTCATTCTGGAGGAAAGAGCTAGTGCTGTCCTGACTCCAATAAGGACTGAAACTATGGTGGAAAACACGTGTGGGTGCATGGAAAGTTTTCTTCAAAATGACAGGGGCAGAGACTTCCCTGGTGGCCCAGTGATTAAGAATCCGAAGCCAGGGAAGAAGGCTTGATCCCTGATCAGGGAACTAAGATCCCACATGCCACTGAGCTACTGAGCCTGCATGCCACAACTAGAGAGTCTGTGAACTGCAATGGAAGATCTTGCGTTACTCAACTAAGACCTGACACAATAAACAAATTAAAAAATACACTTTTAAATGATAGGGGCAAGCTTCTCTGGTGCCTCAGCGGTCAAGAATCCACCTGTCAATGCAAGATACACAGGTTCGATCCCTGATCAAGGGAGAGCCCACATACTGCAGAGCAGTTAAGCCTGTGGGCCACAACAATTGAGCCTGAGCTCTAGAGCCCTGGAGCTGCAATTACTGAGCCCATGAGCTGCCTGTATCCTGTAGCCTGATGACCCTAGAGTCTGTGCTCCATAGCAAGAGAAGCCACTGAAGTGAGGAGCCCTTGCACTGCAATGAAGAGTAACCTTACTCTTCATAACTAGAGAAAAGCCTGTGCAGCAAGGAAGACCCAACACGGCCAAAAATAAATAAATCCTTATTTTTAAAAAATGATATGGCAATAAAGAGAGACCACTATGTGGGGTAGACCCAACACCAGGAAAGAAGAGTAGAGGATAAAGATAGAAAGGAGGGGAGGGAAGGAAGCCAGGAAGGAGAAAGAGTACAATGGAGTCTGTTTATACAAATAAAAACTATCAGAGAGAGAAATTTTAACTTTATCCACCAAGGAGATAAAGAACCTATATCAGGTACACCCCTTTCATAAAACAAAAACATGGTAAGAAAAAGTGAAATATCTTAAAAATTAATATATGTTAAGAAAAAAAATAAGGTGCATATTAGAGGACAGAGATGACACTTCAAAGCACTAAAGAGATAATGAGTGGGCATAAAAGTATTCATATGATATGACAAGGGGATTGGAGTTGTGTGCCCAGAAGAAGGCCATGGCAAGGACTGATGTGCAGCAGAGGGGACACAAGGAGGACAAGAGTGAACCATGCAATCAAAACTGAGGCCAAATCGACTGCACGATGAATCTGGCTAAAAGAGAGCAGTCCAGAAGGCAATAAAATCAGATTCAGTGACAAGAGTGAGAAAGAGAAGAGAAACTACAGTGCAGCCCATATGCAAGCAGATTTGAGCGAAATTCCAAAGCATTTACTGAAAGACCGACCTGATTTTGAAGAGACATAAAGCATAACTATTTAGTTCGGAAGACCAAGAACTTGGAAGTAGAATGCAAGGTGCACGCCTGGAAAACAAAACAGGTCAGTTTGTCTCTTACAAATGTTTGTGTTCCTTCTCTTTATTCACTAATTGTTTTCTTTGTTTGGCTTTGTAACTGGGAAATACTTTCCCCATGGCAGCAATGTGGCAAGTGGTGGCTAAATTCCAAAAGTGGCCCACCAAATTCTGTTCAAAGATTATAATTCTACCTTCACAGTAATTCTGCTAGAATCAGCCTTAGTCTTGAGACCTGGGAGGAAAGAGTGGTAAAGTACAAGAGAGAAGAGGAAGAGAAGCAAAGAGAGGGAGGAGGAAGAGACAAAGAAAAGAAGAGAAGCAAGAAGGGAAAAGATGATGGGAGGTTTTCTTTTTCTCTTGGACACGGATTTTCAAATCCTGACTTTAGTCCTGATATCTCTGCCAGGTATTAGGAAGCTATCAAGCTCGTGGTCAAGTGTATGAGATCTATGATTAACACTCCTTAATTTTCCTAGGGAGAGATCACTGGGGTTTTAAAAAATATCTAGAAGATATTTGGTAGCAAATTTTCTCTAGTTAAAAAAAAAATCAGTTCGCCTAATTGTTCCTATTACTCATAGCCTCATGCCTCCTTTGCCTCTCTGAAAGATCCAGTGACTTCTGATGAGTCTTGGTGTACAGAGGTGAAAAAGTGAAAGTGTGTGAATGGCTCAGTCGTGTCCCACACTTTGGGACCACATGGACTATAGCCTGTCAGGCTCCTCTATCCATGGAATTCTCCAGGCAAGAATACTGAGGTGAGTTGCCATTTCCTTCTCCAGGGGATCTTTCCAACCTATGGATTGAACCCAGGTCTCCTGAGTTGCAGGCAGATTCTTTACTTTCTGAGCCACCAAGAAAGCTCCATAGTAGGGCAGGTATTTGTAAATTTGAAGTTAATGAGTTGATAAAAAAAAAATCCAATTTCTTCAGTTGTATATAGAGAATTGATAATATAAAATATAGATGAAGGAACTTCTCTGGTGGTCCATTGGCTAAGACTCCTGGCTTCCAAAGCAGGGGACCTGGGTTCAATCCCTGGTCAGGGAACTAGATCCCACATGCTGCAACTAAGGGTTCCATGCCACAGCTAAAGATCCTGCATGCCACAATGAAGACCTGGCACAGCCAAATACATAATTAAAATATTTTTAAAAAAAGTATCATTGATATAACTAGACACTACTTAAATCTTTTAATATGGGAAGAACATAAAATGTAACACATCTCAAAGCACCTAATCAACAGCTGAAAAATTGTGTGACTACTCAAAGATCTATAAGGGATGAAATAATTTAAGGATGTAGATAAATGACAGATATTTAGAAAAAAAGGGGGAGAGTCAATTTGAAAATTAGGTAAGGAAAGAGGCAATTGAAAAATCATTTAAAGAAAGCAAAAATGATCAGAATTAAATATAACATTTGTGTAACAAAGAAAACAAGATTAGTCAAGCTATGACGAAGAATAGGTTAGAAAGAATGGAATGAAAATGAATAGAGTGGACAAATTGCCCACAGATTAGGTAATTTCAAAAACAAAGTAAAAAGTAAAAAAGAAAAAAAGAGGACTGAGACCAAATAAATCTTCAAAAGGACACAAAAAGTGTTTTAAGTTGTAAAGGTGTGTGTTCCTTCTGCAGGATAAGGAAATAAATCTGTGAGAGGATGAAAACTTTTAAAAATGTAATTTGCCCTAGTGAGAACCTACCTCATGGCACAGGGAAACCTGCTCAACACTCTGCAGTGAACTCAGTGGGAAGGAAATGCAAAAACCAGGGGGTATATGTATCCATATTTCTATACAGCAGAGACTAACACAACATCGTGAAGCAACTATTCTCCAATATAATTTGCCAATAAAAGGCTTAATTGGTGACATTTCTGGGGTGACCTCAAAAGGACAATGAACTATCATAGATGAATTTTTAGTGGTTTAGTTGAATATGGGGGGGGTTAATTGATTTTTTTTTTTGATGTATTATTTCCACTAGGGTCATTATGCCTCTAAATTGCATGAGTAAAGAAGTAGCTACAAATGGAAAAGTTTGCTTCCTAATGTTGCTTATTTTTAACTATCCAGAAGTTATTTTTATTCACCTTATTTCCTAAGAAGCTCGGCAATTTTCTGATTTATCATTAACAACATTTAATTGAATACCTTATTGCATATAATTGCTAGATGTCTGCTCTCAGAAAGAAAATAGAACTGAGAACACAGTTAACAAACCAAGTTCAAGCCTCAGCTCTGTCACTTGCAAAGAGCATTCAGTAACTGAACCTCTGGAGCTTCCCTGTTGGCTCAGCTCGTGAAAAACCCATCTGCCATTGCAAGAGACTCAAGAGATGTGGGTTTGATCCCTGGGTTGAGAAGATCCCCTGGAGAAGGAAAGGGCAACCTGATCCAGTATTCTTGCCTGGAAAATTCGATGGACTGCAGAGCCTGACAGGCTACAGTCCATGGGGTCACAGAGAGTCAGACATGAGTGAGCATGCACTTGCACACACGCAACTGAACCTCAGTTCCTTCATCTCTTTATAAAATAAAGGTCTTGAGCACTTTTAGAATAGGCTAGGCTGCACTACAATGTTTGTTAGGTTGTTGTTTAGTCTCAAAGTCATGTCTGATTCTTTGTGACCCCCTGATTGCAGCATGCCAGGTTCCCTGTCCATCAGCAACTCCTGAAGCTTGCTCAAACTCATGTCCATCGAGTCAGAGATGCCATCCAACCATCTCATCCTCTGTCATCCCCTTCTCCTCCTGCCTTCAATCTTTCCTAGCACTGAGGACTTTTCTAGTGGGTCGGCTCCTCCATCAGGTGGCCAAAGTATTGGAGCTTTGACTTCAGCATCGGTTCTTCCAGTGCATATTCAGGGTTGATTTTCTTAAGATTGACTGATTTGATCTCCTTGCTGTCCAAGGGACTCTCAAGAGTCTTCTCCAACACTGCAGTTTAAAAGCATCAATTCTTCCGCATTCAGTCCTCTTTATGGTCCAACTCTCATATCCATACACAACTACTGGAAAAACCATAGCTTTAAATATAAGGACCTTTGTCAGGAAGGGAGACCTGGGTTCAATCCCTGGGTCGGGAAGATCTCCTGGAGAAGGAAATGGCAACCCACTCCAGTACTTTTGTCTGGAAAATCCCATGGATGGAGGATCCCGGTAGGCCCCAGTTCATGGGGTCACAAAGAGCCAGACAAGGCTGAATGACTTTACTTTCACTTTTGTCAGGAAAGTGATGTCTCTGCTTTTTAATACGCTGTCTAAGTTTGTCATAGCTTCTTTTAAGGAGCAAGGATCTTTTAATTTTGTGGCTGCAGTCACCACCTGCGGTGATTTTGGAGCTGAAGAGAATGAAATCTGACATTGTTTCCACATCTTCTCTACCTATTTTCCATGAAGTGATAGGACTGGATGCCATGATCTTAGTTTTTCGAATGTTGAGTTTTAAATCAGCTTTTTCACTCTCCTCTTTCACCTTCATCAAGAGACTCTTTAGTTCCTCTTCACTTTCTGCCATTATTTGATAGGTTAGGTATATTAAAAGCATTTTTTACTTAATATTTTTAACTTACAATTTGTTGACTGGTTACAATCCCTTAGAAGTTGAGAAAGATCTGTATATGTTGGCATATTAATATATTAATAATAGCTAATTAATAATAATCATAGCTAACAAAATACATAAATGTGTCAAATAGGATGTAATCTTTATAATAACACTATATTTTTGCTATTGTTTTCTTTATAGATAAATGTCAAATAACTTACTCTGAGGCTTGGAGATATTCAGTAACTTATCCAAGATTTCACATACTGAATAGTAAAGTCCAGAGCCTTTTACTGCTCAAGATGAAATATTACTATATACACTATTTGTGATTTACTTTTCAAAGCAAAAACCAGCATGTCCTACAGGTTCATGAATTTACTGTAATACCTTAATTTCTGAAGACTGTATGATATTCTATTGTGTGAAATTACCATAATTTATTAGTTGCAGCACGTGAGACCTTTTAGTTGTGGCATGCGGGATCTGTAGTTACAGTATGTGGGATCTAGTTTCCTGACCAGGGAACAAACCCAGGCCTCCTGGATTGGGAGCGAGGAGCCTTAGCCTCTGGACCACCAGGGAAGTCTCTATAGTTTTTAAACATTCTCCCATTTGGAAGCATTTAGTTCATTTCTAATTTTCTACTCTTTGTAGGTGAATCTGCATATGACTTTATTTCTCAGAATAAAATTTTAGACACAGAAATGCTGGGCCAAAAGCCATGAATATTTTTAAGACTTTTTATAGTACCAACTATGTATTCCATGTTATTTCTTAAGATGTACCCTTCACTTCTCTGAAGTCATCTAGTTCAGTTCAGTTCAGTCACTCAGTTGTGTCTGACTCTTTGTGACCCCATGAACTGCAGCACGCCAGGCCTCCCTGTCCATCACCAACTCCCGGAGTTCACTCAAACTCACGTCCATTGAGTCAGTGATGCCATCCAGCCATCTCATCCTCTGTTGTCCCCTTCTCCTCCTGCCCCCAATCCCTCCCAGCATCAGAGTCTTTTCCAATGAGTCAACTCTTCACATGAGGTGGCCAAAGTACTGGAGTTTCAGCTTTAGCATCATTCCTTCCAAAGAAATCCCAGGGCTGATCTCCTTCAGAATGCACTGGTTGGATCTCCTTGCAGTCCAAGGGACTCTCAAGAGTCTTCTCCAACACCACAGTTCAAAAGCATCAATTCTTGGGTGCTCAGCCTTCTTCACAGTCCAATTCTCACATCCATACATGACCACTGGAAAAACCGTAGCCTTGACTAAACAGAACTTTGTTGGCAAAGTAATGTTTCTGCTTTTGAATATGCTGTCTAGGTTGGTCAAAACTTTTCTTCCAAGGAGTAAGCGTCTTTTAATTTCAGGTTGTTAATTAAGTTCTTTGTTGTTTATTGTTAAAATTTCCCCTTTGTGGTTCTTATTCTGCCACTTAAAAGAGAAATTCAAGTAGGTGAAGAGACATTTCAGTAGTTCCCAACATATAAAAGGATGGAAAGAGAAATTTTTGATTTCCTCATCTTCTGGGTAAATTATAAAACTGACAGAGAAAGTGCCAGGAAAGAAAACGATTCCCACCACGGGTGTAGTACTGGGACTGAACAATACAGAAGAAAAATGAAACAGTAGGTCCAAGTATTGTAGTCCCAAACATTTTTATAACTAGAGAAGTCTAGCTATTTGACCAATATTTTTAAAAACCCTAGAAATTCAGAATAGAGCTTCCCTTGGGCAGGCCTTATGTTGGGATTTGGCTGAAGAGATGGATGGCAGGAAGAATGTCCTTGAATACTGGAAATATTGTATGTCTCTATATAGATGATTGTTGTTGGTGGTCAGTCACTAAGTTGTGTCCCACTCTGCGACCCCATGGACTGCAGTAGGCCAGGCTTCACCATCTCCCAGAGTTTGCTCAAACTCATGTCCACTGAGTCAGTGATGCCATCCAGTCATCTCATCCTCGGTCTCCCCTTTCTCCTCTTGCCCTCAATCTTGCCCAGCATCAGGGAATTTTACAATGAGCCAGCTCTTTCCATCAGGTGGCCAAAGTATTGAAGCTTCAGCTTCAGCATCAGTCCTTCCAATGAATATTCAGGGTTGATTTCCTTTAGAAGTGACTAGTTTGATCTCCTTGCTGTCCAAGGGACTCTCAAGAGTCTTCTCCAGCAACACAGTTTGAAAGCATCATTTCTTCAGCTCTCAGCCTTCTTTATGGTCCAACTCTCACATCCGTGCATGATTACTGGAAAAACCATGCTTTGACTATACAAACCTTTGTTGGCAAAGTTACGTCTCTGCTTTTTTAATACACTGCCTAGGTTTGTCATAGCTTGAAGGAGCAAGTATCTTTTAATTTCATGGCTGCAGTCACTGTCCACAGTGATATACATATTTGTCTTATACACATATATATATGTATAAAAGTTCATCTAGCTGTACATGTAAGATCTGTGTACTTTATAGTACGTATGATGATATAGTATGTATTGTAAAATAATCCAGATTGTTGGCATCATGTAAACCAGATGTTTAGGGTCAACTATGGTTTTCATTTTATTCCCAGATACTTTTATGCTTTTGCAGTCATTTAACCTTATTACATATAGGCAGTAAACACATAAACACAGTTGAGTCAAGCTTTGGCAAGCTAACAGACTATGTTTTTTTTCCTTTTTCTAAGTTTAGGTGAAGTCCCCGTTTCTAATCCCTAACAGTTGGATATTTAGGGAGCCTCCAATTTTTTGCTATTATCGTTCCTTGTACACAAATTTTTTTAATTTAATTTTTTTATTGACACCCCTACCTCCCACTGTAACCAATGTAAATAACTGTGTTTTTTCTTCCAGGACTTGCTCTATAGTCATAAATTTTTACACATGTGCACACACACACACACTGTTAATTGTTTAACAAAAACAGGATTTTTACAATGTACTTTCCTGGGTCTTCCTTTTCTCACTGTATTTGCATCATTCTTTTCTATGAGTGTCTAATATGCTGTGCTCCAATTGGTTGACATTAATTTTGCTTCCCTACTTTCTGCCACTACAAACATTGCTACAGTAGATATCTCTATATATACCTTATATACTAGAGATTTGTTGATAATACTGGCGTTTTTATTTCTTTTTTTTTGTTTGTTTTTTTGTAAATTAATTAATTTATTTTAATTGGAGGCTAATTACTTTACAATATTGTAATGGGTTTTGCCACACATTGATATGAATCAGCCATGGGTGCCTTGTACACAAATTTTTTTAAAAGTTATGTATTTATTTGTGGCTGTGTCAGGTCTTAGTTTCTGCAGGCAGGATGCTTCCTTGTGGCAAGTGGGCTCTCTAGTTGTGAAGCGTGGGCTCAGTAGTTGGGGCGCACAGGCTTAGTTGCCCTACAGCATGTAAGATTTTAGTCCCCCGACCAGGGGTCAAACCCATGCCCCCTCCTTTGGAAAGCGGATTCTTAACCATTGGACCACCAGGGAAGTTCCCTTGTACATAAATTTATGTGTGTATCTTCAGTTATTAACTGAAAGTTAATTTCCAGGAAGCTCCCTTTCAGTAAATTGAAGAGGATATGGCATGAAAACCCTATGCCAACAGTTTTCTATAAATTAAATGTGACCCATGTCTCAAAATAAGATGACTATGATTAAACACTGTTTAAACCACTTGGACCAACTTAGGGTAAAAGGCTCAGGTTGTAGCATTAGTCTTTTCCTTAAAAGTATTGGAGTTTGGAGTACCCAAAAGAGAATATTGAGCATCTAAATGTTCTACTTTTCTAAACCATGTGCTCAGTCACTCAGTTGTATCTAACTCTACGACCCCATGGACTGTAGCTTACCAGGCTCCTCTGTCCATGGAACTGTCCAGGCAAGAATACTGCATTTCCTGCTCCAGGGGATTTTTGGTACTCAAGGACCGAATTCACGTCTCCTGCATTTCCTGCATTGACAGGCAGATTCTTTACCACTGTACTACCTGGGAAGCCCAGGATAGTAAGCATCTAAATATTCTACTTTTCCTAAGCATATTCAGGTTTAATTTCTTTCTCTAGAAACTCATTCTCAGTCTTTAAATTTTAAAGGACAGATCATAATGTTTGGGGAATTTTCCAAAATTTTAGATACTTTAAAAAACGTTGATCTAACTTCTGATAAAAAATGCATCTCTCATTATCAGCTATTTTAAGATATATAAATCGAGATCCAAGCTCTTTTTGATTTGGACTATGTTATACAGGCAATATTTTCATATTACTGAGTAATTACTTGATTGCAGGTGTGTTTACTTTGACATTACTTAGATCTACTTTCTCTCTGCCCTTCAAAACCCATTCCTTTTGTTTTCTAGAACATATATTGTGGTTGGCAGCAGCAAGTGAAACCTCAGCCTCCATCTGCATTTCTCAAAGCTCTCAGCACAATAGTGTAGACATTTGTTTATGAACACAACAGCGTAAGATATCTGTATTTTTGGTTGGAATCCAGTTCATCTGTTACAATTTAGTGATGTTCTAAGCTTTTACTTCCATTTTGTAGACCCTGAAATGACTTCATATCTTGGCTGAGCTTCAGAGTTTCAACATACACAGTCAGATCTAGACTTTCTTATCCCCCTACCATGCTGGGCTGTTACCAGCAGTTTCTGGGGCATGAAAAACACCCAAACTGGCAAACTTCAGAAAAAGCAGGCATTTTTTTCCCCCCAGGAATATTTTGCTTCATTGTGACAAAAGGCCAACCTGTTCCCCTGTTTAAAATATGCAGTGGAGTTATTTTAGCTTCTGAAAATTTCCATGCTGAGTAAGAGTATATATTGAGAAAAAGGGCGGGGGGCGGGGAGGAATCCAATCAACTTTTCTAAGCTGAGTAATTGTGTAGTGCTCTGAAGCCTTCAACACTGGTCTGGATCCTTGCAACCCTCACCTAGATAAGTGCTTAGGTTGTTAGTAGTCAAACTTACACCTCTATTCTCTCCATAATCATTCTGATGGGAAAGGATTCTTCTCTGCAGAAACTAAACAGCTCCAGAAAAAAGATCTACAGATACTAACATTTATAGGTCTGTCAGTGACAAAGCTAGCTGGAAGACTCATTGCCTTATGATGAAGCTCTCCAGGCACCAATGGAAACTGGTATTTCTAATTAGCTTGTTACGGTCATATTCTTTAGTATAAACAGATAGCCAAAGAACCAGACATTGGAGGAAAACCTCTGATATGAAAGACAGAGACCAAACAACGCAGGACGAGGTGCAGGAATGGGGGATAAAGGAAACAGAAGTAAAAAGACTCAGAGAGTAAAGAGGAAACAGTGACTAAGAAAAGTGTTAGAGAGAGGAACCAATACAATACATGCACAAAATGAAAATGAGAAGTCTTAAAAATGGGACAGAGAAAAAGAAATAGTTCTTGGAAATTAAAAGTTGGAAAGCGAGTTCAGCAGAAGGGTTTCAAGA
The DNA here is from genome assembly GCF_002263795.3 of Bos taurus. NCBI lineage: Eukaryota > Metazoa > Chordata > Mammalia > Artiodactyla > Bovidae > Bos > Bos taurus. Next base: position 31,018,575 of record NC_037352.1, on the reverse strand, counting down.
CAGAGCTGAAGAAATCTCCCAGAAAGTAAGACAAAGAGATGGATGATGTGAGAGAAAAAAGAGGATAATGAGAGGATCAATTCAGGAAGTTCAGTTCAGAAGATCAGTGGTTGCCAGGATCAGAGGGGAGGAGAAGGGAAGGTGAATAGGCAGAGCAGAGAGGAATTTTGGGGAGGTGAAGTGAAATACTCCATATGATACCTAACAGTGAATAAACATCATTATACGTTTGTCCAGACCCACAGAATATACAACACCAAGAGTGAACCCTAAGGTAAATTTTGGATGATTTTGGATGATTATGATGTGTCCACGTAGGTTCATCAGTTGGAACAAATATACCACTCTGGTGGAGATGTTGCTAACCAGGGAGGCTGTTGCATATGTAAGGACAGGAGGTATATTGGGACTCTCTGTACCTTCCCCTTAATTTTGCTGCAAACCTGAAGCTGTTCTAAAAAAATTCTTTTTAAAAAAGCCTTAAAAGAAAGAAAAAAGTCTTGCAGAGAGTAAAACCTGATCCCATATAATGGATTGGAAATCTCAATGGCAATGGCATCAGACTTCTTCAGTGGCATCAGAAGTCCTCAAACTTCTCCATGAAGCTTACAGCAAATGACGCAGGGCCTCAATATCCTGAAGGAAAGTGATTTCCAAACCAGAATTCTGTTCCCAGGTAAACCGCCAATCAAATGTGAGGATAGGATAAAGATGTTTTTAGCCATTCAAGAATTTAAAATATTTCCACCCTACTAGACTACCAAGAATTACCATATGATTCAGTAACTCTACTTCTAGGCATATATCAAAAGACTTGAAAGCAGAGACTCAGATACTTGTACTCCAATGTTCATAACAAAATTGTTCCCAGTAGCCAAAAAGTGGAAACAACCTCAATGTCCATCAGCAGGTAAATGGATAAACAACATCCAATGGAGTATTTTTCAGGCTTAAAAATAAATAAAATTCTGATGTATGCTATAACATGGGTAAACCTTGATAACATTGTGCTAAGAAAAAACAAGTCAGACACAAAAGGGTAAATATGTATGATTTCACTGATATGAGGTACCTCAGTTCAGTCCAGTCATGTCTGACTCTTTGTGACTCTGTGGACTGCAGCATGCCAGGTTTCCCTGTCCATCACCAACTCCCAGACTTGCTCAAACTCATGTCCATAAAGTCAGTGATGCCATACAACGATCTCACCCTTCTCCTCCTGCCTTCAATCTTGCCCAGTGAGTCAGTTCTTCCCATCAGGTCGCCAAAGTATTGGAGTTTCAGCTTCAGCATCAGTGCTTCCAATGAATATTCAGGACTGATTTCCTTTAGGATGGACTGGTTGGATCTCCTTGCAGTCCAAGGGACTCTCAAGAGTCTTCTCCAACACTATAGTTCAAAAGCATCAATGCTTTGGGGCTCTAGAATAAGCAAGTTCATAGAGACAGAAATAGAGGTTACCATGGGTTGTGGGAGGAGAGGGAATGAAGAGATATTGTTTACTGAGAACAAAATTTCTGTTTGGGATGATGAAAAAGTTCTGGAAATGGATAGTGGTGACTTACACAACATTGTGAATATACTTAACAACACTGAATTGTATACTCTAAAATGGTTAAAATGGTTAATTTTTTGTTATGCATATTTTACCACAATGTAAAAGGGTTGTAAAAGGAAGACAATGTGGTCATAGTAGTCTACTTGACATTTCCAGATCGTTGGGGCTTTAAGAAGTAGTCAGAAACTCAAATTAACATAGGATATCTCCAGAGTTTTAACTTGTAAATTTTAAAAACACTGTCTGAGTCAGACAAAAATAACTCTACAGTCATTTAGGCTTAGTTGAGACTTCTAGGGAGATATACTAGCAGGCTATTATGATATGGTGGAAAGACTGGATTGAAGAACTCCAGATTCTACTCAGTCCTTTAAATTACTTTATCTCATTGCTTGTGTTTTCCTGTAAAATGAGATAAGGAATGTCCGATATCTCATTCAAAAGTGTTGGAGTAAATGCAACACTGTCGTGTATTCAGTCAGCTTCTTGAAAGATGCCTTACATGAGCCTCACATCTGATGTCATTGTGTGAGTAAATTGATAAAGAAATGTCTTAGTCTTTTACTTAAAAACAGAAAGCTATTCTCTCATGTCATACAGAGATCATGTTCTGTTTGAGTCGGTGGTGTCAATTTATTGAACAAAAGTCAAGATGTTAGGTTTCACAGGCTTGTTCTAGTATTTAAAACACTTTTTATTAGGTAATAAGACTCTTGTTTTACCCTCATTATTTGGTAAGATGCTTAAATATCTAGAAAGCGTTTCTTCTAAGTTCAAGTGAAATGAAAGTCCTCTCAAACTCACAGAGCCCCACTTTCTTCATCTGTAAAATGATGTTATGCTCTACCTTGTCCACTTGACAGGGTTGTTTTGAGAGTTCCAAAGAGGTCCTTTCGTTCACCTATTTATTTGGTAAATATTCTCTGTGAGCTTATGAACTAGAAGCTGGGATGTTGGGAATATAATGCTCAGCAAGAGACATGATCCATACCTTCCTGAAGTTTCCAGTTATGTGGGATTGAAATGTATGTTAAAGCACTTAGAACAGTGCCTGGCACACTGCTGCTGCTGCTGCTAAGTCCCTTCAATCATGTCCGACTCTGTGCAACCCCATAGACGGCAGCCCACCAGGCTCTGCCGTCCCTGGGATTCTCCAGGCAAGAACACTGGAGTGGGTTGCCATTTCCTTCTCCAATGCATTAAAGTGAAAAGTGAAAGTGAAGTCGCTCAGTGGTGTCCAACTCTAGCGACCCCATAGACTGCAGCCCACCAGCTCCTCCGTCCATGGGATTTTCCAGACAAAAGTACTGGAGTGGGGTGCCATTGGCTTCTCCGTTCCTAATTGATCATTAATTTTGTGTGTTAGTTTGTCTGGGATATGGGAGACCCAGGTATTTGGCTAAAGATTATTTCTGGGTATGTCTGTGAGGTTGTTTCCAGATGAGGTTAGCATTTGAATCAGTAGATTGAGTAAATCAAATGGCCCTCCCCCAGTGTGGATGGGCATCATTCAGTCTGTTGAGGGCCTGACTACTGCACTGAGAGAGTAGTCTTCTTCTGCCCTTGGACTAGGACTTCTATCATTGGAGATCCTGCTTTTCAGGCCTTCAGACTCAAACTGGAACTTACTCTATGGTTCTTGGGCCTTCAGACTTGGACTTGAAATTCTATCATATTGATTCTTCTGGTTCTCAAATTTTCAGACTCGGAGTGGAACTATACCACCAGTTTTCCTGGGTCTCAAGCTTATAAATGGGATATTGTGGGATATCTCAGCCTCCATAATTGCATGAGCCAATTCCTTCCAATAAATCTCTTTACCTATATACATATGAATTTGTATATACATATACAAAAGTAGTGGGCCACTTTTGGTAAGCAGAACTGGATATAGATATGCACTGGTTTTCCTCTTGGTTCTGTTTCTTGGACAAAGCCTGATTAATACACTACCCTTGAAATATTCTCATTCTTTAGTTGCAACCCCATGGACTGTAGCCCACCAGGCTCCTTTGTCCATGGGATTTCCCAGGCAAGAATACTGGAGTGGCTTGCCATTTCCTTCTCCAGGGAATCTTTTCAACTCAGGGATTGAACCTGCATTTCCTGCATTGGCAGGCAGATTCTTTATCACTGAGCCACCAGGGAAGCCCACCCTCAAATTTATCCACACACACCCAGGTCAGTGCCCTGAAATCAAGAAGGTGGACCTCAGCTGCAACTTGGTTGTTTATTTTGTGATGTCATATTGCCAATATTTATGGCACTCCTAGGCCATTGCTACTCATTCTGTAAGTATAGGAGTCATTCTTCTGCCCTATAATATAAAACTTCAGTGAGAGAGCAAGTCATCCAAATTATATTCCCCAGAGAGCAGGCAAATGCAATTTTATGTCCAGAGCAGAGAGGATTCAAAAGTTTACCAAAGTCCTAGGAACTTAAATGGTAGGCAGGGGTAATATTGCTGTTCATCACTGTCTACTTATTTTCTATTTAAAGAGTTTTATCTTCTTAGTAGAGGGGGTTGGTTTAATAGAGTGTCGGGGGAAATGTCTACTGAGTGTATTGATTGAATGGATGATGATAAATGTGGGCAACTTATCTCCTAACCTTCCTCTAGGTTTGCCTAGCTGAGGATGAATAAAATTATTTTTAATATATCCCAGAAAATCTTTTTTCATTGTCTCGGGATTTTGGTGCCATACATATGCTTAAATGACTTCCCCCCCTCCCCGCCAGAAACAGTAAGAATTTGTAGATTGGCACCAGGTGGAAAATCTTTAATACATGGTACTTTATGCCAAAATGTTAAGTTTCATCATCTCAGCTAGGAACAATTAAGTTATGCTAGGATACTACTTGGACTTCCCTGGTGGCTCAGACGGTAAAGAATCCTCCTGCAGGAGACTCAGGTTCGACCCCTGGTGGGGAAGATCCCCTGGAGAAGGAAATGGCAGCCCACTCCACTATTCTTGCCTGGAGAATTCCATGGACAGAGGAGCCTGGTGGGTTATAGTCCATGGGGTTGCAAAGAATCAGACAAGACTGAGCAATTAAAACACACACACGAGATACTACTTAAGGAAGGAAACAAAGATATATATACACTATTCACATATCAAATATGTTCACATTTTACAGAGAAGATGGTCATAATATTTCAAGGGGAGAAAGTCAGGATGTTCATTATCAAGGGCAAGAAGAGGTTTCTAAGGCATGTCACACATTGTGTGCAAAGTAGAAGCAACCTGAAGGGATAGAAGGAATGAGACTGTATAACAAAGCAAATTCATTTATGTCAGATTCCATTTTCTAATTTGAAATATTTCTGGAAAAAGGTTGTACAGAAGACAGCATTCTTCTTATTGTACACTTCCTCCCTTTTGCTTGCTCGAAACAGATGCAGTGCTGAAAATGTTTTTACTTTGATGTTGTAGCTGGAAGTGTACTTCTGTCATATCCAGAGTGAGTGATTAATACTGTTCAGGATGATCCCTTCAAATAATAGGGTTTCCTTGCTTTTAAGGTCACTTGGGCTATAATGTTGTTATTGTCCTTTATTCTGCTCTGTGGTCTCATTTTCACGAAGGATTGGTAGAAAAATAGACAGGATATTGGGTACCACTTGTTCGTGGGCCTGATGCCACTCCCACCCTGTCCCTGTGGTCCTGTGTCTTCTTACTAATGATGGACATGCATGCAGGAGGGGTCTTAAAGGGGTGCAGTGCTTGGGTTTCAACATGGATTCAATAGCAGCAGCAACAACAGAGATTGACTCCTAGGTATTTTTCCTTCAAGTTAGAAACTAGAGTGGAAATGCTTAAAGAGCATTTGTAATTCAAGAAAATTTGTGGCACTAGAAGTGAAAATATCAGAGGTTATATTAAACACTGATAGAAAAAGTTTTTTGAACAGAATGTAACTAAATTTCAAACAATTTTTAATTCCACTGAATATTAAACCACATCTCAAAATCTGTAATAAAAAATTCACTCAAACCTTTTGAAAAGAAAGAGTCGTCTCTTTCTGGTTCCCTTAAGTTAACCTGAATTTCTGTCCTGTCGCTTTTATGTAAGGAAACACATGGCCTCAAACTTGGCTTTCTGGTTATAATAATTTCCTGTTGTAGGTTTGTCTTTAGTTAGTTTCCAAAAATCTTATACGCCAAAGGTTTTGGAGCCACACACATTTCTGCTTTGTAGTCTCATTTTCATAGAGGGTAGGGAAAGAAGAGAGAGATTGTGTAGTTCTTATTCACAGAAGAAATATACGCGTTTGGTTAAACTGAAATAGTTCAGGAAATTCTAAACTGACTATTGTTGTTGCTATTGTTTGGTGGAAGTAACGAAATGAGGAAGCTTTAAATAGTTAATAAAACACAGGACTCCTGGGTTCCAACGTCCAACTCTGTCACTATGTTCCTGGGTGACACTGGGCAGGGTACCATCCCTCTCTGGGCCTCTTGACTTATTTGTAAATTGGGTATCTTTGACTAGAGTATGTCTAATGATACATAATATATAATTATATATAAGTGGACAAAACAGTGTAGTCTATAGAACAATGTCCTGCTTGTTTGCTGGGCTAATCCTTCCTTATTTTATCATCATGCTTGGGCCAACACATTTGGAGTACTTTGTATTTTCTTGTAGGCCTGAAGAAAAGCATTTTCCTATACTGTATTAACTTCTGAAAATGCAAGATTTTGGCTTAATATGTTTTTTCCAGCTTTTTATTTTATAACATTTCAAACCTTCAGAAAAGCTTCAGGAATATTCAGTGAAGAGCTGTATACCCCTCACTTAGATTTACTGATTGTTGACATTTTGCCAAATTTGTTTCATTTTTATTTCTCTACTCCCTTCCTGGATATAAGGGCATTGCTGAACCATTTGAAAATTTATTGCCGGCATCATGACACTTCATCCCTAAACACCATAGCATATATCGCCTAAGAAAAAGGATATTCTCTTACATAACCACTAGATAATTCCCTGAGGATTTTAACATTGATTCTACACTATTATTTAAAATCCACTATGTATTCAAATTTCCCCAGTCATCCCAATAGTGCCCTATGTAGTTTATTTTTTGTGGTTTAGCGTCCAATCAAGGATCATCTGTTGCATTCCATTGTCCCTTGATTAACCCCTCCCTTGTTCTACAGTGTCCCCAGCTTTCTCTGACTGCTTGTCTTCTGGCTGCACTGCATGGATTGAGGGATCTTAGTTCCTTAACCAGCAATTGAATCCAGGCCCTTGGCAGTGAAAGAACGGAGTCCTAACCACTGGACAGCTAGGGAATTCCCGGTGCTGACATTTTCTGAGGAGTTCGAGTCAGTTGTTTTGCAGAATGCCCATCACATCAGATTTGCCAGTGTGTGCTCAGTCGCTCAGTTGTGTCCGACTCTTTTCGACCATCTAGACTGTAACCCGCCAGGCTCCTCTCTCCATGGAATTTTCCAGGCAAGAATACTGGATTGGGTTGCCATTTCCTTCTCCGGGGGATCTTCTGGACCCAGGGATCAAACCTGTGTCTCCTGCTTGGAGGGTGAATTCTTTAGCCCTGTGCCACATAGGAAGCCCTAGATTTGTCTAGTTGTGTCCTAATGATAAGTTTCAGGTTAAACTTATAAAAAATATATTTGTTTATTTATTTTTGGTTGCACTGGGTCTTCCTTGCTGCATGCAGGCTTTCTCTAGTTGCAGCAAGCGGGGGCTACTCTTCGTTGTGGTGTGCGGACTTCTCATTGTGGTGGCTTCTCTAGTTTGCAGAGCACAGGCTCTAGGTGCACAGGCTCAGTCTTTTTGGAACTTGGGTTTAGTTGCTCCATGGCATGTGGAATCTTCCTGGCCCAGAGATCAAACCTGTGTTCCCTGCATTGGCAGGAGGATTCTTAACCACTGTACCGCCAACCAGGTCCTCAGGTTAAATGTTTTTTGGAAGGGATAGTATGTAAGTATTGTGTCCTCCGTGTACCACATCAGAGGTGTATGATGTCATACTTGGTGCTGAGGTGTGATTATTTGGTTAAAGTGGTAGTTACCAAATGTCTGCAGTGTTAAAATTCTATTTCCCCATATAATTAATGAGTGATTTCAGGAATGACAGGCTTCCCAGGTGTGCTAATGGTAAAGAACCCACCTGCCAATGCAGGAGACATAGGGGACATGGGTTCGATTCCTGGGTTGGGAAAATCCCCTGGAGGAGGGCATGGCAACCCACTCCAGTATTCTTGCCTGGAGAATCCCATGGATAGAGGAGCCTGGTGGGCTACAGTCTACAGGGTAACAAACATTCAGACACAACTGAAGCAACTTAGCACACATGCAGGCTCAGGAATGACTGAGACCTTGTGGATGTCTCATTTCTTGAGGGTTTTGGCATTCATTATTAACAATGACCATAAAGTTATCATATTTTGATTGTCCCAGACAAAGGTGACTTGGGATAATCAACAGATCTCTGGCAGAATGGAAGAAAGAGTTGGTCACTGTGAACTAAACCACAAATAAGCCTTAGTGTGTGTGTGTGTGTGTGTGTGTGTGTGTGCATGAACATGGGTATGGGCATGTTTGAAATGAAAGTGTTGAGGTAGAGAAACTTTGACACATTGTTAGATAAGGTTGGGATGCCTAACGTGGGGAATCCAAGAAAAGTTAACTTTTGTTGAATGTTGAACAGAACATACTCTGCTGTTACTCTTTCTTTGCAATTTCTCTACAGTATGAGACCTAAAGCTTGACAATAATGGGTACAGATAACACCCATATATAATCTTTGTGGGTTTTTTTTTATGGTGAGTTACAGCTTCCTTTCTTTTTTCTTTTTCATTTTTTCCCTGTTGTAGTTTTGGTTACAATATCACTATATTTTGTTAGATAAGATTAGGGTATTATTAATAGGAAATACAATTATAAATTAATAATGTAAGAGAAGCAGAAGTTTGCAAGAGATTTTGCAGGGGGTGAAGTGCTTGATCCCATGTGATCAAGTGAGAGTAAAAAACAATCTGAGCATACCTGTTTTTATCTTGAAGAATTATGCCACAATGCGTCCATATATGTTTTTCTAATGTTTCTTTGAATTATTGGAGTTAATTCTCAACGAAGGCAGAATTCTATGTTAGTTGTGGGAATAGTTATTAATGATATGGAGAACAACCAAATTTTGCAATAAAGAGCATATTGTATAGAAGAACAAAAATAAATAATAGCTGTAGTCACTTGTTTAGTCGCTAAACATGTCTGACTCTCCTGCATTGGCAGTTGGATTCTTTACTACGAAGCCACCAGGGAAGCCCAACAATAGTCATGGTGATGATCAAAGATGTCGATGAGCATTAATGAAAGGTCCCGGAAAGCAAAGGTATTCTAATGATAGAGTAGTAACTGGAACAGAGAGCATGGAAAGTGAATTGTGCCAGGGATTACACTTTAAATGGCAAGGATAATCTGGCATAGGAAATAAAACCACAAAACAATTGATTCCATGTATTTAAGCAAGAGAAATGTAGAAGTCCAAAAAGAGCCCTTTTTTGCGTCACAAAATTATACTAGCATATGTCTTCTTTCGTTATCTTCAGATTTCTCTAATTTATCAGATGATTCGAACCCAAGGCAGGGAGAACAATGCTCTACTATGATGTCAGTGCTTTAGGAAAAAAGAGCCAGGAATTTGAAACGTAAGCTTTTTGCAAGTACAAAGATAGCATTGTTGCTGCTGCTGGGCTTCTAGAATAACTGTGCGATTGTTAATTATGAAAATAGATAATAGTCGTGAATACAATTTGTCTTCTAATAGGAGTGCTATGCCACTAAAGCACACACAATGGAGATAACAAGAACAATCAACAAAGTGCAGGATATTGGGACTTGCGTGTGTGTCTGCTCAGTCGTTCAGTCGTGTCCGACTCTTCCCGACCCCATGGACTGTAGCCTACCAGTCTCCTCTGTCCATGGGATTTCCCAGGCAAGAGTACTGGAGTGGGTTGCCATTTCCTTCTCCAAATATATTAGGACAACTTACTTTAAAACTGCAATACAGTCGAAATATACTGTTCAGAACACAGAATTGTCTCATGAGTGAATAATGAAGTAGCCGTGATTTATTAGCTTTATTTAAAGCTGTCTACAAGTTGAACATTTTAAAGCACTTTTTTTTTTTTTTTTAAACACCTCTGCAATTTCCTGGAGCCATGATTTCTTTTTTTTTTGAGCCACAGTGGTTAATCAGATTTTGGTGTTTCAGTAATTATGTCAATTAATGTATGCTGAGAGTAATTTCATTTGTTGAAACGGATACCAGGTGAATATGTAATTAGTAGAAGGTTGTCTCTTTAAGGTTTGGTGTGCAATTTTCCAAGATAGCCACAGTATGGAGAGTAGAGTTTTAAATTATAATAATTTCTGGTTAGGAACCAAACTAGGATCTACTTGATTTCCTGACAACTGAAGTAAAATGACAGTTTCTTCCCACCTTCTCCTACCAATCAAAGACACATTATAGGGTGAATAATCATCCCAATTTGCCCAGGATAGTCCCACTTCTGGAACTAAATGTCCTCTACCTAGAGAAATCCTTTGGTTCAAAGCAAAAAAAGCATAGTCAGTCACCTTAATACACATATCTCACTTGAAAATAAATACTGTACTTACGTAGTTTTTAGAAGTCATAGGTTTCCCTGATGGTTCAGCAAGTAAAGAACCCACCCGCAATGCATGAGACACAGGAGATGCTAGTCTGATCCCTGGGTGGGGAAGATTCCCTGGAGAAGAAATGGCAACCCACTCCACTATTCTTGCTGAAAAATCCCATGGATAGACAGGGCCTGGGGGCTACAGTCCATGGGGTTGCAAAGAGTTGGACACAACTGAGTGACTGAGCATGCACACAACATATAGAAAAGCAATTTAAAAATAAATTTTCATCCATATTGTCACTAAACTTTATATAGAGAATATATAATTTAACAATTTAAAAAAGCAATTTTAGTCACACATACATACAAGTCTATGTCACTGATTAACAAATGCACATCCTCACAAAACTGTATGTATAATTTTAATGAATCCATGAAATTATAACATATTTCCATGTTATATTACTTAATTACCTTTTATTGTAGGACATTTATGTTGTTTTTCTGTTTTTTCCTCATTACAAATGATAATGTTATAAATATCTTTGTATATATAATATTCCTCTTTTAAATTTAAGAAATATAACTTTGGGGGAAAACATACCTATGGTAGAATTGTATTGACAACATATAAACAGTTAAAATTATAAATATTTTCTTCTGCTAGTTTCTTATCAGCTACCCTGCTATTTAAATAACTGTGACATGAAAATTCCTGGTCATATGAGCCTATTCTAGAAACTGGCTACTAGTCTTATTTGGCTAGTTGAAACAATGTGTTTATTTGTTTGTTCTGAATGTCAGTAAATTTTCATTACAAATGAAAATGTTGTTTCCTCTTTTTAGGATTTTTCAAAAGAATAATTGCACTTGGAGGAAAATGAGGTCACTGGGTAATCACAATTTCATAAAGAAACATCTACTGTGTTCCAAAATTGACAGAGGCATCGAGGACACAGAAATATTACCAAGTCATTTTTGAAAACAGATGTTTGGTAGGAGCCAATTTTTATACTAAGCCTGACCAATGAACTCTCCCTTGATGCTTCCCTTTAGGATTTCTGAAGTAGAGGTATGAAAATCTAAAAACTCAAGTCCTCTTCTGTACTGTAATTAAAAAAGAACAGCCTGAGCCTACAAAATCTAAACTTAAATACAGAACGGATAAGTCATCAAATCAGTTAACATTTATTGGGTAACTGCCATTGCCTGGCCAGTCCCTATCTGGTAGAGTTTATCAAGTGATAGAAAAAAGTCACGAAATGTGTGAATTAGAAAATTATAGAATAATTTTAATTGGAAAATAATAGAATCATGTGGTAAGTTTCGTAACAGTAGTGTGGAAAAAGAGGGTTGTGTCTCCTTGTGCACCTGCTTATTTTTAGTATGTATTTGGCTGCACGGTCTCAGTTGTGGCAGGCCAGATCCTCGGTCTTCATCAGGAATTCCCTGATCCGGATCAAACCCAGGCCCCCTGCACTGGGAGTGAGGAGTCTTAGCCACTGGACTACGAGAGAAGTCCCAACCTGTGTATTTACAATGACAAAAACTGTAAACAACCTAAATGTCTGTAGACAAGATATAAATAAATACGTTATGAAATAATAATACACTGGGATACTAGGCAACAATGAAATGAATGTATAGGAACTATATGTATCTATGCCAATAACTCTTACAAATAAAACACTGAATATAAAAAGCAAGTTTTAGAAGAATAGATTCAGGTTGATATCATTCATGTAAATTTTGAAACATGCAAAAGAATATATTGCTAAATGCATGCAACGATAAGCATGGAATTCAGGATAACAATCCTCTGTTGGGAGGGTGGGGCAGGGGGAGGCGGGCTAAGGAGTGGAGAGGAAGGAAGACCTAGTACCAAAGGAGATACATAGGAGGGTTCAAGTATTTTGGAAATGTTTTATTTCTCAAGCTTCTGGGAGAGTACATGATTGTTGATTATATTATTTTGAAAAATATAACAATACATTGAGATATACATAAATCAAAGTGCCACATAAGCAGAGAAGAGGCTGCTGATTCTGAATGGAAGCAGCAATCTGCATAAGCTTTTTGGATGAGTTGGCACTGATGGATAAATTGGTCTTGATGGATGAGTAGACATTCAGTAAGTCCAGACGGCAGGAGAGGAGATTCTGGGGTGATGGACGAGCATGGGCAAAGGCATGGAAATGTTCCATGCAAGAGATGACTTAGGATGTGTAGAAATATATATGCTGAAATAAAGGAAGTTAATAAAGGAGGTCAATACTGTAACTGGGACCAGACCATCAAAGACCTTGAACTGAAATGTAAATAATTTACTAGGCTGAAATGTAAAATAATTTACTAGGCTTTGTAAATGTGTGTATGTGTATGTGTGTGTGTGTCAGTTGCGTCCGACTCTTTGAGACCTCATGGACTGTAGCTCACCAGGCTCCTCTGTCCGTGGGATTTCCCAGACAAGAATACTGGAGTGGGTTGCTATTTCTTTCTCCAGGGAATCTTCCTGACCTGGGGATCGAACCTCGGATTCTTTACCACTGAGCAGGCTTTGTAAATATGTGCTTGTAAATGGGTCTGGACTATAATTTGTTATATTCTTCATGTAATTCCAAAGGATTGATAATTTCTTCAATCAAGATGTTATCTGAATCTGATCCTTTTAGATCTATCAGATCAGATCAGTTGCTCAGTCGTGTCTGACTCTTTGCAACCCCATGAATCGCAGCACGCCAGGCCTCCCTGTCCATCACCAACTCCCGGAGTTCACTCAGACTCATGTCCATTGAGTCAGTGATGCCATCCAGCCATCTCATCCTCTGTCCTCCCCTTCTCCTCCTGCCCCCAATCCCTCCCAGCATCAGAGTCTTTTCCAATGAGTCAACTCTTCGCATGAGGTGGCCAAAGTACTGGAGTTTCAGCTTTAGCATCATTCCTTCCAAAGAAATCCCAGGGCTGATCTCCTTCAGAATGGACTGGTTGGATCTCCTTGCAGTCCAAGGGACTCTCAAGAGTCTTCTTCAACACCACAGTTCAAAAGCATCAATTCTTTGGCACTCAGCCTTCTTCACAGTCCAACTCTCACATCCATACATGACCACAGGAAAAACCATAGCCTTGACTAGACAGACCTTTGTTGGCAAAGTAATGTCTCTACTTTTGAATATGCTATCTAGGTTGGTCATAACTTTCCTTCCAAGGAGCAAGCGTCTTTTAATTTCATGGCTGCAGTCACCATCTGCAGTGATTTTGGAGCCCCAAAAATAAAGTCTGACACTGTTCCACTGTTTCCCCATCTATTTCCCATGAAGTGATGGGATCAGATGCCATGATCTTCGTTTTCTGAATGTTGAGCTTTAAGCCAACTTTTTCACTCTCCACTTTCACTTTCATCAAGAGGCTTTTGAGTTCCTCTTCACTTTGTGCCATAAGGGTGGTGTCATCTGCATATCTGAGGTTATTGATATTTCTCCCAGCAATCTTGATTCCAGCTTGTGTTTCTTCCAGTCCAGCGTTTCTCATGATGTACTCTGCATATAAGTTAAATAAACAGGGTGACAATATACAGCCTTGATGTACTCCTTTTCCTATTTGGAACCAGTCTGTTGTCCTATGTCCAGTTCTAACTGTTGCCTCCTGACCTGCATAGAGGTTTCTCAAGAGGCAGGTCAGGTGGTCTGGTATTCCCATCTCTTTCAGAATTTTCTATAGTTTATTGTGATCCACACAGTCAAAGGCTTTGGCATAGTCAATAAAGCAGAAATAGATGTTTTTCTGGAACTCTCTTGCTTTTTCCATGACCCAGCGGATGTTGGCAATTTGATCTCTGGTTCCTCTGCCTTTTCTAAAACCAGCTTGAACATCAGGAAGTTCATGGTTCACATATTGCTGAAGCCTGGCTTGGAGAATTTTGAGCATTACTTTACTAGAGTGTGAGATGAGTTCAATTGTGCAGTAGTTTGAGCATTCTTTGGTGTTGCCTTTCTTTGGGATTGGAATGAAAACTGACCTTTTCCAGTCCTCTGCCCACTGCTGAGTTTTCCAAATTTGCTGGCATATTGAGTGCAGCACTTTCACAGCATCATCTTTAAGGATTTGGAATAGCTCGACTGGAATTCTATCACCTCCACTAGCTTTGTTTGTAGTGATGCTTTCTAAGGCCCACTTGACTTCACATTCCAGGATGTCTGGCTCTAGGCCAGTGATCACACCATCATGATCATCTGGGTCATGAAGATCTTTTTTGTACAGTTCTTCTGTGTATTCTTGCCATCTCTTCTTAATAGCTTCTGCTTCTGTTAGGTCCATACCATTTCTGTCCTTTATCAAGCCCATCTTTGCATGAAATGGTCCTTTGGTATCTCTGATTTTCTTGAAGAGATCTCTAGTCTTTCCCATTCTGTTGTTTTCCTCTATTTCTTTCAAATCCCTTATGATTATACAGTGGAAGTGAGAAATAGATTTAAGGGCCTAGATCTGATAGATAGAGTGCCTGATGAGCTATGGAATGAGGTTCATGACATTGTACAGGAGACGGGGATCAAGACCATCCCCACAGTTGGGGCATAGACTTGGATTACTGTGATATTGAATGGTTTGCCTTGGAAATGAACAGAGATCATTCTGTCATTTTTGAGATTGCATCCAAGTACTGCATTTTGGACTCTTTTGTTGACCACGATGGCTACTCCATTTCTTCTGAGGGATTCCTGCCCGCAGTAGTAGATATAATGGTCATCTGAGTTAAATTCACCCATTCCAGTCCATTTCAGTTCTCTGATTCCTAGAATGTTGACATTCACTCTTGCCATCTCTTGATTGACCACTTCCAATTTGCCTTGATTCATGGACCTGACATTCCAGGTTCCTATGCAATATTGCTCTTTACAGCATCGGACCTTGCTTCTATCACCAGTCACATCCACAGCTGGGTATTCTTTTTGCTTTGGCTCCATCCCTTCATTCTTTCTGGAGTTATGTCTCCACTGATTTCCAGTAGCATATTGGGCACCTACTGACCTGGGGAGTTTCACTTTCAGTATCCTATCATTTTGCCTTTTCATACTGTTCATGGGGTTCTCAAGGCAAGAATACTGAAGTGGTTGGCCATTCCCTTCTCCAGAGGACCACATTCTGTCAGATCTCTCCACCATGACCCGCCCATCTTGGGTTGCCCCACGGGCATGGCTTAGTTTCATTGAGTTAGACAAGGCTGTGGTCCTAGTGTGATTAGACTGACTAGTTTTCTGTGAGTATGGTTTCAGTGTGTTTGCCCTCTGATGCCCTCTTGCAACACCTACCATTTTACTTGGGTTTCTCTTACCTTGGGCTCTTCAAATAAAAATAAAATCATGAACCATCACAAGTCATCTACCAAATCCAATTGAGAAACTCATCTGAAAGGTCATTATAATCAGTAGTAAATACAGAGATCTCCCATTGGTAGCATTAAAGAGTCATTTAAATTTTTTCTTATGATTATCCATCAATTTCACCACCTGACCATGTCAGTGACTCTTCAAGTAGAAAGGATTGCCCTAAGAAGGGATGGGAAGATTAATTGGTTTTGTGAAAATCTAAAGCTTGTTAAATTTGCCAGAACTACCTTTCATGTGACCATCATGTGGTCACCAGCAGGTATCTTTCATTGGGTTCATGTGGCAGAGTCTCAAGATTATGGGTTGAGCAACGTGTAAGTCATCAGGGGCCACCTGCAGAGACGATGAAAGTTTATTATATAATATTACGAAAGCAGCACAACATATAGCAAATTGAACTACATGTTTTCTCCCCCCACTTTTTTTGCACATTAAAACTGCAGTTTGAAAAACAACTTCCAGCACAGAAAAGAATTAAAACAGCAGGTGATAATTAGGGCAAAGTTACAACAATGTTACTGCTGATGGGCTATCTGTCAGTTAATGCAAGCTATCACTTCTCCCTAGGAATAGTTATTATTAAAAACGACTTATGAGTGTTAAAGAGGGACATTAAATGTGTTAGTCTCCTTATTTGCTCATTTGGAAATGGTGTAGTTAGGTCCATTAACCAGCCTAGTTCTACCTTGGTCTCGGGGCAGACACACACACAAAGTATGCAACTGAAAGTTATTAACGACCAAAACATAAACCTTAGTGCCTTGAGTTAAAAATCAATTTTCCTAATAAATTAAACTCAAACATTATATACCAGTATGTAATATCAAGAAGAATGTATTAATAATTGCCATGTTGGCAGAGTACAAAGTGCAAGACTTAGAAGGATATAAAAATTAGTAATTTAGAAAATCTGATACCAAAAAAAATAGCTACTGCTGCGTTGGGGGCTCAGAGTATAGTTCAGTTGTTGAGCTATAATGGTATTCTCTGACTAGCCAAGGTTGAATGTTCAAGATGTAGTTTGAGTATTAATCATTGATTCAAATAAAAGATTGCACAACTGGAGAGGCTCTCCTGGGTTAAGTAGTTTATTCCTGAACTCAGATGTAAGTTTTTTCCTTTGTGTATTCCAGAAGTACTTGAATGTCTTCCCTGCTAAACAAGCAACCTCTTTTGGAATTATTTTTTTTAGCTTTACTCTTCATCAACTACATTCTTTTAGCTAAGAATTCACCGAAGCTTTTGCTGATACGACTTACCAGCTAATTCAAGCTGCCCATTTCAAGTTTAAGCTTTATCGTTTGTTGTGCCTAATAAGAAATCTGATAATATGCTATGCTTTATTTTGGTTCACTTGCAGTATTCTCTCATATAGTCATACTGAGTGGCGTTGTGTGAATAAACCATAGCTTATTTATCCATATTACTGTTGATGAGCATTTGGGTAGTGAAGTACTCATATGTACACAAACAATATCCCCACATAGGATTAATTTTTTTTTTTTTTTGCTGTCTAAGGGTAATATACATAGAAAGACGTGTAATTTGATGAAGTTTTACACACTGAGCACACATGTGCAACCAACACCAAGCCCAGGAAACAGAACATGACCAATTTATGGCCCCTCTCAGTCATTAGCTCTCTTCAAGGGTAACCACTAGCTTAACTTCCAATAGCACAAATGAGTTTTGCTTGTTTTTGTAGAAAACAAACTCTTGTACGTCTCACTTTTTTATTTAGCATCATATTTATGAGATTCATATATATTACTGCATTTAGAAGCAAATTGTTCATTCTTAGTGATGTATAGTGTTCCATTATATATCACTATTTATCTACTTTACTGTCAATGAACACTCTGGTTGTTTTCCACTTTGAGGGTTATGATAAATAATGTTGCTCTGAGCTGTTTAATAGATATCTTTTGGTATATATTTGATATTGGTTTATGCCTAGGAAATGAATTTCTGGGCCAAAGCATCTTCATGTGTTTAACTTTAGTAGACACAGTCTTTGATCTTTTGAGGAATCATTCTGAGGAAGGCATTTCAGTATAACCATTATGAGAACAACTTTTGGAGTCACTCAGACCAAATTTAGCTTATAAAAGAGTCATACCACTTTGTGCTTAAACTTCTTAAGCTTCAGCTTACTTATCTGTGTAATAGGTATAATAAAATCTTTCTCAAAATATGAGACTTAAGTGAGATATTTATTTTAATGCAAGTTAGCACAACGACTGGCACATAGTAAGTGCTTAGGTTATTATATGGTGGTTATTAATCATTAGCTTTTACAACATAGACAATATGGAGAATCTGAAACAAATATGGGCAATATAATCCACAGTTTTAATTCTCTGATGGAAGAAAATTGAGACTCTGACCCAAAAGGCATTACCAATTCCAGGGAGCATTACACTTGGACCCTGAAAAAAAATCATTTAAACATTATCCCAAAATGCATTTGCAAATTACTCTTGCCAGAGGCAAGGTTCTTGGATGCAGTGCATTAACATCCATTTTTTCCCCCACCAGACTTTACTCTTTAAAGATAAGACTGCCAAGGGCTACTCTGGAAAGTCACTAGTATTATACTTTTTATTATATTTGCCAATTTCACACTTTCCTCAGCCCAACCCCCAAAGTTGTTGAAAAGCGACTGTAAGGACATTAGCTCCTAGTTTTCTTTGAAACTTACCAGTATTTATGTTCCACATTCTTAAAAATACTAAAAATAAGCCCAGATTCTTGTTTTAAAAGACAGAGACCTTGCCCCCTGCCCCCCTTTTTTCTTTTCTTTTCTAGGAATGTGCTTGATAACATCAGGGTGGATTTCAGCAGCTGCTGTGACAATGCCTGAGAGTTACCACAGAAGTTTCACTGTGTACCGAGGTACTGTTTTAGTTAATGGCTTTAGGGGCAGCAGATTCAGTTATCTTAGGTAATTTTGGAAGGTGGCACCCTGTTCCTGATAAATTGCATCAGATCCCATTTATCAGTTACTAGTTTCGAGAAATTAAGCAGTCAGTCTCCTTTTGATAAGGCCAGAGGTAGACCTGAAAGGGGACTTTCTGAACATTTAATTGAACCTCTTTTGACTTACAAAACTAGTCATTTAACAGTCTTGCCTAAAGTCAAATGGTTTGTTTCCGGCACAGACATCAAGCTAGAATCTTATTCCCGGTTTAGTGTTTGCTTCTCTTTGCTCTTGCTTCTTGGTGGCCACCATCCCCTAATCCTGTCCTGTCCCACCCTCTACCTCAATTTCATAAAAGTCCATACCTGGGGACTTTTGAACAAGTTGTGGGGACTGAACAAGTTGTGCCTTAAGGAAATGACCATTGTCATTTGAATTAAATTGTTTTAAGTGCAAGATGAGTGAGGTTTTTCTGCTAGAACATTAAGATCCAAGAAGGAAGACCTTGTCTATTTTCTGCACCACTGTATTCTCAGCACCTGTGCCTGGTACATAACAGACCCTGATCAGTGTTAAATGAAGAAATGAATGAATAAATCTTGCGTACGTCAGGTTGCCATGTCCTTTGTCTTTTCCACCTCCTTCCAGTTGTACTAATAAAAAAGTGCATATTTAGAGTCTAAAGAGGAGAAATCATGAACAAAGCGTCCGGTACGGTGCCTGATTCATTGAGGGCAATTAAAAAACATCGGGTCATTTTCCTTTTCTTCCTTCCCAAGTGTAGGGTACTGGGGGTATGGGGTGACATGCCATGGTGTTTATATGCCTGGACATAAAGTGACGTGGGTAACTAACAGGCTGGGGAGAAAGGACTGTCGACGTCTTTCTGATCCGTATCAGAAATTCCAGTGCCCCGAAAAATGTACAGCTATATTACCTAGAAAGGCTAGTCGCATTTGTTGATTGATTCTGGGCTGCAGTCAACTCTTAATACAAGTTTTTTATAAACATTAGCTACTTTGCGGCAGGATGAAGCACAGTGACAGGAAAAGCAGGGACCCCTCTCCCTTCTCCACAAATAAAGGAACTCCTCTGTGGCAGGGGCTGCGTTTTGCGTGTCTAACGGGTCCTCGGTCAGGGGCGGTCCCCACCCCTCCAGCCCCGCCTCCGCGCCCTCGGAGGCGGCAGTCGAGGTTCAAGTTCGGTCCCTGGACGCTCGCTCCCCGCTCCGCGCGTCTCTAGGCTCCCCCCGCCCCCCAACCCCGCAGGCTAGGAGGGCTCAGAGGTCATTCGGGTGCTGGGTCACTCGGCCACTCGCTGTGCTACCACGTGGGAACAAAGTTTCCAACTCTGCGGTGGGGCCTCCCACCCAGTGCCCCCCAGCGGAGCAGAGGTCCGCACTTCGGCACCCGCTCGCTTTTTTATCGCTTGCAGTTGCAACCCCCCATCTGGGGGACTCCTTCCGCCACCCCCCCGTAACCCCTCTCTGAAATCCCTCCTTCCCTCGCTGCTCAAGTCGCCCTAGGAAAACACCCTAGGGGCCTCTGCAGAAGGCGGCCCCAGCGCCTCCCGCGGGCCTGGGGTAGGGGGTCCAAGGACAAGTGTCCCGAGGAGCGCGCGGGGGGCGCGGAGCTGGGCGCGCGGGGTAGACTGGTGACAGCGGCCCGCACGGCGTCCCCAGCGCGACTGGCGGGAACATTCCGCGGCTCCCACACCCTCGCGCGCCAACTCTGGCGGGTCGCAGTAAACCCCGAGCTAACTGACCCCTCCACGCCCCCAAGCCGCCCTCACGCCCCGCTCCCGGCTCGCCTCCGCCCCCAGTGCGCAGGCCCGGCCGCCCCAGCGCGCATGCCCTGGGCTCGCGAGCGCGGCCAGCCCCCAGCCTTGTGCTTTCTACACACTCTACAACTGGGGAGGGGGCGGGGGCGGAGGGAGCCCGGCCGGCCACGTGATCCAGCCGGCCGGGGCCGCGGGGGCGGGAGCGCGCGCCGAGCGAGGCGCGGGGAGGGCGGTGCGCGTGCGCGCGGCGCGCGCGGGCGGGCGCCGGGCTGGGCTGAGGCGGGCGGCGGCGGCGGCGGCGCGGCAGTGGGCCGGCCGCGGAGGGGGAGGAGCGGGAGCTGAGCGAGGCGGGCGGGCGGAGGATGGGGCCGTGCCCGGGCTCCCGCTGCAGCCGCCCGCGGACACGCCGTGCACCCTCCGGATCGGGGCTCTCGCAGCGGCATCTGTGGCAGCGTTAGCGGCGGCGGCGAGAGCGGCGTTCCCGGCGCTTCCTGGCCGCGCTTCTCCCTTCAGGCTGGGCGAAGAGAAGAGGCAGCGGCGGCGGCGGCACACCGGCGTCTCTCCCGCTGGAGATTTCTTTCTGCTTTCCTCGTCGACTGACTGACTGGCCCCCTCCCTTTTTTTGAGGAAGGGTGACCTCTTCTTTGGGACTGGAAAAAATATTTTTTTGAGGTGGGGGGAGGTGGGTGGCAGCGTCAGGGGCTGTTTCTTCTCTTCTTTCATCTCCCTTTCCTTCCCCCTCCGAGCCCGAAAAGCAAACCCCACAACTGCTCCAGCATCCTCCTTCCCTTCCTCCACCGCTTCCAGTTTCGCCCTCTCCCCTCCTAATTATTTCATTATTATGCTCCCCTCTCTGGGGGGTCTCGTCCCTCTCAGGTCCCTCGGAAGCCTTGGCCTCCCCTGGATGCATTTCTTAAAAATTTTGGAGCCAGGGAGTGAGTTTTCTCTGAGGCGTGTGTGAGAGGCGGCGGGGGTGTTTTCCTGCGCGAGGGGCGGGTGAAGTTCATTGCCCCCACTTTTCCCGCGACCTTTTTCGGGCCGGATTTGGAGTCGCGGGGGGCGGGCAGGCGTTTTCGGGGGGCGGGGGGCGCGGCGGAGAATGGCTGCGGGGAGGGCTCCCCGGAGCCTCCCAGTCTCTTGATCAAAGCATTCCGCTATTCTGATTTATTGCCTGCTTGGTGAGTTATTTTTTTTTTTTTCCCCTCTAAAGGAGACCTGTGTGTTCAGCCATTACTTTGCTCGGCGCTGCTCACAGGAATCTCCGACCCTCGGTGCTGTGGGCAGCCCCGCACTTGGGCTCCTCGCCTCTCGCCCTCGCTCCCGTCCCTCCTCCCTCTCTCCGCCCCTTCCCCCTTTTCTTTCTCCTCTCTTTCTTCCCCACTCTCCCTTCTTTCGGCCGCCGTCTCCCCCGCGCCCTCCTCGGGGCGGAGGGAAGCCGAGAAGGGGGAGGGAGGGGTTGGTGTCAATTTTTTTGTGCGGCCGCGGCCGGAGCCTGTGGCGGGCAGGCAGCGAGCGGGGAGACCCCGGCGCGGCAGAGCCATGGATGGCCCGACGCGGGGCCATGGACTCCGCAAAAAGCGGCGGTCGCGGTCACAGCGAGACCGGGAGAGGCGCTCCCGGGGCGGGCTGGGGGCCGGCGCGGCCGGCGGCGGCGGGGCCGGCCGGACCCGGGCGCCCTCGCTCGCCTCGTCGTCGGGCTCCGACAAGGAAGACAATGGGAAGCCCCCGTCCTCCGCCCCGTCCCGGCCCAGACCCCCGCGGAGGAAGCGGCGAGAGTCCACCTCGGCCGAAGAGGACATCATTGATGGATTTGCCATGACCAGCTTTGTCACTTTTGAAGCGCTGGAGGTAAGGGGGACCCCCCTCCCCCCCGGTTTCCCTTTATAGGCACGACCCCCTCCCTCCTCGGCTGTGCTCGGCTCTGCTGCCTCCCCCCGCCGCGCTCCGGTCGGTCTGGCTGTCTGTCTGTCTGTCTAGGCTGAGGTCTTATTGTTGGGGCGGGGGGGGGTAGCTGGGGGCGCGGGTAGACAGGCAGCAGGAGGGAATCGCCAAGCCGTGCCTGGTCTCCTGGTCTCCTCGTTCTCGCTCGCCTTCCCCTTGCGCCTCCTCCCCGCACCCCCTCCACAGCAGATGGGCAGAAAGAAAGGGGTTCAGGCATCACAACAATGCGCCCCCCTCCACGGAGAGCTCTGCCCTTATTGCTTCCTCCTCTCCCTCCCCAATCATGGCTTCTTGGCTGGTGGAAGTCTCTTTGCTGGGTTTGGGGCGCCTGTGGACGGTTCTCTGTGTGCTTTCTACAGAGCCATATGTCCCTGTGTGTGTGTGTCTGTGTAGTACAGACCTTTCCTGGGTGTCCTCGGGACCGGAGACTGACGGGGTTTTGTGGTTCTTTGCCCCCTTCCTCTACCCCTCTTTTTTTCTTTTCATTTCTTTTTTCTTTCTTTCCTTTTTTCTTTTCTTTTTTTGGTGAAGCTGGGGAAGGGGGCGTTTTCTCCTGGTTGGGAGAAAGGAGGGAGGAGAGGAGGGAGGAGAGGAAAGGATGGAATATCTTTCAGTATTCCGTTCGGGGCTCTATTACGGAAAGGGTTAATTGTGATATTATTTATACACATAACATGCACATGTGTGTGTATATGAACAATTCGGTTAAAAGACAGTAAAAGGTCCACCAGGGAGGACGGGTCGGAGGAAAGAATAAAATCCTAGCTGGTATCTGAAGGGCTTGTCACCCAATTGTCCCTCTCCTTTTCCTTTTTTTGTGTTTTCTTTTTCTTTCTGATTGGCTTTGTGTGTGTGTATATATCTATGTGTATCTTTCTTTATTCCTTGGGCACCTGCAGCGTTGATTTCCAAATGCACATTTTCCTGCCAGCTAAAGGGCTCCTGGGGGTGTTGGTGGGGAGGGGGGCAAGTAGAGGGAGATTGTCCGGGGGTCAGAGGGAAACTCTCTTCACCTGGACGGATCTGGTTTGGTACTGGCATGGGTCACTGGCATGTATAAATAACCCCCTTTTCTCCTCCCCCATCTTCCTCTCCCCACCCCCAACACACCACACACACAGGCGCTTGGAGATTCTGCAGAGTTGGTCCACCTTTCTTAAGCACAAAACCAAGATAGGAGTTGGTTTCTAGGGTTTCCTGCACCTGATGTGATGGTGTGAGGTTCCTGAAAGAAACTTTTCCCTTTCCCTTTGGTTATTGCTGTTATTATGGTATTGTTTGCAGTGCTCAAATGCAATCTTTGTTGATGACAGCTTAGATCTCACATGCAGTAACTGTGCAGGTTTAGATTGCTGTGTGTGTGTGTGTGTGTGTGTGTGTGTGTGTGTGTTTGGGTGTCAAGTTTAAACATTTTTTAAAAGGAAGCCTTCCTGTTAGGGTTATTCTTTTCTGTTTGAACTGCTTTTTGGTTGGGCTCCTGGTGGTTATGGTGGTGGATGGTGGCCAGTGGTTGGGGAGGAATGGAGAGTGGTGGTGTTGGTGGCCATAGATTTTGATATTAGTGATTGAATCAGTTATCCTCTGGTTCTAGAACTGGTACTTTATTGACTAAAATGGATCTTACATAGTTCTTTTGAGTGTTGAGGCTCACCACTTATTAGGATAATTCTAACTGTGGCTTCAACTTTGCCAATGTGGGGAGGGTACTGAACAGTGTGACTTCTTTCTCTCTGTCTCTCTCTCGCTTTAAAATAGGAATTGAAATGGTAGTATGTATTCTAGTATGTGAATTAGAAAGTGCTGCCTAAAATTTGATTGTTATCAGTGGTTGGTTTAGGACACTGTTTGTAAGAGCTGCTTACAAGTGGTTTTGCTGCCAGCATGGTTATCCTGGGCTCTGTGTGGCCCCTCACAGTAAGTAAGCAAGAGGGGCCTGCAGATTTCCACAAACCTTTTTGAAGGTCAAGTAAAGATAAATATAGCACATGCAGTTATTTTTGGTGGTTTTACTTTTAATAAATACTTGATGGGCTTGTGTATCTATCCATTTGGCTTTTGACAGAAAATTTGCCCATTCTAGTTTCTTTTGGGTGTAAAAAACTTCTAATTTTTAAAGAAGACCAAATTTGAAGTGTACCATTAATACTATTCCTTTTCTTGCTGTGATTATTTTTCTGCTGTTTTTCTAGATTCAAAACCCAGGTTACTTTGGTTAGCTGAATATTATAATACCTTCATATCTGAATATCATTTGCATATCTCTGGTTATACAGGTCTAACTTTTAAAAAAGTTTCTTTAAACTTTACAGAAAAATGTAAACATATCCAAAAATACAGTATAACAAACTCCAAGGTGCACAACCACCTAGGTTCAACAGTTGTCTTTCTAAGTGGTAATGACTCGGGGGGAAAAAAAAAAAAACGCACCCAAACTCATAGTATTATCACACCTAGGTGAATTAACAACAGGTCCCTAATATCAAATATCTTCACATGCATTTGTGTTTAGGAGTCCCAATTTTTGTAGGAAAGCTGCAAATATACTTTTCAGGTTAAAAAAATATATAGTGGGGAATAAAAATCATCATGTATATCTGGTTCTGTGGGACAGCATAGATCTCTTTGTGGCTTATCACATCTGTGTCCATGCTTCATAGTCAGGCATATGTGTGTGGTGATCATTAAAATCTCTGGTTTCCTGTTGTCCTCAGTTTGGAAGATTTACTGAATTATCACTAAGAAATGTGAGGGTTTGTTAGGAAACAGGCAGCTAAACTATGAACTTGGACAGGAATGTATAATACAAGAGTACTTGTAAATGTTAAGAATTATCATGTATGATAAGAATTATCCTAAATACATACTATGTTTTTGTGTCTAGAAATGAAAGCAGTTGTCACCACGGATCATTAGAGTTGCTGCTAGTATGATGTTGTGATAAGAAACCAGAAATATTGGCTTGCATAGCGAGGCTTTTAAACTTAGGCTTGATTCAGAGCAGTAGCTAGCAAACTGTGGAGTGTATACTTTTGGTGTTAATGGACACATCATTTGACTCCATGGTTTGGTTTCTGTCTTGAGTGGCTGATTTTGACTTCCCTTTAAAAAGAAAGAGGCTCCTAACTCATAGTGAAATGTCCTAATAAAATTGTTCCAGACTAATGGTTTTACTCATAATACTGGAGGAAAAATAAGAAATTTGTCTAATGAGAACCATAATTTTTATGTGGATTTATTTTTCACTCTTGTTGGATTCTTATTTAAAATGATGAAAGCTTTGGACAGAGTTTGAGAAGTCCCACACTTTATACAGTGAAACTGGCAGAGGTAGTTTCGTATTCTGCAGGGACACTTGTCTTGAGTAATTGTGCCCTGAAGTTCAAGTATGTGATTGTGAAGAGTCTTGTGATAGAAGATAAGAGGGTAAGTGAGGAGGCTAAAGTTGAACATGGTGTTCTTTTCATTATGCATTTGAGCAGCAGTATTATCATTTGGTATGGTACTATTTACTTGAATATTCTTTGAATGAGAGTGGCTATCCCCAGATATCAAGCCTCATTAAAAAGTGGTTTTCAGCAAACAAAGTATAAATGGGAATGTTGGGATCTAGTACTGCCAGTGTACCCTGATGTGCCAGATGATATTGCCTTTCTGTTATTTGCATTTTTTTTTCTGTGTAATCTTGATTAGGAAGCCATATGAACACTATGGCTGAAAACCTGCAAATCCATTTGTTTCCCCTTCACTTGGCTCTTGTGCCCTGGTTTCTTAGGGGAGCCTCCTTATATACAACTGACCAAGGGAAGCAGAGATGAAATGGAGGGATTAACAGACAGGAGGCCAGTTGGAGCTTTGCAGGCTTGTGAAAATGAAGGAAGACTCATTTCTGGTGGATGGAGGATCAAACCAAGACTTTCATGGGGTCTTCATTTCCTTTGTGTTTCAGGGCTTACCCACGCATTGATAGTGTAAGTAGGCTGTACAGAATTTGATGTACTTACAGCATATCAGGCTCTGATAACTTACTGTGGTCAAATCTCACTTATTCAGTTTAAAAAAATATTAATCATGTTTCTTGTATCATTCAGCAAATATTTATGGAGTGTGTGATATGTGCAAGGTTCTAGAAGTGGGGGAAGTCTATATATATATAATAATATGTTATATATATATATAGTATCTTTGAAGGAGTGTGCAGTTCAGTTGGTAAATTAAGTCTAGCACTTACAGTTTTGAAACAGGCACTCAAATGCCTTATTCCAACTAAGTGCAGTAAGCTTTCAGAGAAGGAATAGTGAGATAGGCTGAAGTATTTGAGCAGCTTCCTGGAGAATATATGGGTCCTCGTAGGTTGAAGTGATTTGCATAGAGAGAGAGAGAGTGGGGATTGGGGAGGGGATTCTGAGAAGAGGGGATGGTGAACAAGACATAGAAACAAAATGAGTGACTAGGGTTTGAGGGGCTGTAGAAATGAGAACAAAATGGTGTAAGTAAAGAGTGGTTGTGTAGCCACCTCCCAGGCCAGGCTGTCCTAACTAGTTGAGTGATATTGGGAAGCTACTCTCTAAGGGAATCCTTTTCTTTTTGCACAAGTTGAGAGGTTTAAAGTAGTTTTAAAGCAAAGATACCCAAGCTAGAGGGAAACATAGTTCTCCAGGTGTTCGTAGGTTGTGTCCAGACCAAGAAATGCAATTCTTCGCTCAGTTAATTTTGGAACTTGATGGGCCAGACAGAATTAAATGGGTAACTTGTTCTGCAAGGATTAGAAATCTTTTGTAATGTGTATGTAAGTTTTGAATGATAGAGAAAGAGATGTAATGTGACTTACTTCCTAATATTTGACCGAACTTTCATTCTTGTCATTGTAGTTCATAATCCAGTATGGGAATTGCTGGAAAAGATCTCAAAGGTCCCTTCCAGATCTTGGAACTTGATAATCTCTGAGTATGTTGGCTGATGATAGACAACTTGAAAACCAGGCACAAAAGTTTGAAATCAGGGTGGAAGCTGCTGCTTGAGTGGGAATGGCAAGGGGAGTGTGAGATTTAAATAATGAGAGATGTAAATAATGATGATTAGTCCATTTCTCCTCCTTCCTTTTCCTGCCCCGTGTCAGCCCTTTCATTGATTGTTAGCAACCCCACCATGAAGTGAATATTGGTGAGTGGTTTTCATTAATGGTCCTTTCAGTGTGATAGTAGCCCAGTTCTAATGCTACCAAGCTACCTTCCAGCCAGAGGGAGTTTTTATCCTGTCTTGGTTCCTTCTGGTTTCTTCTGTTGCTGCTTTTTAGCAAGCTGGGAAAGAAGGCTGGATGAGAAAGGAGGTTGACACTGATGTTAAAATAAAGGTTTTAAATTATCTGCCTTTCGCTTGCTTATGTATGAAGTGTTCGTTCAAGAAAGGTCAGAACCCTTCGTCTGCTGTGGAACTGTGTTTTTGTTGCGTTTTTCGCTTCCTATCTTGGCAAGTTTGGGATGGTGCTATGGAGTAAATGGGTCAGTTCCAGCATTTCACTTTGGGCAGTTTGCATAGCGTTAGGATCTGAGGCGTTCCTAAGTGGTAAGAAAGTTTATAGAAGGAAAAAGGACTGTGAATAACATGCTTGGTTATGAAGTCAAGTATTTTACTATACTTAACTGAATTTCAGTATTTCACTGTACAAGGCAGAGCATCACTTCAGGAGTATTTATGTGAGATGAGGTAGAATATTGCGATATGGTGATTCCATGCACTTTGTGTTAGCTGTTGAGATGAATTGCTTTATATCTTTTTTGGAAGTAGACAGGGTATACATGAATCAGTAAATTTAAAAACTGAATCACAGAGTCAGTGATTAGCCTTTGATCCTTTCTGAGAGTGTTTTCCTCTAGCTTTCACCATTGAAAAAGGGTTAAAAAAAGAACATTCAATATGATTCTAGGAGATTCAAGGAGCATTGAGGTGATAAAAAGATTCTAAGATCCTATACAACATTTCTATTTGCTGTCAAAAATAAATGACAATTATGTAGTGTGAGAGAATGCTAGGATTAAAGTCCCCAAGCTTAAAAAAACATATAGTTGAGAGCAGCTACTAAAGAATAATGTAGGTTCCACTTGCTAAATTTGAAAGCCTTTGGACATAAGGTCTGCTGTACTTTTTGATATGGAATGAGCAAATGAGAGAGAGAGAGAGAGAGAGAGAGAGAGAGAGTGTGTGTGTGTGTGTGTGTGTGGAGGGCGGATGGTGGGTTAGTGTTTTTACATTTTATTTTACCCCTATGCTGTAATACACTAATATACTAAATGTAGTCTAACTTTGTAAAAGTGCCTCATGCTATTTTTTCTCTCTAGAAACAACACTTTTTTCAGGGTCAGGATTAAAACCAGTATTTTGTTGATACAGGGAAAAGGTAATGGAATAGCAGCTATTCATTTGAGAAAGTTGTGGGGGAAAAGTCAGATTTAAAAACTCTCAAATAATTGAAGTTTGGAAGACCAGGATGGGAATTAATCAAAACTAATTTAGGGACATTTAGCTGGGTCAGAACAAGTTTTTCTTACACAGTGTGTACCTGTTCCATGAATAGATGAATGCAGATTTTTCTTTCCTAGAAGTGGGGCATAGAATTAAAGGCTGTTGAGACCCTGAATTTGTGTTCCTTCTTCTAGGTTTAAACTGTGTTCTTCCTTAATTTTTCTAATAAGCCTTCGGGGTAGGGGGTATGCAGGCAGTACCTTTCTGTCTAAGGTCACAGAAAATAGGTTCCTCTTGATGCTGTTAGTAACTGAGGAGGGGAGGGGTGGCTTTCACTTCGTCTGGGTTCCTTTGCTTGCTTAGGAAGAGACTATGATGGCTCAGGGGGTAAAGAATCTGCTTGTAATATGGAGATACAGGAGACGCAGGTTTGATTCCTGGGTTGGGAAGATCCCCTGGAGGAGGAAAATAGCAACCCACTCCAGTATTCTTGCCTGAAAAGTTCCATGGACAGAGAGTTGGTGGGCTATAGTCCATGGGGTTGCAAAGAGTTGGACTGAGCTAAGCACAGGCAAGCACAGGCAAGCACAGGCTTCTGTGTGCCAGGCCTTTCCAGTCTCGGTTCCATATTTTGCAAGGGGAGTTGTAGCCTGAAATTGTTGGTATGGCTGCTGTCTTTATAGGTTTTTATTTCACCTACTAAAGGGAAGGGAAGTCGCTCAGTCGTGTCCGACTCTTTGCGACCCCATGGACTGTAGCCCACCAGGCTCCTCCATCCATGGGATTCTCCAGGCAAGAGTACTGGAGTGGGTTTCCATTTCCTTCTCCATTTCACCTCCTAGTGCACGTGTCAGTCTCATCTTAGGGTCCAGTAGGTTCCCCACCACCCATTGCCTGCCTGCCTCCTTCCCACTCTCCCTTGCAACTTCCCTCCTTTCTTTCTTCTCTTCCTTTACTGAGGCCGAATCATCAAAATTATGAATGCAAGTTAATAAAAGGCAATGGATTTATGAAGTTCTGAATGAAATGTAGACACTTTAAATTCCAAACCTTCATTATTTGAACATTGACAGTCTGAGGGACTCTGAGGTTAGTACTGTGAGGGTAAATTTCTCAGTTTTCAGATTTCTGAACTGTTATCAGCTCATCATTCTAATTTCTCGTTCATTTCTGAACTCTGGTTAGAGTGTGCCTGAGTAAATACCACAAATGACCAAGTACATGCAACGTTTTGTCATTTTGATTTGCCACCATACCTTGTAGTGCCGTATCTCTGGATCCAGGAAAACCCAAGTGCAGTAAAATGGAGTCACAAGAGGAGAAGGAAAAAGCCCACAGTTTGTAAGTAAAGTAAAAATGGCTAATGCAGGTTGGGATTCACTTTTGGCAGAAAGCCTTCAAATTGCAGACAGATACTGTGTGGTTGTTGTTAACTGAAGCATTTTGAAATGACCTGGATTACATACGGAAACACAGCCTGTGAAAACAGATTATATGGATGAAATCTGATACTTTCACACTGGTTCTGGGACAGGGTTTATGTCAATGCCAGGGTCAAGTGGTGATGGTTCCTGAGGGATGTCAGGATATTGTTTTCCTTGTCTCCACACCTACCCTCGTCTGTAGCACAACCCACCAAGTTCATTCTGAATTTATGCAAAGTTTCTCATGGCAGTGATATTTTAGAGCTTGTAAAGAGGATTTAAGAGAGTCTGGTATTGCAGTGATTTCTTGATAGTTATACTGAAACAGACTTGTTGTTTGCTAGGTTCTCTGTTCATCTGTGCTTTCTAGCTAAATGTTACTGGCAATTTAGTGAATAGTTTTCCATAGTTAGAAACTAAGAGAAGGGGGAAAAAAAAACCAAACCCTCAGGAGATAAAGATGTAGATGGAACAATAGTTGAGCATTAGGTTATCACTTATTTTCCAGCCACATACTAGAAATTGCAGTGTTCCACCCACTCTCCCTATACATGTTCAGTGGGCAAAAATAACGAAGGTCCTGAATTGTGCTATTCTAAGAAATGATTTTATATAGTTCCAAGTGACCATATACTTTCTCTGGGGCCAAAGGGGAAGCAGGCATTTAGTATCTTGCATTGCTGCGTGTTCCAAGTTTGCTCCTGCCGCATTTGTTAGGCCGATCAGTTTATTTGGGAAAATTACAGTTTTGAGACTAATGCCCAGAGCTACAGTCCTCAGGGGGGTGTTGTCCTAAAGTTAGGACCTCAAGTTTTTCAGAGCAGCCTTTTGATCCATTTCACTTCAGCTATTGTTGACTGATGTGCTTTCTAAGCCAGAGCAGCATTAGAGGCACAGAACTTGTCTTTAGAAATGCTGTAGTTCTACCTCTCGTTTTGCAAATGAAAACACAGCCCAGAGGGGTTAATTGTCCTGCTTAAGATCACACTGGGAGTTAGAGGCTCTCACTGGTATCCAGTGAAGCTAGAGGACTGTCTGCTTTTCTTTAGTCAATTGGAAGGCTGAAAAAAAAATACCACAAATGAGGGTGATCACCCATGGTTGTAAAGATTCCCAATTTTTCTAAGAAATGTTCTGATTATTGCTCAGTATCAGGAAACTTTTAAAAGCATTCTGGTTTCCTCCAGTGCACGGTTGGCCTTTCTCTGCAGGTCCATTATTAGTCTTTTTTAACACTCTTCCCTCCCCTCCATAATGAGGATGTAAAAGAAAAAACAAATATTAGGGTGATGATATGAGAGTTTCTCATCCTTGAATATCCAACAGATAAAATAATTATTTGGATGTAAGATGATCTTAATGTCGGCCCACTGAAAATTTTAATGTAATTTTTTGAGGGTAGAATATTTTCTTCAGCCTGGTGATTCAGAGACTCAGAGCAACTTACCAGCGTTGGTAGCAGAACATTTTTGAAACAAGTGAACTTTGGAGTATGGTTGAATTGAAGACTCAGTCAAACTTTTCTTCTGAAGAAGAAAGACTCAAAATATTAAATCCACGTGACGTGTTGGCTAAGGCATCTTGCCTGTTTATTGCTGAACCAGAAAATGTATAACAACTGTTTGTCATGTGTATATATTTATAGCCATTCATATAATGAAAAGAAGTTTTCATGAGATTGTAATAACATATCAAGATGGATGTAATTAAAACAGAAGCAGATTGACACCCTGAATTAAATGCAAACCGTAAACCAGGATACCTGAGCATTGGTGCCTTAAGTATTTGCTGCAGGGGGCAGTCAGCCAAATACGCAAATAAAAAGACATTGATGAATTTCCCTGGGTGTGTGTGTTGTGGTTGCAGAGAACTCAACTATTTTATTAATCTTTTATCAAGCATTGTTTAGATTGCAGCAGCAATGGAATGTATTAATTTGGCAGACCAAATAGCTTAGGACCAGAAAGTAGGAAATAATAAGGGGAAGACATGATTGATATACTGTCCTATAAATAACACATGCGACTGACAAAGGGGCTGAGTAATCTTTAGATCTGTGCTTGATGTCACTAATGGAGTTGTTAAACCAGGATGTTTGAGTTGAACTTCAATCAGAGAGGCTGCCTTCCATTTAAAATGCAGGTCTATCTCTAGTTACACCCTGGACGGATATGTTGACAAAATTGGTGTAGGTTGAATTTTTTGAGGTTGGGTGAATGCGCTGGGGAATCTTACTGTGAAAAATATGATTAAAAAAGAAAATCAAGTATGATTCTCCTCTCTGCAGAGAAGTTTGGATTTTGGTAGAGTCAGTCTCTTTAGATGGGCATTGCTTTTCCTGAGACACTTTTCTGCATGTGCTCCGTGTACTCCTAGAAGAAAGTAACTGTGAGATTTGCGTTCTCTGTACAGGTTTCACACCTTACTTGGTCAGGGCTTCCAGGAGTAATTGGAGGTGATTTGAATAAACCCGCATCATTCAGATTTCAGAGGTTGGTTTTCAAATGCATGCTAAAGAGAGCTTGCAGCTATGAATACGGAGTATGATTTCCATATCTGTTCCATTGGGGAGTCCAGGCATGTCATAACCACTTCAGAGTCATGATTGTATGGAGACACCCCAGCTATAATTTTTCTATATGACAGTTCAGTTTTAAAATTGTAAAGATGCCAAGTGCAGGGCTGTATTGTTATTGGGGAAGTTGGTGACATCTGTTATATCTTGCTAACCAGGGGAGGAAAATGCTTTAATCAAAACATCTAATTATGCCCTCTCAACTGATGAAAGATCTTTTGCTAAATTTTTGGAATTGGCCTTAATGGAAGAAGCCGGCCTCTACAGGAACTGTGAAGTAAACGTACTCTTTTTATTTGAAAAATACATATCATTAACCATGGTGACATAAGGGTATTTTAATTTTATCAAATTGCTCTTTTGCTGTGTGTTGTAAAGAGGCATTTTCAGAAGTCGTCTAAGCCAGCATGAAGTTCTTGCTTTTGTCCTCCCTCTCACCCTCATAGCATATGAGGCCCCAGAAGGAGTTTGTGCTTCCAGATAGGAACCTGGGAAGCTAAGAGTTGGTTGAGAGCCACCTGGGGAGGGAGCAAATGATAATTACAGGTGAGAGGCTGGGGGATGATTCAGCCTATGTGCTGGGAGGTGCGATTTCACACCTGAGTGTTAAAACCTGCCGTGTTAGACAGTTGTTTTAAAATTAGTTTTATTAGGCTAGTATAGAAATAGCCCAGATTGTTCCAGGTCACCTTCAGTTGAAGGAATATAACTGTTTTAAAATATCGAATATATAATGTGATTCCAGAAGTGTTTCCTGTGTTTAGAAGTAGTTTCAAGTCATATCTGAAAGATTCCAAAACTGTGTTTAACTCATCATATCCACAACAGTTCTAGCTCCCTTGATCACTTTATAAAATTTGCTAAATATTTTGACAATCACTCAGTCTTCCAACCTGTCTAGTAAAGCCAACCTTTAACTATATTTCAACCCAGAATTAATTTTATCTGCAACAATTCTGTTTCCAGAGTCAGAGATAACAACAACATACTACATAATAATAGCAGTAGTAATAATAATAATAACTTATTAAGAACCTTAATGCTGACCTCAGAGCAATGCTTTACTTCTTAGGTTTCAGAGTATTTCATTTTTTGAAATGATTTTCCCATGGCTTGTTGGGGACAGCCTTAGGGTGTTTTTGAAGTGTTGACCTGACACTTTACTCTGTGTTTTATTTGGGTTCTGATGGGAAGTTCAAGTGCTGTTAATTTTTTCTTGGTCTGTTATGTGCTCTGTCATGGCTCTTTGTGTAAAACTTGGGGTATGACTGGCACTTTGGAAAAGAAAGAGCCAGAGTTACCTTCCTGTAACCATTATTTTATTTCCCTCTATTTCCTAACTTTAGTTTCTGTATTCCCCCTACATGTATCCTTCCTGGGGTATTTGATGCTCTTAGAATTGTTGCTTCCTTTACTCAATAATCCTTGCACAGTAGGTAGGTAGTGCTTATTTAAAGTTGACCTATTTCCACAAAAATTTCATGAAAAGAAATTTTAGAAAAGGGGGCTAGTGTTTACTTAGTATTTACTCTGTGCCAGACATTGTGCTTGGAATTTTGCATTCTTTGCCTCATTGGAGCTATGCTGTGGAAAAAGTGAATGATATCCCCGTTTTAGAGTGGGAAGACACTGAAGCTCAGAGGGGTTAAGTCAGCTTGCTCAAGGTCAGTACAGAAGAGGCAGGAAATGCAGTTGTTTCTGCCTGACCTGAAAGCTCAAGCTCCTCATCCCTTCCATTCTTCCTTTAATACTGATTCATTTTGTGAGGGAATCCCAAATGGGACTCTGGTAGACCACATGTATTTGTTCCTTGTTGCTGCTGAAAATTGTCTTGGTTACAAAGGATTTTCTAGGTCTAATAATAAGATTTAGGGAGGGGATAGTACCTCACCATCTTTTTGGAAGTTCTTTACACCACTCATATAGTGCATCTGTAGCTTATTTGTTGTTGGTTTGATTCTTTTTCCTTCTTTTTCTTTCTTTCAGTCCCTCTCACTGTTTTTTGCTGTATTAAAATCTGACCTTTTTCCTGGTCACATAGCTCAGGTAGATTTTAAGCCTTTGTTGAAGGCAAGGGCTCAGGCTATAATATTGAGCATAACTGTGTGCCAGTCCCTGTACTAAATCCTTTCACGTACTTGACTTGCTGATTTCTCACAACAGCCCCCAGGAGCATAGTGTAAAATCGGAAAAGGGACTGGCACCCTGTCAATAGGTCACTGTGGGTATAAGCTTATTTTCTACTCTAAATTCCTAGATATTTTGTCTGATTTTAAAACTGTTCCAGGAAGTAGCACTTCCCTGGCAATATCAGATCAGATCAGTCACTCAGCTGTGTCCGACTCTTTGCGACCCCATGAAAAGCAGCATGCCAGGCCTCCCTGTCCATCACCAACTCCCGGAGTTCACTCAGACTCACGTCCATCGAGTCAGTGATGCCATCCAGCCATCTCATCCTCTGTCGTCCCCTTCTCCTCCTGCCCCCAATCCCTCCCAGCATCAGAGTCTTTTCCAATGAGTCAACTCTTCGCATGAGGTGGCCAAAGTACTGGAGTTTCAGCTTTAGCATCATTCCTTCCAAAGAAATCCCAGGGCTGATCTCCTTCAGAATGCACTGGTTGGATCTCCTTGCAGTCCAAGGAACTCTCAAGAGTCTTCTCCAACACCACAGTTCAAAAGCATCAATTATATTCTACAATAAAACAGACCTTATTGGTAGGGTTTTTTTTTTTTTTTAAACTAATAGGTACTCTGTTCTTTCTGGTAAAAGAACATACTAAATAGTTGCTTGCTTTTCTTGATACTTTTATCTCATTTATTTCCTCTGTCATTGTTTTCCTTTCATTATTCTAAGCATATTTGCAAATTGTTCACCCCTTTTCTCCTCTCCACCCTGTCCAGGTTTGTTTATGCTACGAAGAGTATGCTAATAAGTGTGACTGTTAGATTTGCTTCTTATGGAAATCCCAACTGTGATTACAGTGCTGTACCTTCTGGAGAAGTCCCCTCTTCATTTCCTCTGGGCCAAATTGGGCGTCCACACAACTTATCTTCTAGTACTTGGGTATTCAGACCTGCCTGGTGACCATCCCTTAGGGAGTGGTGTAACACACACACACACACACACACACACACACACAAACACGCGCATGCCATGCCCTATTAGTCCTGAAATCTTAAGAGATTTCTGGGTGAAAATATGAAGATCAAAGTAAACAATTCTGTGAAAAGTCTTTTTTTGGAGAGAGGAGGTAGTTTCTTCTCAGAACCATTATGCTCGGAGACCTGCAGTCTTGCTCCGTTCTCTCTCCAGCTGTAGTGGAGCACAGTTACCCTTTTGTGCATCCAAAATATAGTAGATTTCAGTTTTTAACAGTTCATGATTGTAGGAGAGACCCAAGTCAAAGCTGGTCCTTTGAAATTTAACTGTAAACATCTAGTGTCATAGGCTCTACACCTTTAAGTCCAGAGTTTTAAAAGCAATCTCTTAAACCTAGATTTTATATATTTATACCATATGAGTTCTGTATTACTCTTTTTACTCTCGGGCCTGTCCCAGATTTTGAATACTAGGTAGGATCTGTGTGTTTTAGACTTTGCCTTGTGTTGTTCCTTGCCTGTCAGGTGGTTTGTAATAGCCCTGTTCTGATGTTTTCTATTAGGACCAATAGGGCAGTGGGTGCCCTCTGTTTACTATTTTTAGATGAACATTACCTTAGCATTCTGTTACAGATTTCTAAGTCAGCTGCCCATATTTCATCTGTACTCTTATTTCATTTAGTGTGGTGTACCTGGGATTAAGGATAGAGAAATATGTATGCTCAGGCTGATTTGGAAATTACATTGTTGAAATACAGCCCATATGGCCATTGTAAAATGGTTAGTACTGCATATAATTGCCTTCCCAATGATGTGCTTTGTCATTACTTCCATCTTCCAAGAAGCACTCCTGTAGCATGCTGACAGCAATGGCGTCATTAGAAAACATATGGACAGGCAAAAGCATTAAATTGTCTTTAGTTTAAGGATTAGATTACAGTGTTAGAGGATGGATCTCCGTGCTCTCAGCCGGTAACCCTCGCTTAGTTCAGCACTGAGAGGCTGGACGATAGAGTTTTGCAAAAGTCCTGTTTTTTATGTGTTTGCTGAGTATGTTTCATATCTTCCCTGCAATTTTGAGGAGGTCTTTGAGCTGTGTGTAAGATCTCATGGTGATATTGATACTGTAGTCAGCTGGCTTTTCTGGGGTTTTTCTCCCAACTGTTCATGCTTTGTGCAGAGTTCTTTTAGGACATGCTATTCCCTCACCCTATGTTTTCCTGAATGTTTCCTGAATGTAAGTCCAAAGCTGGCTGAGGCAGGAGGTCATTTAGATGTAAAAAGAGACTAAAGTAGTGGAGTCAGGAAGTCACCAGGTGGCTGCCATGTTGCCCAGATTTATATCCTGCATTGTATAACATCTGTTTCCATGTGGGTCCACCACCCTTTTCTTCCTGACCGCCTTCGAAGCAGTGAGCGTTTTGCAGCCTGGAGGCTTAGCGGTAGGTCCCAGAGGCTCAGAGATGATGTAACAGGGCATGGAAAGAGACCCCAGCCTCCTCCCCGCCTCCCCCCATTGTAGGATGTGACTGCTTTTTGGCTGTAGATGTTTTAGGGGTGGAACAGTTCTGGGACGTGATATGTTTTGAATTTTTAGGGTACTTTATGCA
The DNA here is from genome assembly GCF_002263795.3 of Bos taurus. Classification (NCBI taxonomy): domain Eukaryota; kingdom Metazoa; phylum Chordata; class Mammalia; order Artiodactyla; family Bovidae; genus Bos; species Bos taurus. The sequence goes on along the minus strand of NC_037352.1, from coordinate 30,981,185 downwards.
GCTGCCAGTGATATTACAGAATGGAAAGTCATTTATCACATTTAACATTTCTCGTTGGAGTCTCACAGAAATAACATGGACTTGGAGCCTTTCTAATAATAAGTGACTTTGCAGATCTTTGGGGGAGCACCTCAGGGAACACTGAGTCAGCTGAGGGCAGGTCCTGACCTCATTCAACCAGAGCTCCACCTTTACCTGTTTTATATATTAAGGGTAAGATTCTCTTTGGGAAGAAAAAGGTAACTAAATTTTATTCTCTCATTAAGGAAATACTTATCAGTTGCTTGTGTGAGCCAGGCAGCATTGTTCTGGGTGCAGTGGGTGCTGTAAGAGAAATAGATACCTGCTCTCATAGGGGTTATCTCCTAGCAGGGGTGAAAGACATGCTGCAAATCACAAACAGATACATCCTGTGTTGAGTAGTGACAGGGTTTTTTAAAACAGGGTAAGGATATGTTAGTGAGAATCTGGTATGTGTATGCAGATGTGGTTTAAATGGGGCTTCTTAAAGGAGGTGATATTTGAGCAGAAACCTGAAGGAAGTGAGGGAGCAAGCAGTGAGGATAGCCAGGGGCAGAGCATGCCCCTGGGAAGAGCAAGGTGAAGACTCTGAGGAGGAGGGTACTTGGTGTGTGAGTGACTTGCAAAAGGAGTAGAGTGAGTAAAGAGAGGGGCAGAGATGAGGAAACTGAGGTTCAGGGAAGTTAAATAACTTCCCCAGGTTGTAGAGCCAGAATTAGAGCCCAGACTGTCTGATTTCAGGGCCTGCACTGCCTCCTTGGGCTTTCTAAAGAAGAGAAGAGGGTTGGATCTCTGGGTCGGGAAGATGCCCTGGAGAGGGAAATGGCAACCCACTCCAGTATTCTTGCCTGGGAAATTGTCATGGACAGAGGAGCCTGGCAGGCTACAGTTCATGGGCTTGCAAAGAGTCAGACATGACTCTGTGACTAATAACAACTGCCTCCTTGATGAGAAGGAAGTGGGTAGGCTTATTAGGATAAGCATTCATGTTTAATAGATAAACCTTCACTAGAATATGTTCTGCCCCCACCCCGTTCTAAAAAGATGGTCCTAGAGCTGAGTCCTGGGAGTGATACTGTCTTACTGCAACCCACTTTGGAGTTTGATTATATAAAGTATCTCATAGCCAGTCTGACTTAGTCCTGGTAACTCTGCTGATTTTAGCTGGATTGTTGGTTAAGCAGACAAAGCAGTTTTATACGCAGAGTCATTTGAATTGGTCTTGAGTTTTTTTTCCTCCTCAGTGGAGTAAAAACCCCAGACACTATCAGTGCCAGCACTCCTTAGGATGTGGTTTTTAGGACCAGTATATGATAAACTTGTTTTAAAATACATTTGTGTAAAAAATGTGTGTATGTGTTTATATATAGGACTATGAAATAGTTTTTGGCTTTTAGATGAAATCTTTTATAAGTACGGAATAATGTAAAGCACCACATGACCAACATCCCTGGCCCCACCACCAACTTCAACAGACCTTAGCACTTTCTTCAAATTGGGCTAATTTTTGTGTATATTGTCTGAGGAGGAAGAGAGTCATCTATAAGTCATCTGTAAGGGGATTCTTCAGTCTAGCTGCACGTTAGAATCCTTTGGGGAATTAAAAAAAAAAGTCCCTATACCCATGGGAGAGGGGAGGGAGCCCCCACCCCATCATCAGAACGTATAAAATCTCCCCAGGGGATTGTGTTGTGCAAGTCAAGGTAGAGACCTTCTGTTTAAAGATGGGTGTGTCAGTTTTTCTTCACTGGGTTTTCTCAAATGCCCATTACCAAGCCATGTTTACTGAACTGCACTCCTAGCCTTTATTTCTCATCTTCTCTATTGGGCTTTTTAGTGTGGCCTGCTTTCCAAGAGTCTAAAGGGTAATGTCCTGGGATGCTCCTCCGCTAATGCTGTCTTCCTCCCATCCATAATTGAGAAAAACTGGGGTTATGTTTACATATTTGTTACAAAGCCTTTTAGAGACTAGGAAGGAGGCAACAGAAAGGGACTGAGAAATTCAAAGGTGCTTCTGTTGGAAGTGTTTGGGATGGGATGAAAGTTGTTATAAAATTACCGTAGAGGTCATTGGGGACACAAGATTTCTCGTGCAAAACCACGCATCTTTACAGGAAGGCTCTGAGCTATTGGGTGGCAGTTGGGGGCTCTTTGCCCCTGAGACAAAGCTTGATCAGAAACATGTGGGGTAAGATGTACAGTAAGATGTGGCCATTTCTCTGGGTGTGGGTACATCTGAGGCTGTGACATCTTTCAGAAGTGCTGTCAACTTTTGATTATTTTGGGCCTGATCTTCTCCTGTGGGTCTTATTAATTCAGTGGGGCACCTACACCCCTTCTGCCCACTCATCCATTTAATGAATGTTTACTGAGTTTCTTGTCTGTTCCAGGCATTGGGGGGTGGGGGTAAACAGAACTCCTGGCTTCCAGAAATGACATTCTGGGGGTTACATTCTGGTGTCATATTGTTGTTTGGTGTGTCTAACAGAGACAAAAGGTGTGGAGGGACTGTGATCGTGCCCTAGAAAAGCTCTAGGGGAATCATTAAACAGAATGTTTTTGCCTCATTTTGCTTAAACTAAGTTTTTTGGTTCTTAGGATTTTGATTACAAATGCTTTCATGAATGGATTTCTTCCGGGAAGTTTAAGCATTGGGGCAGTAAAGTTTGCAGGGAGTTTTGGAATCGATTGAATTTTCTCTTATTAGTTACCAGCTTAACATGATGGGAACGAAATAGATGTACAGCTTAAGGTTCAAGCTTAGTGAAGATGCTGGAGAAATAATGATACTTGATTTTCTTTCTGCTTCAGGAAGAATCTCCTAATCCACCCGTGTGCTCATAAATTTGAGGGAAAGGAAAGCAGAAAGGGAAAGTTTATTTCTAGGGCTCTATAGTGGGCCAGGCTATCTCTGGGAAGACTTAATCAGAGGTGAAGCTTAAATCTGTCACAGTCTTCACAGCAGTCAAGGAATTGACACTGATGAATACCACTGGATCCCCGAAAGGAGGGGATGCACCAGAGATTAGGTTTGGAGTCAGTCAGTAAAATGGATCGTGAGAAAGAAAATGTCAAGTTTGAGTGAAAAAAGTACTGAAAAAGAAGTCCTACAGCTTTTGGGTTACACGGAAGGAAGAAAACAGTGGTTGATATGATTTCCTTGCTGGATCATCATCTTCACCAGATACAGTTGTTGACTAAAGAGGGAAAACTAGATTCCATTAGTCTTTAGAGAACCTAAAAATAATAAAGCAAGTATATGTTGTTCTCATCAGCTTTTGGGTTGCTAAAGTAAACTTTGACTTGAGTGTGAAGGGCTGTGTGGGAAATGAGATTTTTTCAGTTATTGTTGTTCAGAGGACTTTCTCCGTCTAGCTTTGGCTTTCCCAGTGTGATAGGACACCTGTGGGTCCTTGGGGACTGTGTGTGGGTGAGTAAAGGTTCTAGTACTTGTGTACCTGCCCAGATCAACAGGTTTGAGAATAAGGGGCAGGGACTTCTGAGGATCCATGGAAGTTTTGCGCCAAGACTCATACAAAGATACAAGATGTTTTTGTCTCCCTTTTGGTTAGAAAGGACATGAAGGTACTTAATTGTCAACTGTATTTCTGCCATTAGCTCAGTATTGATGTATTCAATAATTATAATGAGAACTAGCGTTTACTGAGTGCTTGCTTTGTGTCAGATACTGTTCTAGTTGCTTAAATCAGTTCGTGTAGTCCACACAGTGGTCCTATGGGGTAGGTGCTGCTGTGAGCTCTGTTTTGTAGGAGAGGAAACAGCTACAGAGTTTACACCCAAGGTCACCCAGCATGCAAGTGGCCAACCCCATACATTCTGGCCTCAGAACCTGACCTGAACCACTGCACCACAGAACTGTGAATCAGTGCTTCTTAAGAGTTTTATTCTGATGTTGTTTTAATGGTACATTCAACCCTTCCTTAATCCCTCCTCACTTCTGTGCATGTTTTCAGAGATGATATATTAATATATTCCTTAGGCTTTCACCTTATTGGAGATGAGAAAACAGATCTAGAAAATTTCATGTTATGTAACTGCTCTGTACGACCTACAGGGTTAGTGGTAGGACAGCTATGTGGAACCCCGGTTTCCTAATATATAGGTCACTGCTTTTCCCACTGCTCCATATTGGTTCCATTAATTTTTTAAAAAACTGAACTAAAATTTTTGATAAATTTGTGTCATTCTTGCAGAAGAACTAAGTTAATATAGCTAGGGACTGTGTGATTTTGCCCTAGGGAGGAGGGTAGTAGGCATTTTAGAAGCTAACGTTTGCCTGTGGGGTTATCTGACCTACTCTGGAGGACATCTTTCTATTTTTTGGAAGGTTTTCTTAAAAGTGGAAAGTATCTGGAGTGTAAGAATCCTAAGACTTTGGTTTTGCATGATTTGAATATTCCTGGAAGGGCAAGAATTTTTTGTTTTGTTTTACTCTTTTTTTTAGGTTTAAATTGGTTGAGTATCCCATTGGAGGTTAAAGTTAAAAAGACATGAATAAGAAGAAAGGAAAAAAAAAAAAAAATGGGAAGAGCTCAGTGCAAGCCTTCTTTACCTACATTTCCAAGTCTGGCAAATAAGACTTTAAAAGAGGGTGGAAAGAACCACCTTGATTCTCAGTGTTTGGCTTTTTGTTTGTTTGTTTGTTTGTTTTTTTTTTGGTCTTGTGCTTCCTTTTGCTGTAACCTCTTTCCTTGGCTAATGCTTTGTTTAAAAACAAGTGCTCTGGTATTCTAAAACAAATGATCTAGCAGGCTCCCTGATTGTGCTCTCAGATAAAGACCCCGGGGTAGTGCTCTATCTTTGGATTGCTGTTGCCTATGCATGCCCAAAAGCAAAATTCAGTTTACTGCGGAGCTTCCAACTCCTGTGAATGTTGTTATCTAAGAGTAGAGAATATAAATTTGAAAGGGGAAATGTGGATTGGGGCTTAACCCTTCAAAGGCCTCTGGTGGAAAGCTGCTATAATGGGTGATAGAGTTGTGTCTGAGATGAGAAACTGTGGGCTCCAGTGTGTCTTTGAGTCTTTTTGCTAAATGACTTTGGTTGTGTTATTAATGTCTGGAAATCTAAACTCTCAACAGCACATTAATGATAATGAGAATGGCGGGCAGGCTCCCAGACTGTGCTGTGGAAAAGCACATGTTCAGATTTTGCCAATGACCCCGAATCCCATGTGGCCACAGACTAGTAATTTGATTTCACAGTTTCTACTCTTAAATTTGTAGGATGAGGTTCCCAGTAGGAGTAACTTAGTGATTATAACATATCAAATTCCTTTTAGGGGAAATATTATAATTGTGAGAAAAATATCCATGAAAGCCTTTGCCAAGTTGTGTGTGTGTGTGTGTGTGTGTGTGTGTTTGGGTAGACCATCCTTGGAGTTATCAAAGCTTCTGCAGAATTTTTCCAGATAATTACACTTGGTCACCCTTGTTGGTTTAGAGAATCTGGATTGCATGGTTTTGGATGGTTGCAACTGAAAGGTTATTCTTGCCTTGGGTGTGGTTTTCAAACCCAATTGTGTGTCTGTAACTAAGAGGAGATTGTTAAACATACAGATTCCTGGGCCCCATCCTTGGTCTCCTAACAGTTAATTCCTGCTTTGTAGCTCTGGGATTTCACAGGCTTCCCAGGAGTTCTTTTACAGAAATTTTGGAATCACTCTGATACAGAAATTTTGGAATAAGCTGTGATACAGAAATTTTGGAATCTCTAGAAAATATTCTTGAGTCACTTCTTGGGGTGGTAGTAATGGTGGTGGTTTAAAATGATTAATTTCTGTGCTGCCAAACCCTTTCTGAAAAACAACGCACTCATGCATGTTGGGTTTTAAAACTGTACATATTGTGAAATAGAACACATCCTGAAATAAGTGTACTTCACAGCTCAGGGTGAATTCTCACAAAGTGAATACCCAAGTAACCAGGACCCAGGTAAAGAAATAAAACATTGCACAAAATATTTCTATTACATTTGCCTCTTCTACTCGTTCTCAAATCCCAAGAAACTAGGAATGTAAGTAAAAGTTGATTAAACAGTTACAGTAAGGTGCAAGTGTAAAACGCATTCTGCTTTCTGTACTAGATGCTTCTTAATCATTATTGTTTCTGTAAGGCTTTGGTGATGTTAAATTAAGTTGGTGTTATTTATCTGTGTTTTGATTCAGACTTTAATTAGTTCCTGACGATGCCTGTGTATTAATGTTCACAGCATACATCAAGATTAAACTCAAAGATTTGTCCTTTCTGAAATCTGATTCACACTGAAAATATTCTCATGATAGTTTTGAAAAATGTGTAAGGACAGATTACCAGCCCTGGCAGTTATGACTTCGGTAAACAAATGAGCCTTGTCATTACTGCCAGGGTAGACTAGTAAACGTGTCTCCGTAGCCAAACTGTCTTTATCTTGGTACATGAGGAAAGATAGCTTCTTGGTTAACAACAACAACAACAAAAAAAGTTCTGCCCTGCTGGCTGTCCATGCCTCTGATCAATTCCATTCACAGCATTTAAAGCCAAAGGTAATAAAGTTTCCCTGAGGGTTTTTCTTTCTTTCTTCTGTTTTCCTTTTCTTTTGACACTGAAGAATCATTCGATTCTTAGTGGGAGAAGTCCTGTCTGTGTTAAACAGGAGGCTTGCTTATTTTCTTTGGAAGGAGATGCTCATGGTAAGGGACTGCAGCGAGCCCCGCACAGGAGTTGTGCTGAGTGGAGAGAGCGAGCCGCAGCGGCTCACGTCTGGGCCTCCCTGGCGGGCAGCGGGCTCTGTGGACCTACAGCAGCCCCTTCCCCGCCCCTGCCTCACACACCCCTTCTTGGCTATCTCCAGCATCAACTGAGCAGGTGACAAGACTCCAATCACCTGTTCTGGGTGGCTTTCCATCTTTTCAAAAGTACATCAGAGGCTTGTTTTGATACAGTACACTGATTAAATAAATATTCCTGTTATGGCACTCTGCAGTTATCTGTCCGTTAGTAGCAAAGGAACTACTGCCCGTTTTTCTTCCCTCCCTGCTCCTTTTTATTCTCTTCACCACCAAGATTCTCAGAGGTGCAAGTAACAGATAATTATCCAACCTCCTCTTTCAGACGCCTGTGAAGCCGGGGTGGGGGTGGGGCGGTGTCATGCACTTTGATGCCGCCAGCTGTTGGGGCTACTAGTACCCAAGGTGTACGGATAATGGAAGAGCTTGAGTAATTTAGGTTAGAAGACACCTTCTTGCTTTGGGATTGTTGGACCTTTGTTTCTCTGCTAGACTATTAGCAGACGCGGATTTAAGGTCTTTCCAATTAGCTTGTCTCTCTGTTAGAGGCAGGGTGCTTCTAAGTAGGTCTGTGTGTCTCCTGTCAGACACGGAAGCCACAGGGCCTCTTTGAGAATTGGCCCCATTGTGTTTGTTTATTTATGTACAAGTTCCCTTCAGAAGGCAGTGGCCAGAGGGAACACTCACCGTTAGGGCAGGTAGCCATGATGGGCAGTGGAATGACAGGAACTCTAGCCATGGTGGTACTGGTGGGTTTCCTTTTATTTGGGGTGTGGGGGTGCAGCTGGTTAGGATGAATTAAAAACAAGACTGATTTATTGATAGAAAGTTATTTGTAAACTTTTAAGTATAAGCTCCAGTACCTCCATTATAATAATGGTTTGTGTACTAAGTATGAAATGATGAATAATTTCCTTTTCATACAGGGCCTTAGAAAAAGGGTCTGGGATGGGGAAGGAGGAGGAAGACTGAGGATGGAATATAGGAGATTAAGCTTGTGGAGAAAACACTGGCACATTCTTTTGGTGTGAAGGAAGTGTCAGCAGGCAGAGTGTGACCAAAGCGAGGTGTTGAAATGTTAGCAGCTCCTAACATCTGCTGCTAATAGGGGGACCCCTTTGACAGGAATGAGATGGGTGCGCTTGTGTAGCTGTGACTTCAAAAAAAATATGAGGAGCCTTGTATCTGTGCTGATGGCACAGACACCTAAGCAGGAAAGACTTGTTGGGGTGGGCAAAGTGAAATCTCTGAGTGTGTCTCTTCCAACTGACTGTGGGTAATTAGTTGGAAATGACATTAACCTGAGCTTAATTGTAATTTTGCATAGTAACAACATACCAGCTGTTCGCTGTATTCTTTCCTGGTGGTGCGATTTAATTATTTTTTGCTGTCTTTTAAGCTCTAATTTTCTGTTGTGTTTTCCTTTAACCCCTCCTTGCTGCCATGTCCACAACCCCCACAGTTTAGCTGTGGTGTCATTACTGCTGCGTTGGTGCCCACTCCACGCTGAGGACTTGGGATGATCTTGGTTTTGCTAATCAGCTGGATTTATAAAGGGGGACGTTGGAAAGTTACCAAGATGAAACACGCGTGATTGCAAACCTTGTTGTGTTTTGGACTCCTCCAAAGATTTTAGCTTATGATATAAATAACATGGATAATTCCAGGCCTATCAAAGGTGCTCAAAATATCAAGTGAACAAGCCCGAAAGAGAAGTTAATTACTGAACAGTGATTGCTCTGATATAACCAATTATTGGATCATTAAATGTTTATTACCTTTTATATGCTCTTTTCCCCCATAAGGGCAGTTTCTTTTTTAAGTCATTAAAACAGAAATGGGATTAAAAAAAAATTCTGCTTAAAAAATTTCCACAAGACTGAAGTATTAAAAAGGTCTTGTGTGATCTGACAGCTGAATAGCCTGTTTTTCTTTGGTCTGTTGAATTAGTAATTAATGAAATGTATTGCCTGAGCAGAGAAAATAAGATTAGTTTTGCTTAGAAAGAAAACAAAAGCAGAACATTAACACTTAAACGCAGGTTAATATTAAAGTGCAGTATACGAAGTGTAAAAAGAGTGGAACTCCTTGAATGATAAGATTCTCAATGGTAACACTCATTTAATTAATTCATTCATTACTTTTCTTGAGCACCAACATTATGTTTAGAAGGACTGGGATTATGTAAATACAGAGAAAGCGAGCTGGTGAAGGGGCCTAGGGAGACCCTGGGTTTGCAGAGCAGTTACACCAAATCCTTTAGTGACCAGTATTGAAACGTCAGAGCAGCAGTGTTAACAGCACAGGTACATTTCTGTGGGGCGGGTGTGGTGGTTATGAAGAGAGGATTTACTTTTGGAGGCTGAGGTATCCTGTGGGTTAAGCTCAGGGGGAGGGTGATTATGAAGTCAGCAAGTCTTGCTCTTGGAGGTCGCCGTGTCCTGTGAATTAACAGCAGGTTCTTTGGAGCCCCATTACTTGGGTTGACATCCCAGTTTTACCATTCGCGAGCTCCCTGCCCTTTTACCTCGGTTTCCTCGTCTATAAAATGGAAAATGAACAATGAAGGATTGTTGTGAGGTGTACATGAGTTAAGTGCTTACGACAGGGTCTCGCACATGTGGAACATCTTAGGTGGTAGTGTCATTTTTCTTTTTGGTGGGATAATGCAACAGAGAATTCTTTCTTAGGGGAAATGGTAATTTAATTGGATGCTGAGGAAGGGAAAGGATGTTTCAGGCATTTTTCGTATTGTCATGTGTAACCACATACTTAATTTATAATGCCTAGAGTAATGTGTGCTTATGTAGCACCATTGTCAAAAGATTTCAAAGGGCATTTACAACCGTTTATTCTCAGAACAGCTCTCTGAAGCAAGAAGATTGTTTGTGCACATTCTGCTGAGGTGTGAAAGGCTGCAGAGAGCACGGCACTGCCAGCGACTGTTCTTTAATTGCGGTGTGCGTGGAGCCTGGATTTATTGCGGGTAAATTAGACCAGTGGTGAGAGGAAACGTCTTAGACGTTTTTTGTTTAGCAACTTCCCTGGCGGTCCAGTGGTTGAGTGGACCCCTTCCACTTTGGGGGTCCTTGGTTTGATCCCTGGTTGGGGAACTAGATCCCATATGCCACGAGGCAGGACCAAAAAGAAAATGTTTTCGGGGACAGCTATGCTCTGTTGTGGTAAATAAGTTACCAAGATGTTTTCTGTAGTCTTTAAGCAATGGTGAGACTTTGTTTATTCCTAACAGTACCAGATTGCAGACAGTTGAATTCAGAGGAAGTTTATACATATGATGATCATAATGAATATTTGTTGAGTACTTATTGTAGTCCAGGCACTGTTAATTGTCATAACTCTGAGGTCGTTGCTCTTATTATCCGAATTTTACCGATGAGGAAGCTGAGGTGCTAAGGTGTTTAGTAATCTCCCTGAAGTAATGTAGCCTTGTAGCCTAAGCTCTTAGTCACATTTGCTTTAAGTTGTACAAAGTATAAACTATTTCATTTTGTTTTGTATGTTTTACAATGGCCTTTTGAGAAAGGGAGAGAGGAAAGTAGTGTATGCAAAGCTAATGGGGCAACATGGTGAGTTTAGTCTGGACTGAAAAATTGGAGGTGGCTGTTTTATGTTCTTCCACTATTCCAAGCAAGACAGTTTACTTCTGGGCCTTGGGATCTATAAAATGAGAAGATGACATTCTGTCCTGTGGACTCATCAAATGTTAAGAGTTTGGAGGAAAATTTGCATCTATACAACTCTTGGAGTCTCTGCCATTCTTGCCTGGTTTGGACTCAGATTTATACCCCAGTCTTGGGCCCACCAGTTACAGATGTGTCAGTTTACCTAATTCATCCGAATGTGTCTTGCCTGTTTCACACCACTCTAGTTCTGCCTCTGCTCAGGTAATGTAGTAATATTGTAAGGTAATAATATACCTAGCTCTCAGTCTACAGTAGGTAAGTGGACTCTTAATTGATATAAAACCAGGGGTCACACAGGAAGCTGGCTTGGGCTAGATCTACACCCTCTTGACTCCCCTGGGTCCTCATTCTATCTGGCATACATGCCATGTTTTGCTGGGAATGAGGAAGAGGTTATCATAATGAGATGTGCCCTGACTTAATAGAAACTACAGTGTTGATTCTCTGGACTCCCTAGGTTGTCATCTGTATGAAAGGTAGTGGCTCCAGAAAGGATTTTGTTGTTTTCATGACGTACAGTTGTAAATAGCAGACGGTGAGCAACATGAGAGCATGGGGCCTGCTGTCTGCAATTTATACGGTGCAGGGGGCTGGGTTACCTGGCACAGGAACAGGGTCTAGCTTCATTTATCATGTGAATGAATGAATGAATAATCTCATTGAGGTGTGGAAAATAAAAATGAGAAGGGGAATAGGATTTTAAAAATCTCACCTCTGTGGGAAATAGGAAATTGAGACATCTGATTGGGCAGGTTAAGCCTAGTCCCTTAATCAGCAGGTCTTACAAATTGGACATAATTTATACCCTTGAAGGTATTGCAGGGCAGTGCCCTTATGTTAAGGACTTTTTTTTTTTTTTTATGGTGGAACAACATTTTATTCAGGTCAAGAGTTTCTTCTAAATTACAGCATATTCATTCCTATTTTGTGGTTTGAGTCTGTGGAGTCGAAACTTGTCAGGAAGGTTTAGCAAAGCCGTGCTTCTAACGATGTGGAGATCTCACTGGCAGCTGTGCTAAACCTCCTGCTGTAAACCAGCCACGAGTCATCCTCTGGTTGTGCATCATAGCATGACCTTTCAGGGAAAACAAAACAAACAAACCACCAAACACGCTAATCAGGTTTTTTTTTTTTTTTTTTTTAGTATCAGGATTGTAAACTCTGACACTTAACAGTTTGTCAGGTCCACTTGGAGCAGTTAGATAACTTCCTTTCTCTATTTCTGTTTGTGCAACACAATGATGTGTATATCTTTCTTTAACAGCGTATTAAAATTTTTTTAAAGCTTTTCTTCCCCTGAGTTAAGGTACATCTACGGGTTTACTAATCAGGGGACTCTATACAAATGCAGATCACCGACTATCACTGAAGACCTACTGAATCTGAATCTCTCAGAGGGCGGGACCCAGGAGCACCCTGAATGATTGTATGGTTAATCAGATTTGGAAATGACTAACGGAGGAGCCTGGTAGGCTTCAGTCCATGGGGTCACTGAGTCGGACATGACTGAGCGACTTCACTCACTCACAACAGAGCTACTATGTAGTTTTCACCCATCCATCTATTCTTATCCATTTATCCATGTCTTGAGTATATGAGAATTGGTTACTCTTGGGACAATGGTTATCTTAGAAGTGGGCATGGAAACCAGCATTAGAACATAATCTCTGCCCCATGGGGTTCACAGTCTGGTTTACAAGTTTTTAACTCTGAGTTGAGCTTTAAAGGATTTGCAAATGTCCCAAAAGTCACGGGCAGAAGATTTTGTGTACACACGTTTCTCTAGCTTTCATCAGATTCTCTAAGGGGGTCAGTGACCCATAAAAGGTTAAGAACCGAGGTCTAGCGCTCGTACAGCTGTTCTGAAAACAGGGGCAGAGGGCAGTGTTTCTGTTGCCACCTACAATGTTTCTGACCTTTTGAGAGGCAGCAGCAGTTTGTGAATTGCACCTGTTTTCTGCCCCATTTAAAATATTTAAAAAGAAAAGAATATAGTGTAACACCTGGGTCGCGGTCAGAAGTGATATAGAAAGGAACTATTTGGTGAACTGCTTCAAATTTAATGTCAAGTTGCTGCTTACTGAAAAAATAGCCCAGTGGTCAGTCTGATGGAAGAACCTTTTAAACCAGGATAACACAGGCAAGGTCCACTCCAGTTTCCTTACAGTATGTAATTAGCTGAATTACAATGACAATTTTCACCCCATGGATATACATAAAGACTAATTGTCTTATTTTTGTTACGTTCAGTCCCCAGCATGTCCATTGAATTGCTTAATTCCAAAATAACATTACCAGCTGTACTTCTGGCTCATCTTTCCTTAGGTCCTAAAATCTCCAAGTAACACTGTTTATCATGGAACAAAATTAGATATTAGAGAGGTTTGTCTTGAACTGCTGCAGAAGTTTTACTTAGCAAAATAATAGAACCCATTGTGTGTAATATTCTTATCCCTAAGGATAATTTTATAACTCCATTTTAATTAAAGTCTTCTCTTCCTTTTTGTGACTTTATATGTTTCTTTGGAAAACAGAAATTCTTCAAATTTTGGAACTCTGGTGATGCTGCATTTTACAGTTGGATAGCTTTGGAAGAAGAGGGCAGTCAATGGAATTAAATGTTATTAATTGATAAAATTCCTTTTCCATTTATTTGGATATTGTTCTTTTGGGGGCTTGGAGGGAGTTAGAGGCCTATTTCATTGTCAGTGGAGTCTTATAAAGTCTTTTAATGCTGTTCAAATGTCTGTACTACTTATTTTAAACTTGTGTGTACATTACCTTGCATTATTCATTATTCTTTTTAAAATGCTGACTATTTTATCTAGGTAGGTTTTAACTTACTGGATGATGATTATATGTTCTAAGTCTTTATAGTCTTGTCATCATTTAGCACGCTGAGTCATAATAGACACTCAGTAAATAAATATTTGATTAATTGGGTGTTTATTACCTTTGAGTCTTGAATCCCCCAGAGACCAGAAAATGGACTAAATCTGGACTTAGAACTTGATACATGCTTTGAAAGGTTGAAATGTAAAAGTGAATTGTCAGATCTGTCCTTAGGCTCATTCCATATTCTCTTATTATTTTTTATGTTCACATATAGATCACATATAGATGGATCAGTTCATATTCTGTAGTTCTTTAAAATATTAAGTATATAGAATTCCACAGTTACACAGAATTTTATGCTAGAGCCACAACACTTAATTTTCATTTAAATATTAAAGGAAGTGAAACTTTACAGAGCTCTTTTATCAGTTACTGCTTTTTAAATAGAAAGGAGATCTCACTACAGACATGATCACTGAAAGATACCTGCTAATCAAATAGACATCACACTTGTGTGCTAAGTTTCTTCAGTTGTGTCTGACTCTTTGCAACCGCATGGACTGTGGCCCACCAGGCTCTGCTGTCCATGGGACTTTCCAGGCAAGAATCCTGGAGTGGGTTGCCATTCCCTTTTCCAGGGGATCTTCCCGATCCAGGGATCGAACCTGTGTCTCATTATGTCTCCTGCATTGGCAGGTGGATTCTTGACCACTAGTGCCACTTGGAAATCTCATCACCCTTAACTTGTCCTAATCAAATACAATCTTATCAGCTCTATTTGGGTGGAGGGATTATTGAAGGCTTTTAATGAATGAATGAATGAGTGTCATCAGTTATCTGGAAAATCAGGGTTTGTAGGTTTGAGGGATAGAGATCAGACTGAGAAGGGGTTTGTCGAAGACCATACTGTAACAGAAGAGGATCTGGGAATGTTTCTCTTGTGGAAGAAATGGCTCAGGATGATACATGGTGGCTGCCTTAAAGTAGTTTCAGAGCAGATTTCAGGAAGAGGGATTTAGATCCAAGCAGTTCCACTGGAGGAACATTTTGACATTCTGTGTGAATAGAGTAGATTTCTAGTAGTGCTTTCTGGAGTCTTTGAGTTCAGTTGTTGAAGGCATTCAAACTGACTCACTTGTCACCTGGATTATCGGAGTGGGGGTTTTAGCACCAGGAATTAGTGACCTTTGAGGTCTCCCCATCCCAAAGATACTGTTAATTAAATGATTTTCTAGCTAGAGTGTTCTGAGTAAATCTAGTCATGGTTCAAAGTCCAGGTCTGCTCCCCGTAGATTCTTTTTAAAGAGCTGGTCTTGGATGTTGTTTACTTAGTATTTAATCTCAGGACCATCATGTGTATTGAACTGAAACAATACCAAGATTATCTAGTCCTCCTGGGTCTCTTCTCGTGGTAGTCTGAGCTCTTAAAGGTGAGGCCATTTAAAAGTATCATCTTGGCATTTTTCTTATTGCCTGTGTGTTTGCAAATCAAAATGTGAATTAAGTTCAGTCATTTGCAATATATCGGTTTTCATTTCAAGTCACTTAAGTGATGTTTTTAAGAGAGATAGCCATGCTTTACTTACCTTAGGGCTATCCCATCTCTTTTCTTTAAAAAAAAAAAGAAAAAAAAGCTCCAGTTTTGAGACTGAAAAAGTACTTTGTGATGGCTAAAAATATGTTTGAGAGTAGTAACATGGTTTCTAGTTAAACACAATTAGACCTGGATTGGTGAGGCATCATTACAGTAAGAAGATATTTTGTAAAAAAAAAAAAAAAAAAAAAAAATTTTTTTTTTTCTTTGAGTTAAAAAAAGCAGCAGGGTGGGGGGATGTGCGGGTGGGGTCAGTCTTACCAGGAAAGCTGAAATGAATTCTTCAGCCTTGCAGTACCAGAGGGCACTGTGGATTAATGTTCTGGCCCTAATTCAGCATCCCGTCTCTTCAGACACTTGGCTCTGATTCTTTCGTCTCAGAACTGAAGTCTTAAGGATTAAGAGGAGAGAGAATGGAAATGCATCATTTTCTCTGCCAAAGGAGGTACTTAAACTGGGAGAGGAGGAGGGGGACGTTAACAAATCAAGCCTTGGCAAGGAAATCTGTCGTGAATCAGCAATGACTTGAAAAGCCTCTGTCGCTGTGTTTTACAAAACTAAACATTTGCCACTACCAACATTTGTCTCTTGCTTACCTTCAGGATCAGCTTCAGGTTGCTCTATGGAGGGAATGAATTCCTTTTTTTTTTTTTTTTTTTGCCCATTTTGACAACATTAGGTAATTAATTTACAACTAGCTCAATTAGACTCCGGCCCATAGAGTTTGTGCGTGGCCTTTTAAAGAGCCTTTGTTTTGACGCTAATTGAACTGGTTGTAGCAGAGACAGCCAAACAATTTACATTTATCTTTGGCAGGACTCAAGAGCTTTCCCTTGGTATGGACAGCTGCACATTCTGTTCTTCTACCAAGTGTGGTACTTACGTGCTTTATTTTAAATTTCTAGTTAAGAGACCTTTGCAAATGACAGAAACCACCACATACATTATTGTAGACAAGTTGAAAGATTTAGAGGGATGAACAAGAAAGAAAGATCACACATAATTTTATTGCCATGAAGAGAACCATTCATAACCTGGTATTTGTCTTTCTGTACTTTTCCCCCTTGTAAGAGAATGCATACATCTGTATATATACGTTTTTTTATATGTTCTGTTTTTACAAATATGTAACCACACTAGACAGACGGAATTGTGATCCACTTTTTTCCTACTTAATAAGTTGGAGACATTTTGTCATTTCATAAAACATTCTACAATATTTTAAATGGCTGCATGGTATTCCATTGTGTGGATGTACCAAAAAATATTCAACCAGTCTGTTGTTATAAGCTCATTTCAGGTTTTTGATATTATAATCAGCACTGTGATATATATTCTTGTTACTAAATCTTTAAGTTCTTAATTATTATGCAGCAGATAAATTCCTTGATACTGAATTACTTGGACAGGGGCATGCATATTTTAAAGTTTTCTGATGTGTACTATAATTCTTGAAGGTTGTACCATTTTCCACATTCACTTGCACTATCTGAGAGTTTCATTGTGCTTATTCTTGGCATTCAAAAGAACAGTATTGAAAGTATTGACTTGGTGTGGGTTAAATCCTGATCAGTGATTTTGCTGTTGCTCATTAAATTTTTGTCAACCTTATAAATATTATGTTCCCAGTATCAGGTGAAAGAAGCCAGCTTACCTCATATAGTAGAAGAAGGTTTTGCTTACTTTAATAATGATATGTTATTTTGTTTTGAAAAGGTATAAAGAAGTAAGTAGCTACTTCATTTAGACAGAATTGGTTTGTTTTTCCTCAGGGAAGATTCTGAAACAATATTTTCATATGAATAAAGACCAACCTAAAGAAATTGACTACAATCAAAATAAGAAGTGGATAGCTTTGCTTAGTATATGCTGCTGCTGCTGCCGCCAAGTCGCTTCAGTCGTGTCCGACTCTGTGCATCCCCATAGACGGCAGCCCACCAGGCTCCCCCGTCCCTGGGATTCTCCAGGCAAGAACACTGGAGTGGGTTGCCATTGCCCTCTCCGCTTAGTATATGAAGAAATGTTAATTCCTTCTTGAGGTGGCAAAGCCAGTGGATGTGTTGCCTATCTAACCCGAGTCTAGAGGACCAGGATAAACTCTGGCGTTTCCATCAGGGGTAGCCCTGGAGCAGCCCTCACAATACACTGTCTACATGTCCGTCTGTCTTTTTTATTTTTTAAACTTTTTAGCAGTGTCCTGCAGCATGTAGGATCTTAGTTCCCTGACCAGGGATGGAACCTGCACTCACCAAATTGTTGGCTCAGGGTCTTAACCACTGGACTGCCAGGGAAGTCCCTAAATTTTTGTTAAGTGTAACTGCTGCTTTGTTGTACAGTCTCCTTATTTGTCGAAACTGCTAGGCTAGAATTCACAGCAGTTGATGTTGAATTTTCTGTGTTAACAATACCTGAATGTTGTACACGCAGTCAACAAATAGCAGGTACTCATTGTTCACTGGATGAATAAATGAAGAGATATTTAGGTGAGTTGAAGTTAAAGAATAAGATCTTTCGTCTGGAACTGCCCCCACTCCCCTCCCCAGTTTTATAGCAGAAGAAACTGAGGCTTAGAAAGATTAAGTGACATCTTGCTCAAGAGCAAGTTAATGATGCAAACAGAAGTTGGAATTCTCTTATCAATGTGTTCCCCAGATTCTTATAGTGGTAGTAGGATTGTGCGTTTTGCCCAAGATGGTACTCTGTATGATTGTGTTTAAAATCAATAGTAAAATTCTCATTTCCTATATTGCTCAGCTTCCCCAGCTCTTTTTCTTCACTAGTGAGGTCACCCTCCATTTTTGTGTTGAAATTCAGCACACCCTTAGCTCACATTTATTTTTTCTTTTCTCTCTTTCTTTAATATTCTCACTTCTCCAATTTCATTCTTTAATTTACTCCCGGCAGTATTGCCATCTGGATGTCAAAATGCATTGAGTTGACCTCTTATCTGGAGAACCAGTGAAGGTCTCACCTGCCCCAGAGGGATTTAACCAGGAACTGAAGCAGGTAAAACAAGGCCCGGGTGCTGCTAGTGTGCCAGCCTGTGCTTTGATTCACGCATGGGGTGCACATGTACACATGGTGTAGTGTTAGAAAGCAGCTTCTGAGTACAGTTTCTTTTTGAAAATTTTCAGTTTTCCAGTACAACGAATTGTCTGCAGCAAAAGTTGATTTCAGAGTAAATCGGAACTAAAGAATTTGAGAGAGGTGTTTTTTTTTTTTTAAACCTTTCTATGCTTTAATTTTTTCGCCTCTGACTTTAGCCTTCTCCCCTTCTTAGTTAATTATTATAGAGTTTTATTAAAATTATAAGTTCTAGAAATTAGACACCATGGTATTTAGACCAGCATGGGATACTATACTCTTAGGTTCAATAATATTTCAGAGAACATCTCTTTATTGTATATTAAATGATAGAGAAGTATAATAAAATGTACCTTGAGAGTACTTATCTACTTTATGTCCTGTAACGTTCAGTACTTGATGCAAATGTAGCAGATCTCAACTCAAAAAGGAACAAAACTGGTTCTAGCCCAAGAGAAAGATGGGCAGGTTCCTTGTTGATGGCCTAAGTTCAGCAGTCTTAGAATTTGCAACCTTAAGGGATTTTTATAATATCTCATCCAACTTGTAGTTGTACATATGGAGAAAGATTTAGCCACTGGTCCGGGGTCATTCAGCAGGTTAGAGAGCTGCGGCCTGAACCTGGGACTGAATGCCTGCTCTGCTGTGTTTCAGTTTCCGATCATAGTTGAAGCATTTAGTCTAATCTCGCTTGAAAAGAGCATACTTTTTGATGTTTAAGACATTAAACCTGTTGTGATGCCTACAGGCACCCAAAGACTGACCCTGTTGTTGATTTTTCTGAGGGTAGACTTTGGGTGTGACTAGAATGAGATGTGTTGAGGCAGAGCTTAGAGATCTGTCTCTGATGAAATGACTTCTTATTTTTCTAAGAAAGCAGTGGAAAAAACAGTAAAGGGACTGTTATTTCATGAAACTGTTGACTGTGGATGAAGAGAAGCCCATGTGGTAGGTGGTCACAGCCCTTGGCAGTTGCATTGCTGACTTTGCCGTCTCTTGCAGTCTTAGATATCTGGGAACCTGTGGTTCTTTTTTTTTTTTTTTTTTATCGCCACTTTTCTTTCTTTTTTTTTTTTTAAATTTTATTTTATTTAACTTTACAATATTGTATTGGTTTTGCCATATATCAAAATGAATCTGCCACAGGTATACATGTGTTCCCCATCCTGAACCCTCCTCCCTCCTCCCTCCCCATACCATCTCTCTGGGTTGTCCCAGTGCACCAGCCCCAAGCATCCAGTGGTTCTTAATCTTAACCTCTATTCCTATATTCACTGTATGGTCTTGGTCAAGCGCCTCACCTCTCCAGCCTTATTTTCCTCTTAGGAGATTGAAGGGGGCTAAAGCAGTTGATTTCTAAGGCACTGTCCAAGTCTTGAATAGTTATTCTGAAAATGATTATCTTTGTAGAAGTTTATCCACGTGATTAAATAACCAAACATGTATTTCTCACAGTCTGCTTTCTTACTGTTTTGATTTGTTTTCATGAGAATTTGGAAAATGTCTACAGACTTTACTGTGATTAAGCTGTTAGCAATTATTTATAGAACACCCACCAAGTGATCGAGGGCTATAAAAGAAATAGTGTCCAGCCTCAAGGAGACCACAGAGATTTCTTTATCTTCCAAGCTGGGGATGGAGGGCATTCTTCTCTTCCAGTGGATTTAAGCTCCATGAGTGCAGGGCCTTTGTCTTTCTTTTATAGTGCAGGGCTCAGCAAATATTGGTTGCATGAATGAAACAGTGAATCCACTTGTCAGTCTTGCTTCTGTTTACTGAAGATGTCCCACTGAGATTTTTTGTTTTCTTCAACCTGTAAGTGCTGTTAACTTGAGTAAATTTCCCAGGAAATATTCTCTACCCTCCGTAGAAGAATGAGACCAAGATGCTCTGAGATTAAATGAAAAACATAAAAACCCGTGAATGCTGCATTCCACTTTACTCTCAGCATATTGAAAGCATTGAGATGTCTGTGTTAAAATAACTTTGTTCAACCCAACATTTCCCAAACTCATTTGAATTCAGAGTCCTATCCATTCCACTCACCCATGGAAGAGTTGTTAACATCTTGTAGAACTTTGACCTGTGAAAGAGATAGTTTGGTATAGAGAGTAGTAATGGGAAATATAACAGAAGCAGCAACATTAGTAAAGAATAGTTAATTTAGTGTATGACAGAGTATATATGTTAAGCACTGCTTCCGGCAGTCCTGTGTGATAGCGTGGTAGACTTGTAGGGTGTTTTTTTTTTTTTTTTTTCTTTTTAAAAATGACTGTGCTTCATTGGAGATTTGAGGTTTGGTGGTAGATTAAAAAGTTTCAAGGATCTAATAACTAGTTTATAGTTATGGAAGTTGAATGGTGGAGTTTTAACTTATGTCAAGGGCTGCGCTGTCATGTACGGCAGGGAAATAATGATGAAAGGACTCTGCGTTTCCTCCTTTAGGAGCTGGCTGTCCTTTGGAGGAAACAGACTTGTAAACAGATTATAGCAGTAATGTGCTATAGGACATGTTGTAATGAACAGAAATAGGACAGAGGAGAGAATGGTATTTTTCCCCTCCAGTGTAGAACACGGTTGCTGTTCATGCTATGCTAAGTCACTTCAGTCGGGTCCGACTCTGTGCGACCCCATAGATGGCAGCCCACCAGGCTCCCCCGTCCCTGGGATTCTCCAGACAAGAACACTGGAGTGGTTTGCCATTTCCTTCTCCAGTGCATGAAAGGGAAAAGTGAAAGTGAAGTCGCTCATTTGTGTCCGACTCTCCGCGACCCCATGGACTGCAGCCCACCAGGCTCCTCCGTCCATGGGATTCTCCAGGCAAGAGTACTGGAGTAGGGTGCCACAGCCTTCTCTGAGCCAAAACCAAACTAACTGAAATCCCCCTAGATCTCCCAGACAAAATTCTCACACATCAAGACTCAAATGAATAGGCTGCGTTGTGCTTTTCTTGATTCAGCTTAATTGTGTTGTCTGTGGTCCCATCAGAGCCTTGTTTACACCTCTGTCATAGGTCTTATCACAGTTATATGTGAGTGACTTCAGGGCACAGCAGGGTCATCTTTGTCCCTGTATCTCTAGGGCCTTGCATGCACAGCATTTATCTCCCAACGCCCACAGTGCATATTGGCTGTTTTGTTTAGACTTGGGGTAAGGCACTGGGGCTTGCTCACTTTTAAGTAAATTCAGGAAATAAAATAAATTTTATATGAAACATAGACTGGGAACATAGTAGTATTGTTGAGAGTATGATTCCTTCCCATAGCATTTTTTCCCCCCTCAATGTCTACATATGACTGAAATTTCAAGGATTCAGTAACATTTTTGTAGGAACTCAGTAATTCCACATCGTGAAGTGTTTTTATTTCATGGGAGTGTTTTGTAGTCATTTTTGTAGGACTTTTCTCTTACATCCTGTACTTCATCTGAAGTATTTTAGGCTAAGTTCAGCTTGATATTCTATTCCCTGCTAGTGGTTGTGTTTGAGGCCCAAGGTCAAGGTGTTGATTGATGACATTTCCCTTTAAAGTATTTGTATCCATCTGCAATTTGGGGGAAGAGTGACTCCCAGTATGGTGCAATGGAAATAACTGAATGGAAGTCAGCCTGGTATGGTTTTGAAGTTCACTTTCTTTGTAACCCTGGGCAGGTTCCAATAACTGAGGAGATTTGACCAGAATAGCACAGTCCCTTTTAATACTGACATTCTGTGATTCTCCAGGGAGGATTCGCTTCCATTGAAGGGTTAAAAATGGATAAATTTTTAGGTTAAAAGGCTTTGCTCATTTTTTTTTTTTTGTCCCTTTGCCCATATAGGAGCAATAAGACTGCTTATCATGGAGTAAAACTGAATTACCTAGAATTCTCAAAGGCTGCAGTTCTGATCTTTTTTTTGTTTTGTTTTAAGGGAAGGAAAAAAATGACAGTAAAACAAGCTTGTCTGTATCCATGAATCAGGAAAAATTCATCCCATTTTCCTACATATACAGTATAGATAACCACATTCAGTGAAGTGCTGCAGAGTCTTAACTGAAAATGAAATTGGTTCTGTTTTTCATCCTAAATCTAGGAAGAACTATAGTTGATAGATGCATTTTGAGTACTTTATCCAGAGTTAAGCAGTTGCCTTGGGTAGAAAGGCCTTATGTATAAGAAGTTGACTCCCAGCTTTATGATAAAGATCCTGGGTATCTTTGGATATGTCACTGAACCTTTCTGCATTTCATTGTCCTCAATGGTTAGATTTGATATCATTCTGATTACCAACAGCTCTGTGATTAGACAATTCTAGGCATTTATTTTAGGCTCTTTCCTGTTTATTTCCTTTAAAGATAACAGTATTGCCATCTCCTCCCCCACATAATAGGAGGCGGTTGTTGATTTGTGAGGGAGAGGGATCTTTTAAAACACTTCAAATGGTATATGCAGCATTAGTTAACTGTTGGTATATTGCAATATTAGCAGTATTACCATAAACTTAAATTTATTTCATGGCTTAAAATAATACATATTTATTATTAATCTCACAGTTTCTGTGGGTCAGGATTCTGGGCACAGCTTAGCTGAGTCCTTTGCAAGGATGCAGTCAGGATGCTGCCCAGGGCTGGAATCCCGTCTGGATGCTCACCTGGGAAGGATCCACTGTCACGCTCCCGCAGGTTGTTGGTGGAATTCATCTCCTCGCCGATGTAGGACTGAGGGCGTGATTTGTTTCCTTGCTGGTCTGGGGCTCTCTCTGCTCCTGGAGGCTGCCCACAGCTCTTGTCATGTAAGGTTCGCCCTGCAAGGCTGCTTGCTTCCTCATGGCTAACAGGAGAGAGAACAGGGCAGATACTACCATCTTTTGAAATGTCGTCACATAATCATGTACCTCTGTCATCTTTACTGTATCCTACAGGTTAGAAGCAAGTCACAGGGCCCTCTCGTACTCAAGGAGAGAGGCTCATATGTGGGCGTGGACATCTGAGGATCATGGGAGGTGAGGATCGTGGGACCACCTTGAAGGGTCTCTCAACCCACATATGAAAAACAGAAGCCATATTTAAACATTTTTGTTCTACTTTCTTGTGGATCTTTGCTTAAACATCTCATGCTATAGTAGAGCCTCAAAAAACACTGATTAAGAATCAGTTAAAGTTTTGGGTCCACTGTTTTTTTTTTTAGCATGCCCTTGTTTTTTTGTGTTCACATATATTGGTAAAGGTAAACTTTGAGGCTTCTTCATTCTTCTGCCTTCCTGCCCAGCACTGCGCTGCAGATGTTAGGTGCTAAAGTGTTTATTGAAGGATTAGAGAATCATTGAATTAATTTGAAGAAGGTGTCTGTCACAGACCGAATTGTTCTTTCTTCTCTGTATTCATATGTTGAAGCCCTAACACCCAGCGGGTTGATGTTTGGAGATGAGGCCTTAGGAAGGCCTTAGGTGAGATTGTGAGAGTGAGGCCCTCGTGATGGGATTATCACCCTAATAAAAAGAGGCACCAGAGAGCTTGCTCGTTTGCTCTCTTCAACATGTAAGAACATAGGGAGAAAGTGGCTGTCTGAACGCCAGGAGAGCTCTCACCAGAAACTAACCATGTTGGCACCTTGATCTTAGACTTCCAGCCTCTAAAACTGTGGGAAGATAAATGTCTGTTGTTTAAGCCACCCAGTCTATACCATTTCCTTATGGCAGCCCAAGCTGACCTACACTACCCTCTGTTCTCAGTGTAATAATAGGTAAATATCCAAGTACAAAGATTGCAGGATGGTAGTGACCCTCTGGTAGCTAGTCAGTCAGGGAGAGTGGTATTTAATTGCAGCTGTTGCCATTCTTTACTGTTAGTCACAACTATTTGTAGAGACCCCTAGACTTTTTTTCACCCTGGGTAAAATGATGATCTAAAAATACTGCCTTTGGTTTTTCAGTGTTGGACTGCCAAACAGGAACACAATGAAAACATAATATTGGCTCCTGAAAAGCTTTAATGATGGGAACTTACATGGTAAATTCTTAATTTCTTCTTCTGGAGTCTTTTTAAAAAATTCCTTTACTTATGTGTTTTGTTTTTGGCTGCACTGGGTCTTCGTTGCCATGCACAAGCTTTCTCTAGTGCAGCGAGCGGAGCTACTCTCTAGTTGCGGTGCCTGGACTTCTCATTGCAGTGGCTTTTCTTGTTGTGGAGCACGGGCTCTAGGTACCAGGGCTTCAGTAGTTGTGGTTTACGTGCTTAGTTGCCCTGCGGCATGTGAAATCTTCCCAAATCAGGAATCAAACTGGTGTCCCTTGCATCGCAAGGTGGTGTATTCTTAACCAGTGGACCACTAGGGAAGCCCCTGGAGTCTTGACTTCAGTTAGTTTGTTCATTCATGGGTTCATTCATCCGTGGAGACGCAAAGGGCTCAGTGTCCTTTCCCCAGTTTTATACCTTTCTGACTGGTTAACTTGCTTTATCTTTCTAGGTTTTCTCTCTTGGTAAAATTGGGATATTCACATCCATCTAAAAAGAATGAAATAATTAGGTAAAGCTCCAAGCATGTAATAGGTCCTCACTGAATGACAATTTGACTAACTATGGGGGAATGATTAACATGTTACATTTATTTATTGTTTCATTCATCATACCAGCAATGGCATGGTGTAATACATGAGAGAGCTCAGTGAGAAAGAGAATTGGGGTGGGAAAGGAACCAAGAAAACCTCAGCATCTTCCTTCTGCTTGAAAATAGGTCTTGAATTCTTAAGCAGGAAATTTTTTGCATATTTTTAAGCTATGTAACACTTGTTTTTAATAATTGTAGCCAAATTATCAAGCAGGGAGAGTTTTTTTTTTTTTTTTTTTTTAACATGGCACTTAGTCGTATCAGAAGGACACACAAGTGATTTAGAGGGAGGATCTTAGAATTTGAAAAGTCCACCTGTTTCATTAGGAGGCACAGTGCATCATGTGGTGACATGCAGTCCCATGGAAAAGAACCAGCAGGAGTCATACATCTTATCTTTTATACAGACTCAACATTTTCAGTGATTCTGTTGAAACAAACTCTAAAAGAAATTTAGACCTGTGAAACCCATGGGTCAGCCTGACCACACTCCTCCCGGCCCCTGCAAGGCTTGCTGCATCTCTCTGCACTGAAGAGATTGAATAGCTGCATTAGGAGGCAGGTGTCAGACTCCCTCATTGATCAAAATTCAGTTCTGAGTTAAAGGTGGTTTTTTGGGGGGCGGGGGGAGGGTGTTGCTGGGGGAAGGGAGGAATGGAAAAGAGACTTACAGCCTGGGGCTCCTGCTGTTCGCTTAGGGGATTTAGGACCTGTAAGAACAAGCTGAGGTCTCCCAATGGCAACACATAAATAGCAGTGACCCTTAATTGAAAGGGAGGAGACCAAGTGAACCAGAGGCCAAGACTTTACAGTGAGGACTAGTGGCCTGGGGGTGTCAGCTGAAATGGTCTGGATTTTTTTTTTTTAATTCTAACTCTTGCCCATCCCCCTTCCTGGGCTTAGAAATCCAGGAAAGGAGAAGGGACCATTGACAAAACTAAGTAAGGTGTGATGAGGATGGTCCCTGGGTGGACTGGAATTTCAGAGAGGAAGGGCCCCCAAGCCTTTTTGAAACTAGTGTATAACAACCTGACTGCTACCTGCAGTTTGCCAATTACCCAATTATGACAAATTTGCACATTAAAAAAAAAAAAGTAGGCTGCTACTATTCTTCCTTATACAAGGATTTTAGTCACTGTACATCTTGTGTCTTTAAATAATGTATTAGGAACATTTTCAAGTCTGTAAGTGCTTTTTTAATGAGAGTGTGAAGATTTTAATGGGACTAGATTGCTTTTCATGACATTTCAGAGTGACTTAATTGTAACAATGTTGAGAGGCTGTATTTTAAAGTTTGCTAAGTATGTCTGCTGTGGATTGTAGTCAGACACTTACAAGGACAGATGGATGGATAGTGGAACCAGATAGATTTTCCCTCACTGCTTTCCTCCAAATATTTGCTCTTTGGAAATATGGTCACAACAAAAAAGGTACAGGTCAGGGCTCTCTTGAATGTTGTAATTTTAAATGGGAACAGAGGCCAATACCTGAGGCTGGCGGGGATAGTTTGAGACCAGTTCTTTACAACTTACTTGGGCAATGATGCTTGTTGGACAGCATTTATTTCTTTTTACAGAGCCAAACACCAGAATATCTTTGTTCATACTCCCTTGTTAGTCCCTGAACTCTCTTCTCTGTTGGGTTAAAAAAAGTTCCTGTCTTGTGTCTCGTTTTTTCAGATATTTTAGTGTTTCTAAAATATTACTACCAAATAACAGTGTACTTTTTAAAGGATAATTTCATACTCTTTGTGAAACTTAATTTTTTTCTTATCTTTACAACATTCACAGGTCTTTACAGTATTCATTCTGAATTGAGTATTACGGTTCAGAGGTTTTTTCCTGCATAAATGCTCTTAGGATTCTAGAACCTGTGGCAGACTTCTCAAAATTAGATCAGATGGTCAGACACTTTCAGCCCTACTCTCAGAAGGGGTTTGTATTAGTTTCCTAGGACTATGATTGCCTAACAAAGTACTATTTTATTTTTGAAAACTTATTTAATTTTTTTTGGCTGCCCTGAGGCTTTGTTGCTGTGTGCAGGCTTTCTCTAGTGGCAAGCGGAGGCTCCTCTGCTCCCTGGTTGCACTGTGCAGGCTTCTCATCCCAGTGGCTCCTCTTGTTGTGTAGCAGGGCTCTAGGGTGCTCAAGCTTCGGTAGTTGCAGCTTGCAGTCTAAATAAGTGCAGCTCAGTAGTTGTGGTGCATGGTCTTGGTTGCCCCGCGGCATGTGGAATCTTCCCGAAGCAGGATCAAACTTGTGTCCTTGCATTGGTGGGCAGATTCTCAATTGTTGTACCACCAGGGAAGTAAAACTTAATGCGACAGAAATGTATTCTTTCACCATGCTGGAGGCATGATGTCTGAGATCAAGGTGTCAACAGGGCCATGCTCCCTCTGAAACCTGTAGGGAAATCCTTGCTTGCCCTTCCTAGCTTCTAGCGGTTTGTTGGCAGTCGTTGGAGTTCCTTGGTTTGCAGCTGCTCAACTCTGGTCTCTGCCTTCCTCATCACACGGTGTTTTCCCTGTGTATCTCTGTCTTTCTTTAAGGACACCAGGCATATTGGATTAGGGGCCCACCCTAATCCACTATGACCTAATCTTAACTAATTACATCTGCAATGAACCTATTTCCAAATATAGTCACATTCTGAGGTACTGAGAGAATTTCAACATACCTTTTTTTCAGGGGATACAATTCAACCCATAGCATGGTTATACTTTAAAAAGCACCTAGGAGATTCTGATGAAGGCTACACAGGTTTGCAAAGCATGGTTCCTGGCCTGCTATCACAGACAGAATTCCCTAGGAGTATTAAAGCAATTATATATATATATTTCTTTCTGTGTGGTGTGTGTTTATATATATGGTTTAAAGAAGAAAAATAAGCTCCCAAATCATATAATCACCACCCAGCTTAAAAAATAGAACTTTATACTTTTGAAGGCCTTGGAAAGCCTCAGATGTTTGTTTAAAATGCAGATTCTCCTCTGAGGGGTGAGGTCAGAGACATTCTGAGCAATATAAGTATTAGAATTCAGTAACTTGGTTTTTTTTAACCACAAGGTGTGTTTTAAGTTCTAGAAAATTTAACTTTGGAGTGGGATGGGTTTTGTTTTTTAATATTACAGAATAGAAAAGCTGAAGGAAAATTTAGTAATTTTTTTTTTTTTCCAGTGTGGTGGGAATGTCATTACTTCCTCTTCTGCTTGGCATGGTTTTTTGGAAAAAAAAAATCTCGCCTATAATTTTCTGAATTAGTTTAGATCTGTGGTTTAGAGAGGTTTGTGGGAGGAAGGTGTGTATGTGTGAAGGTAAAGAGTTCTATTATTGATTATGTGTCTCATATTCTTGTCCTTCTCCTGGGAAATCTGTGAAGATTAATATCTGCTAGATCATTTTAAGTTTGCAAAGTGAGTTAAGTTTCCTGGGGGAAGTGTTACATAAATGTAAATAAATTATGTAGCACCTGAATTTGGTTGTTCATCATTTTTTCAGTGTGTTTAATTAAGAACTTAGCACTATTTAAGTTGGATGGGTGGGGAAAGACCTTAAGCACTCAGACATGGTTAAATAAGTAGGTAGGAACAGCATTTAGACTGGAACTCAAGAAGGAATAATTGAACAGGACTTCTGGGTATCCGTCATTGCTGAGTTGAGCTGTGGGTTAATGTCTTCTCCCATGGTTCTGTTAGAACCATGACCCCCACAACTCCCCTTTTAAAATTGGTTTACACACCCTCAGATTCTGTAGACCTTTCTAATTTTCTGGAGTGAGCTGGAAACATTTTTTCTTTTTTAAAACTTTTTTTCCCCTCTAGTTTTATGGAGTAAGCTGGAAACATTTTTTCTTTTAAAAGAAAAAGTGTGTTTCACTCCGTAAGCTACCCAGGGAACAGGGAGGCAACCATGTTGACTTCTGGTGCTTTGTGCCTGTATGGTTCAAACAGCTGGCTTCCAAACTGCCACCTTCTGCCTGTTTCACAGAACTTGATGTTTGGGTAGGGGACACCTTCCCAGGACCGCTGAAGAGTGGAGAAAGGAAACAGTTGCCCACACCTGTGGTCCAGTTATGCCTCTTTGGTTTGCTGTGTTGTCAGAGTCTCATCTGATGTTTATTTTCTTGCCTGTTTCTCTGTGAACAGAGTCACCTCATCATCCTCTTTCCCATGGCTGACCCCAAACTTGTAACCTTTTTCATCCATTCACCATGTCTACTGAGCATCTGCTTGATGCTGAGTAGTAGGTGCTTGTGAATTACACAGAGTTCTTGATGCTGTGTAACTGCCGAGTGGATGACACAAACATTAAAAAAAAAAAAAAAGTCAGAACCAACCCCCTTAGCCAATAGCCAAATAGCTATAATAAATGAGGGGTAAAAAGGACAATTGTAGGCTTTTAGAATATACAAGGGACCCTAGTCTCTCTATGGTGTTTTGAAGAGTGACATTTCAGCAAAATCTAGAACGATCACTGGGAATTAGCAGGGAAGAAGGAAGAACAGGGGAGCATTGTCTTCTAAGAAGTACAAAGTGGAATTGTTTTTCGTGTTCCTTCCTCTCTACTCTTTTCAGCCCCCACATAATCTCAGGTCATGGCATGATTTCAGCCATCCAAAGTGGGCCGGTAGCTTTGCTACACTTGATGGTTGGAGGTCAGGAGCTACAGGAAGGGGCTGGTAGTTAAAGCTGAATATGAATTAGACAACAAGAGGTGGTGTGGTAGTCTTGTTTTACTGGTATGGTTAGCCCATTAAATTTCTTGGCGTACTGTTTCTCTTAAGTTGTGCTCTGGTGACCTTTTTGGAAGCCCGTGTTGTCCTGCTGACCCTTGTACGTCTGGGATGGGCTAAGGGGGTTGGGAAGAAGGTAGACATGCCAAAGGAAGTCCTTCTTGGCACTCCTTCTTTCTGTAAGAGGTGGCAAAGTTTTAATAATCTTTTTAGGTATCATTTCTCAAACTTCTGACATCAGAATCACCAGGAAGCCTGTTAAAATACATATTTTTCATAGACTTTTTCCCCCAGACCTACTGACTTAGATAGAATCTTAGCAGTAGGACTCCTGGCTGTCCTCGGGCACTTTGTTGAGAGCCTCTGGGTTATTCTGAGTTTAAAGACGAAGACTTTCATTGTTTCAGCCCCACCCGTCCCCTGCTTGATGACCCACCATTTCTCATCATCAGTATCAGCTACATAATTTGAAGGGCCGAGTGCAAGGTGAATGTGCAGAAATCCTTATTAAAAAATTATTAACAAGTTAAAGAGGGCAACAGCAGAGCATTAAGCCAAGTGTGGGGTCCTCCTGAGCACAGGGCCCCGGAAGAGCGCAGGCCTCAAGCTCATGAGGCCGGCCCTGCGCGCCACTTCCGTTTGCCTTCTTAAAGTGAACTGCTTACTGCTCCCCGGGTACCATGCTGTTCTTTGCCTTTGTCCCTCAGGTCTCCCTGAATGAAATGCTGTTTTTCATCTCCTCCTTCTCATCTGAGCTCACCTCAGTTTTCGCATGGACATTAGAGTCCTGTGCAAGTTCACTGCAAGATGATGTCCTTTGAGGGCTCTCTGCTCCGCATCTTTGAATCCCCTGCCGTTAGCTGAGGCTCTGCCACTGGTTCCTCATAAATTTGCTGAATAAAATACTTTAACCTCAATACTTTTCTTAAAACTTAATTAGGTTACAGGCCACTGGGAATACAGATCTGGTTCAGAGGGAGGTGTTAGAGGTAGTGTTATGTGAGGAGCCAGGGCTGCCTGGGCATGACTGGTGTCAGACAGTGCGAGGACGTCGCTGGCAGGCTGTGTGTCTTTTCTGGTCGACGTCTTTGGGGGCTGTTATCCTCCCTCTGATAGTTGGGGTTTCCTCTCTGGATCTCTCACTGACCTTAGAGTTCTGGAAAATAACAGCTTTTCCGAAGCATTTAAGTTTAAATGTGCTGTTAGTAGAGCGTGAGGAAATGTTTCTTGTGGTAGACATGTGACTATTTTGCTCAGAGGCTACTATTTGAAACTAGACATTCCTGGATTGTTTGAGGTACTATGTTCTGGAGAATTCCCCAAAGCTGGAGGCACTTGGTAAAGTGAGGTTGTGGCTCTGTAGGCAGAGAATCAGTCCTGCTGCTACGCTTAACAGGACTGACTATTCCTGCCTTAACCAGAGGTAGGCATTTGGGCAAGAGGTCTGTGAAACCTCTTCATCTCAAAGATGGACAAGCAACTAGAAGTTTGGAGGAATTAGAGAGCATGTTCAAGGTTGATTCAGATACTTGGTGCCTGAGCTGGCACTGGAATCCGTGATTCCTGTTCCTCTTGAGGCCTCAGTAAATATTTGTTCAAAGATTGTTTTATTCTTCTTTTGAAGATTAGCATCTGGCCTTGACCTGATGGAGTTAATGGGATGAAATATGTACTTCTCTCTTGAAATTGTTTCAAGGAGTTAAAGTGAACAGATTGTCTGAAACAGTGCTGTCCGATTGAAATATGAGTCACATATTCAATTTAAAAGTCTTTAGTAGCCACATTAAAAAGTAAAAAGACATGAATTTAACTTTAATAACTTAACCAATATATCAAAAATTTTTAGTCATTTCAATATGTATGCATATATGTATATATTGATATGTTGTTATTGTTATTTAGTTTCTAAATCCTGTCTGACTCTTTTGCCATCCCATGGACTGTAGCCCTGACAGGCTTCTCTGTCCATGGGATTCTCCAGGCAAGAATACTGGAGTGGGTTGCCATGTGCTTCTGAAGGGGATCATCATTATCCTGCTTGGCAGGCAGATTCTTTACCACTGAGCAACTGGGAAAGTCCGTATATTGATATATTCCTGTGTGTATAGGAATATTGAGATACCGATGTCTTTTTTCCCAGTGTAGCTACTGCACTGGACAGGTGTAGGTCTAAAGTTACTAGCTGGTGCATTTAATTTTTATTTTTTCTGACTTTTTAGGCTGCTTTAACCCATATTAGTTAGCCTGTGAGCTTATTACTGATGTGATAAAACAGCTTGGGAAATGAGGATCTGGGACATAAGCTAACTTATTAGTTAGCATGCCAGTTGTACTGGTCAGGTGAACTCAGAATGCTCCAACATGGATTTGCTGTATATCTCTATCTTTGTGCTGGGGAGAGTGCTTGCATTCTCTTAGGGGACAGAAACCACCTCATGTGGAGACCTGCTGTCAGTCAAGGAGAATCTCTCTGCTGCTGAGCAGCCTCTGTCTGCACAAAGAGCCTCCTGCTGAATTTTTGCAGATTTTTACTCCTCTTGGAGCTGGGAGGGAAAGTGGTTTTTTGAGTAAGATTGCTGATCAACATGTGAAATCTTCCTCAGGCCATATAATTAAAGTCTCTACATCAAATAGATCCTATAATCATTTCTTAGCCTAAGCAGATTATAGGAGCTAGCAAATTAAGGCATCAAAAGATCCACACACAAGAGATCCACAAACATCAGGTTTGCCCTCATTTCTAGATAAAGGCTAATATGTATAAGGTCTGTAGGGTGTGATTTGAATGGAAGTTTTCCCTTCATTTTTTTAGATCACTGCTCAGAGTCTACTGACAGAATACAGGGAGACAGCCTTGATTAGATTAGACCAGATTGGATTAAATCAAATAGTTAAAGCCTTTGGAGCCTCTAGCTTGTAGGAGACACCATAATGGCCTTCATAGCGTCCCTAAATCCTATTAGGTAAGTTAATCTTATTGAAGAATTTAGGTCTGCATAAAGTAGCATTGCTCTTTATGGGGTGGTCTCTGGCTCTTAAGGTGAGCTGTTGGTAACTTTCTTGGAATAGGTTGGTTATGTGGGTTTGGGGTGAGTTATTCTAAACAGCTTGAAAGTAGATCCTGCAGTTGATAGAATATCTCTTGTAGAAAACTGGTCTGTCTCCTGGCTGCTCTTTGGCAAGGTTGCTGTTAGTGTCTGTGCCAGGGGTGTTTTTAGCCCTGGTTTGGGGGAAAATGGGCTTCACTGGTGGCACAGATGGTAAAGACTCCGCCTGCAGTGCAGGAGACCCAGGTTCTATCCCTGGTCACAAAGATCCCCTGGAGAAGGAAATAGCTCCCACTTTCAGTATTCTTGCCTGGAGAATTCCAGAGGAGCCTGGCAGGCTGCAGTCCAGGGAGTCGCAAAGAGTCGGACACAACTGAGCGACTAACACTTGGAGGTAAAGAGAGTCAGGAGAGATGTGTAAATAGTTGTAAAATCAACTGCTGTGGCATGTGGGGATGGATTGATGGGTGGGAGCTTTATTTTTAAGCTTTGTGAAATCATCTTTTATAGCCTGTATCCGTTTTAGAGGTTGTCATTAAGAATCATGTGCTGAGTATATAGCATGGTTGACATATTGTATTAAATGTTGGGAATAAAATAAAGAATCTTGGAACTTGGGAGCTGGAAGCATCTTTGAGATTTTTCTGGCTGTGTTTGTAGTTTTATTATAAGTTTAAGTTGGCTCTTGGCTGTTTCTACAGATGCAGTGACCATATTTTTCTGAAGTAAAACATCTTTTTCATCACAGAAATTTTTTTTTCAATTTGTAAATTATGGACAGGCAAAGTTTTACAAAGGCACATAAATTGTGTCAGATTTTATCTTAGATTTACTATCTTTTGGAAAAAGAAGAGAGTATAAGAAATTGAGACTGTCCAACTCTGAGTGTGTGCTTTACTGCATCCAGTGAGGACTATGGTGGGGGTGGGGGGAGAAGTAAATTAGACTTACATCTTTGTTACAGGTTGTCTAGTTAGACATAGACACCTTTAAGACCCAGAAGTGATTATTACATACTGAATTGGCCTTCAGAGATGCAGGACGATTTTTTACCAGGCATCTTTAAAAATAAGTTGCATAGTGCTTCAGCTAGGAGCTGAGTGACCACTACTGAGATCCACTGAGTTAAGTGGTTTGCAGGCAGAATGTGAGGCATCTGATGTTGCGTCTGGCTCCTCAGTGAATAACCATGAGAAGGTTCCTATATCCAAGGGATTGAGAAGACACTCTGGCCTGGGAATTTCGCTGCTGTCATGGAGTGTGGACTTCCTTCTTGATAGAGCCTAGAGGACTTGTTAGCTCTGCGCTCTGCCTGTTCCTGGGCCAAGAAGTAAGTTAAGCTCAGTTCTCCTTAATTTTTTTAAAATTTATTTTATTTTTGCCTGTGCTTGGTCTCCATTGCTATGCGTGGGCCTTACGTAGTTGCAGTGAGCAGAGGCTACTCTTTAGTTGCTGTTTGTGGGCTTCTCTTGTTGCAGACTGTGGGCTCTAGGGCATGTGGGCTTCTGTAGTTGCGGCGCATGGCCTTAGTTGGCTTAGTTGCCCCTCTGCAAGTGGAGTCTTCCTGGACCAGGTATCAACCTATGTCCCCTGCATTGGCAGGCAGATTCTTAACTACTGGACCACCAGGGAAGTCCCTCATTTCTTTATTTAACCCCTCTGGTAGGGGTAACTCTGCATCTGTGTCCTATCCTAAAAGATTAAAAAGAATTTCAGGTGTGGACCAGACATGAGTGTGAAGAACAGTTATGATGGATGAATGGTTTTGATTTGCTTTTAGGGAGGAAAGTGCAACTAGCCCTTTGGATGAAGATATCTCTCTTCAGCCATCCTCTGTATCGAGTGTATGGTGTTCTCTGCCTGTATAGTACTTGTATTTTCAAGAGCTGGGGTCATTGACAGAACACTTCTCACTCTTGAGTTTCAGAGCATAGCATGCGTGTCTGAAGCCAGAAATGTAATTTTCTCTAAGTGTACTAAGCGTTACTTTAATTCTCCTTATAGTGCATGCATGTGCTCATGCAGTTGCGGGCTTTTTCATGCTCCTTGAAGAGGAATTGCCCCTTTTGTACTTTATTGGTTCTTGATTGCACACTTCTCAGGGTTACCTTTGTTAGGAAGCAGCCACTGGAAGAGTGTGTGCTCATTTTGTCCTTCTGGCCTTTACTCCTGGGCTCCTCTGACCCCGGGCTCACCCTTCCTGCTCTCTCATCAGCTCAGCTTTGTTCTCCTGGGCTTCTTATTCTTACTCTGTGAAGGGGACGTCCTTACTTCTCTCCATTTCAACTTAGTGTCCATTCTGTTGAGGCAGTTCTA
This sequence comes from Bos taurus, assembly GCF_002263795.3. Classification (NCBI taxonomy): domain Eukaryota; kingdom Metazoa; phylum Chordata; class Mammalia; order Artiodactyla; family Bovidae; genus Bos; species Bos taurus. The sequence continues at coordinate 30,946,484 of NC_037352.1, read as the reverse complement.
GATGGGAAGAGGTTGGGAGGGGATTTGAACAAAGATTGGATCTGGTTAGGAGAAGTTTATAAAACTTCTGTATTCAGCGCTAATCATTTTCAGATGCTTTGAGATCACAATATGCTTTGGTGGGAGACCTTTGAGAACAGTTTTTACCAGTCATTAGACAGACTTGTCTGCTTTTTTCCCCTGTCCCATCTCCGTTTTTCCTGTCTAGTTTGCCTGGAAGAGCCTACCACATCTTTATAAACTCACTCATTCTCCTCTTTCAAAGTCTTCTTGACCTCCTTCTCACATCAGCTGCTCCCAGTCTTGCTGAGTCCCTTCGGGAAGGAGGAGAAGCCATCCTGTCCATAATTTACAGACCTTTCCATGTCCTGCCCCAGAGCTTCACAGAAAACAATAGTAATGCCTAGGGCTTACTTACATACTTAAAATGTGCCTAGCACTGTGACAAGCACTTTACATGGATTATCGCTGATAATGAAGTCAGCCCGATGAAGTCTGTGTGCTGTCACTGTCTTCACTTTATATATGGGAAATCGATGCCTAGAGAGTTTGGTGATATGCCACTGTGTTCACTGCTGGAATCAAGTGATGGAATCGAGATTCAAACCAGGTAGCCCAATTCCAGGGCTCATGTCCAACTCCTCAGGGAAGGGCTGGGAGTTAACAGCCAAGAGAGCTATGCTCATGGCAGCTTTTTAAAATCTGAGGTATCTCCCTTTAACACAGACCTGACCACTCATGGTGTTTTTATTTTCATTTCATTCATTAAGTTGGGTATTCTCATTTGGTCTTTGAAGGTGGTAACTGTGTGTTTTAAAGAGCCAGAAAGAAAAAGGTTAGAGGTGGACTTTCTCAGCTATAGCTCCCCTTGACTGCAGTCAAATAACAGGACTTCTGATGAGGAAATAAGGCGCTAAGTGCTCTTGCTTTGAAAAGGTTAGTTAATTGGTAGAGGTTGTGTTTCTGTGGTTCATTTGTGTTCCTGTCTTAGCCACAGGTGAGTGTCCACAGGCAGTGGGTGTGTCGTCCAGCAGTCCCATAAAACAAGGCTCGCTTCAGCTGGTACCACTTGGTGCACCTGAAAGACAGTAGGAAAGCTTGTTGACCATTTGGCGCCTCACAGCCCGGTAATTAGAAACGTAAAACAATAATACAGATGTGAAGCAAATCCTCCAGTTAATGGAAAAAAAAAGTACAATAGTGCTTTGTGGCTGAGTGCAAAATCACAACTGGCTGCTTATACAACAAAGCAAACACTTCAGGATTTTGGCATCTGTTTTATACATATAAAAAGCTCTAGGCTCTGTATTAATTTGGGGGCTGTCATATTTAAAAAAAAAAAGAACAGTCAGTCACCTGGCTTTCTTGTTATTTATAAATTCATAGTAATGATTCTCAAATCATAGTCCCTAAACTAGGAAGTATCAGCCTTACCTGGGAACTTGTTAGAAATGCAGATTTGTTTTTTGGGTCCCACCCCAGGTGTACTGAGATCTGCCTGGTGGCTCAGACGGTAAAGTGTCTGCCTACCATGTGGGAGACCTGGCCGGGTTCAATCCCTGGGTTGGGAAGATCTCCTGGGTAAGGAAATGGCAACCCACTCCAGTATTCTTGCCTGGAGAATCCCATGGATGGAGGAGCCTGATAGGCTACAGCCTGCTGCTGCTGCTGCTAAGTCGCTTCAGTTGTGTCTGACTCTCTGTGACCCCATAGACGGCAGCCCACCAGGCTCCCCCGTCCCTGGGATTGTCCAGGCAAGAACACTGGAGTGGGTTGCCATTTCCTTCTCCAATGCATGAAAGTGAAAAGTGAAAGGGAAGTCGCTCAGTCGTGTCCGCCTCTTAGCGACCCCATGGACTGCAGCCTACCAGGCTCCTCCGTCCATGGGATTTTCCAGGCAAGAGTACTGGAGTGGGGTGCCATTGCCTTCTCCGAGGTTACAGCCTATGGGGTTGCAAAGAGTCAGACATGACTGAGTGACTTCATTTTCCAGGTTTACTTAATCAGAAACTGTGGGGGTGGAGCTCAGCAATTTATGCTTTAACAAGTCCTCCAGGTGATTCTGATGCTCTCTCCAGTTTGAGAAACACTGGGGAGTGGGTAGGGGTTTTGGGGGATGGGCAGAAGACTCCCCTTTTGGGTCACCCAAAGGTGAGCATTAGGCTTTTGACCAGAGGTTGGACAGCTGGCCTGAGGGTATATGAAGGCCCCCTGCTCTCAGGAACGTGGGGGAGTTGTCTTAGGGAAGGAACTGTGCCTTTTTCGGGAATGGGTTAGGAGAGAGGGTTTGGACTGTGGTTTATTACCAGTTTTTAAGGAACCATTTCAGTATCTGATTCGCCCTCTGGGCTGTGCTGTGCAGTCAGCTCTGACAGGCCCAGAGTGTACAGGCAGAGGAGAAGAGACTTGGGGACAGAAAAATCTAAGCCCATCTTATTTCTTAGGCCAACCCTTTGAAGGGCTGCTGATGCCATGGACGTTAAAAAAGGAAGTTTAGGATGGGAGTAGGATGGTGGCAGGACAGATGAGTTCTTTGTCCGTCTCATATCTCTCGCCTATCTCATGTCTTTGCCTCCAGCTTTCTTGGCAGACAGGATTTGTTTAGTAATTTTCTTGGGGCCTCCTGACAAACGGCTCCTCTGCCCCTTCCCAACTGTGTGGTGACCGCAGCAGGGACACAGGGTCATTTCAGAGTCATTAGAAGTCCATGCACAGCTGACCTCTAGGTCTCTTGGAAAGGCCTCTTGGGAAATAAGAGCTTGTCACCAGCATGAAATGAGTTCTTGACTGGTGTTACCACAAAGGCTCAGGTTCCTCACACTCCTTCAATAGCTTGGTTGACTGACTGTTGAGGACAAAACCTGATACAAACAGAAACACCCAGCTTGCAGCTTCTTGGTTTTTGTCCAGATTTTAAAACTTTGCTCATATTTTAAAATTTGTTTATTTTACTCACATTTTTCCTGCCTTTTAGACCAGTGAGTTTTCTCATTCCTTAAAAAAAGGGGGCACAGGATTGCTGGTCAGTGAGTGTGTTCTGTTCAGTCAGTGTCAGCACAGGAAAGCAGCGAGGATAGAGGGGTGAATGCGAGAGGAGCCCTGTCCCCCCAGCCTTCAGACTGACTTCTTGGGGAGGAAACTGACCAAGAAAAGAACCACGCAGATCCTGGGTTCACTTGACTCCCTGTGTTCTCAGGTGGGAGAACTTGTTTGAATTCCTGAATTTGATGTTGGGTCACAAAGCCAACATCAGGATTTTTTTTTTTTCCTCTTGGGGGAGAAAAAATTTGTATTACCAAAGGTGCTTCAAATAAAGGACACTTCCAAGCCTGATGCAGTCTCATATTAAGATACCAGAATACAGAAGCCTGCTGTCACATTAAAGCAGGATCTTAGCTATTCCATGAAATCTTGGGTCACTAAGACATCAAGGTGGGGAAACTAGCTGCCAACACATCTGGAATTCTGGTGGAAACTGTGAATGTTTGGACCATTCATCACTGTGAAGACTTGTTTTGTACTTTAAGGAACTTGTGGCCTGTTGGCTGTTAGGAGTTGGTAGTTGTTGATTTTCCTTTCATGTGACTTTCAGGGCTCATGGAGAAGTCAAAAGCTCACACTGGAGCATCTGCCTTCTTGGAAGTCAGAAAAGATGGTCCTTCTGCCAGATGAGTGGATGGGGTGGGATGGGGCAGAAGCCTTTAGCCACTTGGATTGTCTTGAGTGGTGTGGCCTTACTGTATTGGGACAGGAAGGCTGACCCACTGTCATCTGCAGCCTGCCTGCCCTTCATCTTGCTTTAATTAAATACACAGCTGATGATGTCAGCCTGCCTCCTGGCTCCCTCAGCTTCCCCCTTGGAAGAAAACATCCGGGCAGACAGTTGTGACAATTAAAGCCTCAAGACCCAAGTTTTGTTTGTTCTGAGGTAGTTAAAATAAATCTGCCTAAATATCTCCAAATGCAGATAAAACCTAGTGCTGATTAGAGGTGACCCTCTAATAAACCTGATTTGATTAGGCAGAACCAGTGGGGTGCAGGCAAATATTTGAGACTCTGGCCAACTTGATTATTCCATTGACCTTTCCCTTGTGGGGGAAAAAAAAACCTGTTTGATTCTTTCTATCCCAGAGTACTTGAAAACTATTACCTGTGACAACTAAAGGACTTTGGTGAAATAAACAGGCAAGACCTGTGGACTTGACCTTAAGAGTCTCAGTCAGCTACCACCTGGGACATGCTTGCTTCCTGGCACATCAATGGAGAATGGATTTTGCCGGAGGTCCTGGCCTGGAACACTAATTAAAAAGGACGTTCTAAAATGCACCCAGGCATGTTCTGATAAAGTCTTAGCAGATGTGAGTGGTGAAGGCTTTTTTTTTTTTAAAGTCACAGTTTATTTATTAAGGTAACTTTTAACAATCTGTTTTGTATAGAAAAACCAACATAGAACTGCTTATGTGTTTATTGCCAGTTTACGAGAAATTTCCATGATTGCTTTGTCTGCTGGCTTCTGTAATATGGGGGCACTCCTCTCTTCGTATTTATCACATTGTGCTCTGATTGTTGGTTTATTTCTCTTGTTCCATCTTAGAAAACAGGGAGAATGTTTAGTTCTTCTTGATGGCTGCCCACATGCGCATCACATTGGGCCAGGTATGGGGATTGGCAGACTGGCTCATAGGCCAAACTAGGGAACTACCTGTATGGGAATGAACTAAGAATTTTTTTTTTTTTTACGTTTTTAAATGGTTGAAAAGAAATCAAAGGAAGAGTATTTCACTACATGTGAGAATTATGTGAAATTCACATTTCAGTGTTCATAAAGTTTTATGGAACACGGAAGTATCCATTCATTTACATTATTGTCTTTGGCTACTTTGGTGGTACAACAGCAGAATCCCATAGTTGCAGCAGAGACCTTATGGCCTGAAAAGCTTAAAATATTTACTATGTGATTATTTTACAGAAGTTTGCCAATCCCTTTCTTATTGTATATTGGGCATTTCATAAATTCTTATTGTTTGAATTGTTTCATATACAAGTCTGAGTTACCAGATAGGATTATTGTGATCCTAAAAGTGTTCAGTGACTAAGTGAATGAATGACTGATTGACCTATATCTCTTGTGATCCTTTTGTAACCTTAGGTGTATGTCTTATTGGTGTTGGTTCATTTCTGAGAGCTAGGTAATTATTTAGAATTTTTCTTCTGAGAAACTTAAAGTGTTCTGTTAGTCCTTATTAACTTTGCAGGTTCTGAACCTGTTGTACGGGATGCAGAGACACCAAAAGTTATCCACGGTTAAACTGACCAGGTTGTACAGTAAAGGAATGGCATGATTTTTCATGTATTCATTTTGTTCTCTCTTGGCAGAGGCTGTTCCTTGTGATGAAAGACAATTCATATAAGCCTGAGTATCTCCATGAGCAGACTACTGCTGAGTACTGTATAAAACATTCTTACAGACATCAGTATCTTTGTGGGATCTTCAGTTCATTACCACGAAAATTCATTTAGAAAAAATAAATCAATGATTTAAAAAGTAAGCACTGCAAGAATGATAGCAATTACCAATTGTAAACATTGTGGCCTTTGAGAACCGCTGTGAAATTGTTTAGTGAATTAAATTATTATGCTTTTGATATTCATAAATCTACTTTCATTGGCTGTTAAGGAATATATTTTTGTAGGTAAAGTTTATTTTTAAGACACTAAGGTTCTTAGGTAAAACAAAACAGCAATTGGCAAATACACAACGGCTTTGAAATCTGACTTTTTTTTTTTGAGAAAGTATCTTTGAAATGACCAATGCCAAATACAAGTCCATTCATATGCAGTGGAATTGGAAGGCATTGGTCTGTGTGTGTGCTCAGCCATGTCTGACTCTTTTTGACTCCACGAATTGTAGCCTGCCATGCTCCTCTGTCTATGGGATTCTCCAGGCAAGAATACTGGAGTGGATTACAATTTCCTTCTCCAGGGGATCTTCCCAGTCCAGGGATCCAATCTATGTCTCTTGTGTCCTCTGCATTGGCAGGCAGATTCTTTACCAGTAACCCCTGCCTCCCCATTGGATGCCCTGGGGGCATTGGAATATTCAGGAGTAAATTGAGAAATCAGTACCTTATAGATAATTCCTAAATTGGCGTGGTCTGCTGGAGTTTGAGAGAATGGAGGGATTTGGCAGGAACGGGAAGGAAGGAAGGTTAGGAGATACACAAGAGTAAAAAAATATGGATCAAAGCTATCTTAGGAATCTTAGGAAGCAGTGTTTTTCTCAGAACAGCTCCACTATACTCACTCACTGGGTATCCACCATGGGACAATTACGTTTTATACATTTTACCAGTTTTACAACAGTCCTGCATATAGGGGTGATACCCACATCTTATGGATGGGAAACTTAGGTTAATTGGCTTGCCTGAGGTTTTACAGTTACTCGCCCACAGAGCCCATTTTAAATCCAGGTCTGGCTGGCTCCAGTCCCTGTGATGTTTCTACTTTTGCACAACACCCCTGTGCTTATTTCCTGGAGATCTCATCATTGAGAAGAGGCATAAATCCAACCTGAAGCCATACCTCACCACTTTGTGAAAATGAATCGCTTTTTCATTTCACCTATACTCTTTCTTTTCCTTTCCTTTGTGTGACATCTTTGATTTGTGAGCTTCCCACGTCCCTTTTGGTGTTAACTATTTTGATCAATATCAAGTTGATTTTGCTACCTAAGGACTTTAGGTACGAGATTAAGTACGGTAACAAAAACTCTCGGAGAACCAGTAACGTCCACCTGATTGAAAAGCTGTTCCATTTGTCTTGGGTGGTGTGTTCCCTGGCACTTCAGGGGATTCTCAGAGGAAGAGTTGAGAAACAACATTCCAGGCTTAGAGTCCACATTCCTTGGGTTCTCTTGGAGGACTTCTTGGCATCATTCAAAGGAGCCTGTGTTTTCCTAATTTTCCGTCCTGGGCCACCTGCGTTCCCTTTCACGCTGTTCTCCTTTTGTACCTATGTGGTTGGTGCTCGTGGGACTTTTTACAGAGGCTTTCATCATTTATACCACAGAGTTTTATTGGAGTTTTTCAGGTTTGACACAGACTTTTATTTATTTGTTATGTGTTCAGTATGGAACCTTTTTGGACTTTATGGTGGTGTCTAGGAGAGAAAAAATTAATCCAGGCAAATTCTAGGTAGAGCCAGGAGGCAGAGGGCGCATGGTGGATGGAAAGCCGTTTATTATTGATTTCTCAGCGTGCATGTCCTATCGGTAAATTTAGAATTTACTTATTTGGGAGCATAGTTCGGTAATGTCAACCAGAAGTTGATTTTGGAAAAGATGCTGACTTGGATGTAGCCAGTGAGCCAGTGCAAGGAAATAGTGCATTTTTAGTTTTCAACCTCATTTGCACAGTTGTTCAGTCACTAAGTTGTGTCCGACTCTTTGCAACCTCATGGACTGTAGCACTCCAGGCTCCTTTGTTCTCCACTGTCTCCTGGAGTCTGCTCAAATTCATGTCCATAGAGTTGGTGATGCTATCTACCATCGCATCCTCTGCCACCCCTTTTCCTTTTGCCTTCAGTCCTTCCCAGCATCAGGGTCTTTTCCAGTGAGTTGAGTCTTCTCATTAGGTGGCCAAACTAATGGAGCTTTAGCTTCAGCAACAGTCCTTCCAGCGTATATTCATAGTTGGTTTCCTTTAGGATTGACTGGTTTGATCTCCTTGCAGTCCAAGGGACTCTCAAGAGTCTTCGCCAGCACCACAGTTCAAAAGCATCAATTCTTCAGTTCAGTTGCACAGGGAATATATCAATAGAAATAGCATTAAGAAGTGGGCAGCCTGCAAATCAGAGCAGTTGACAGGAATGCCAGCAACTTAGGAATGCCTGGTGTTTTGCATAGAGGAGACTGGTTGAAACTCTGTTTCCCTGCCCAAAGTTAGCACTTGTCTTTTTGCAGAGAATTCTGTGTATGCAGGCAGTGTTTCTGATTTCCAGAAAAATTGAGGAGGCTGAACAGGAGTGAAGATTGCAGGTCTGGAAGGATTGATTGGTAAGGTACAAAGGTTGATAAAAGACCATTTCTTTTTTTCTAAAATTTATTTATTTTCTATTCGAAGGATAATTGCTTTATAGAATTTTGTTCTTTTCTGTCAGACCTCAACATGAATTGGGGCTTCCTTGATTGCTCAGCTGGTAAAGAATCCACCTGCAATGCAGGAAACCTTGCTTTGATTTCTGAGTTGGGAAGATAGGCTGGAGAAGGGATAGGCTACCCACTGCAGTAATTCTTGGGCTTCCCTGGTGGCTCAGCTAGTAAAGAATCTGCCTGCAATGAGGGAGACTTGGGTTTGATCCCTGGGCTGGGAAGATCCCCTGGAGAAGGGAACAGCTACCCACTCCAGTACTCTAGCCTGGAGAATTCCATGGACTATATAGTCCATGGGGTTGCAAAGAGTCAGATAGGACTCAGCAAATTTCACTTTTCAACATGAATCAACCATAGGTATTCCTATGCCCCCTCCCTCTTGAACTTGCCTCCCATCTCCTCCCCTTCGCACACCTCTAGGTTGATACAGAGCCCCTGTTTGAGTTCCCTGAGACATACAGTAAATTCCTGTTGCCTCTCTGTGTTACTTATGGTAATGTGAGTTTCCATGTTACTGTCTGCATGCATCTCCCCCTGCCCTCCCCTCTCTCCATGTCCATAAGTAAAAGACCGTTTCTTGAAGGTGAGCTTGTTTTATCAAAATATAATAAAATGCTAAAGAAAAAGAAATTGAGTCAAATTGAAAGAAATTTTAAAAGGGGGAAATGTGAAAGGGTTTAATTTGAAAACGGAAAGCTTTTTCTTTTCCGTTTTGTTTCCTGTTCTATAAACTAGGGTGTTTTGGAGATGGAGCAAAATGTTTGAAACCTTTCCGTTCACCATCTTCTGGTGATCAGTTTACTCTTGTAAACACAGGTACCGTTTAATACTGTTTAGAACCTCAGCCATCTGGTGCTGGTAGTTTTTCCCCCCCCCCCCCGATATTGTATGACCTACTTCTACAAATAAATTGTGAATTAACCTGATGAAGATAGCAACTGGTGTGATAACTTCTTAGAATCTCTAGGCCCTAAGGTCCATGACCAAGACGAAGAGAAGCTGCTTTTAAAATCTTGAAGCGCCCATTGTGTTTTCATGGTTTCCCTAAAGAGAGCGTTCACGATATGAAAGGTTAGGATTATAGCCTTGTCTAGAATTACGGACAGTGCTGTCCTTGCGAATGACAGAAACATGCTGCCGTGCTCCACGCATGCTTGTGTCTTCCACGTGAAAGATGTTCTGGGTCACGTCTGCTTGTGCCATTTACTTGTTCCCTTTAATGGTGCTGCCCAGCCACTCTGTGACAGTGTTATTTTAACTTGAAATAGCACAAGGGTTAGGAGAAAGTACCTTGTGTCTGTGGAGGGGGATTCTCCTGGGTACCTGTAATTGCAGTGATTTGAAATGCTTTCACAGATTTGTAGGAGAGGGTAATTTTTCTTCTTTATTTGCTCCTTTTATCTTGTTCTAAAGCCAGTATTACCTCTCCTCTGACATACACTTATTATTTCTTCCTTCCTATCTCTCTCTTTTTTTCTTGGTTAAAGAAACCCTTCCTATGAAGAATCAAAGGCACTTGGGGCTTCTTTTTATTTTTTTGTTAATAGTCGATTTGACTTTTTAATATGGTGTAAGGGATGGGAAGAGGCAGGGCCGTTTTGTTTTCATTGCTTCCCGGAAGAGTCAACTGTCTTATTACATGGGAGAGAAGTGTTCTTGGCCTTCTTTTCTCATGCTAGGCGTGTTCTGGGTGTTGGTGGTGGTGGCAGTGACCTCTTCTTAGAGCAGGGTCCTCAGCACTACTGACATTTCAGGCTGGCTGTTTGTTGTGTTGGGAGCGGGGAGTGTCTTGTGCAGTGTTGGATGTTTAGCAGCATTTTTGGCCTCTGTGTCAGTAGCACCCCTGAAGTAAGATCACCTGATTGTAACCCTGCTGCTGCTAAGTCTCTTCAGTCGTGTCCGACTCTGTGCGACCCCATAGATGGCAGCCCATCAGGCTCCCTGTCCCTGGGATTCTTCAGGCCAAGAACACTGGAGTGGGTTGCCATTTCCTTCTCCAATGCATGAAGGTGAAAAGTGAAAGGGAAGTCGCTGAGTCGTGCCCGACTCTTAGCGACCCCATGGACTGCAGCCTACCAGGCTCCTCTGTCCATGGGATTTTCCAGGCAAGAGTACTGGAGTGGGGTGCCATTGCCTTCTCCGCTCATTGTAACCCTACCTTATAAGAAAAGAAGTGCCCCAGAAGCAGAGGATAGCCGCAGGGCTGGAGCTTCATTTAGATGCTTTGGCATATTGAAAGTCCCTCTCAGATATTGGTGATAAGGTGAGAGGTGAAAGTCCCTCTTGAATATTGGTGGTAGTTGAAATCCCTTTGTAATCTTTAAATGTCATTTTAGCTCTTGCCTTCAACTTCCTAGCACTAGAAGTGTGATACGTTATTTTTCCTTATTTTCAAAACGAGGGAGTTTGTAGTGAAGTTTAGTAATCTCACAGGTCTCTCCCAACCCTCACATTTTTATGATTTTAGTTATAAAGCAAATCTTACTCAGTTATAGAACTTCAGAGCTGAAAGTTCATTTGTTATCATTTAGTCCATTCCTGTTAGTTCTATTGAGTGTGGTTTCATAGGATCAGGCTAGAAAAAATAGTTGCTTCTTACACATGGACATTATTAAACACTTATATTTAGACAGTTTATCAGAACAGACTTTTATAAAAATGATTACTTTTTTACTGACTGACTGGAATTCAGGTGATTGTCTGAATTTTAAATATTTCTGTTGTTTGGGATTAGGCTTTTAAATGTTGATGTTTATTTTAGTTAAGTTTCCTATTCAGGTTGGTACTTATACTGCCAAACAGCTTTATGCTCTGCTACCTTCATGAGGGAAACTAACTTCTCAGAACACCTTGGCTGACACATTGGACTTAAATTGGTAAGTCTTCTAGCCCAACTGCTTTTTAAGCATAATGAAAGTAGAGAACTTTTTCTTTTGGACTGAATGAAAGGTGGTTAAGAGGGAAATCTAATACCTTTTATGGATTTATATGGCTCACATGAGATTGTCCAATCAGAAATAACAAGATACACACCAGATGTGAAGGTACCAGCTAATATAATTATGCTGGGGATCATTTTCACCATATGAGGGTTGAGGTACATTGAACTCATTTCTTCATCTCTAATAGGACTCAGTATAGTTGCTTACATTTGAATCAGGAGCCGAGATTAAGTACCTATGTCTGTGCTTTTACTAGAAGGGTTGAGTGGTATGTACCTTTTGTATTCCTGAAGCTTGATAAACTATAAATCCTAGAGTATTCAGGTTCATGGCAAGGCTTAGGGATGTAGTGGAAGGTAATAGCTGAGTGCACTTCTTTGAGGGCTCTTTCCTGGAAAACAAATCTGAAGGTGTCGTGAGACACAGTGTATCAGAAAATAACAGGTCTCTTAACTTGTGCTAAAAAGATATTTCTGCATTCATTAAATATTTAACAAAGGGCGTGAACTGTGCTTACTTTGGCAAACAAATAGATCCCAAAATGAATCAAACAAATTGTAATGTGGAACAAATTGAAACACTTGAGAATTTGTCTTAGATGTTTAAAACTCATATTTTATCCTCCATGTCTTCATAATACCTTCAGAAAGCAAAGAATCTTTTGGAAATGGCAGTGAAAGGGCAGTATTATCTCAAACTGCAGTTGTGGTTCTGGACCTGGTCCATGGGCTGTCTTTCCTTTTACTCCTGGCCCTGTAACAGCCAGAAGAGAGTACTTAAGTGTTTATTTCACGAGGGAAGATTTTTACAAAGAGCAGTTTTTAATGAAGCACGGCACATGGCATCATTATCATTTCTAACACAGAGAACTCATTTTCAATTTTGCTATCAAAGAAAAATGACAAATAGAGAATGTAAGAAAAACCAGATGGACTAACTGTATTAGGAGCTTAGTATGCATATTTTGTGTCACATATTAGCATTCATTAAGTCAAAAGGGAAAAAAAATGAGTTTTGCCTACATGCATTAAACCAATAAGGCTGGCAAAGTTCCAAGCTAGCTCTTGTGGATTAATTGTTTTATAACTGTTTTAATTAAAATTGTTCAGTATATGATTAACCTAAAAGTTTTAATTTCCACAAAACTGTTGAACAAATGAGACATTAATATTTTACATTAACCATGGTGATATTGCTGCGGTTTCCAGAGCAACTGCTTGTTCGAGTAAACCAGGAAAAGTGGTCAGGTGGAAAGCGCTGTGTCTCGTGCTACAACCAAGAAAACCTGCAAACAGAGTAACTTAGCGAAAGCACCAGTGTGACAAGGTTGTTTGTTACCCTGAAAATTCTTCAGGGTGGCATTTATGAAGTCAGCCTCCCCACTCCCTGACTGTCAGTTTAGAGCTGAGGCTCAGTAATAAATTGTCATGTTGAGGAGGTTAACAGTGTAACATGGCAAGAATGAGTTTATTTTGTCTTTTGCTTCCATTTGGCTTCATAATGGTGTTGGTGTACCACATGAGATGTTTGGTTTTGAAGGGTTTGGCCAGTAGGGGCTGTGAATTGATTGACATTAAGTTCCGTGGTTTTAGTTTAGGTGATAGGTACAAGTGTTGGTTTTGGAATCAAAGGGAAGATAGGAAAGGTTTGGATGACTCACCTCTTTTATTTTCTTGTGTTCTTAAGGTTGGTACCAGACTGACTGTGGAAAAACACATCCCATTTTGCAAATGGTAAAACTGAGACCCTGTAAAATGTCATTATATGTATCTGTGGCTCCTTCAGTGTACACATCTGCATTTCTCTTACTTGTTCTCCTCCTCACTTATGCTCCCATTTTACTGTGTTTTAGTTCATTAAAAGATGGCTTTCTTCTCTTCTCCTCTAAGCATTTTTTACTCTGACTTCACTTTGTGGGTTAAGGTCATGGTACTATATAAATTCAGGGAGCTGGTGGTATTTGAACTCTATAGGAGCATATTTTAAAAGATAAGATGGATACTGCCAGTGGAAATGGTGATGACAAAACTCAAGTTGTTCTGACTGTGCAGAAAGTGATAAATTCTTTGGAGTCCTAGGCTGAGTTCAGTTGTTAATTTCTATGACACCTGATACAGGATTGTCTTTGCAGCATTAGCTCTGCAGAGTTTGGGGTGCAGCATCTGAACAACAGAAATATATCTGCCTTGAACATACTTAGTCAGGGTCATGCGGCATTTGATCTGTCCAGAGTTCAGCCCTGATGTGATCTCTTGCGTTACCTTGCCCATCATTTCTTCCTAGAACCATAAAGTTCTCGGTGCTAGCCTTCCTCTCTGTCCCATATAATCACTCTCCCTCCCAAATTCCTTCTGTTTAGCCTTTTAAGCACCAGCTTTTGAAGAAATTATTCATATATTCAGTATTTTTGAAGTAGTTAATAATCAGAGTATAATCATACATTTAATGATTGTGTAATTGTCTGTACAAGTTGCCATATTTGCCAGAAACCAGCTCCTCACAGGTGATTTTCAAGATAAATGGTTTATCAGGCTTGCTACTATCTGTTCATTTCTTTAGGCTGTCTTGAGTTCTATCACTGCGTGATGTTAGATCATTAGAAATGCACATACCTGGACTGTATTATATTGGTGCTTCAGAGGATTGCCATTATGGAATTAGAGTGCAGTGTCTTTGGTAAATGGAGAGTAAGGACACTCAATTTAAGAGTCCTGTATTCTCAGGACATCCCTGGCAGTCCAGACTGTGCTTCCAATGCAGTGGATGTGGCTTTGATCCCTGGGTGAGAAACTGTAAGATCCCACATGCTGCATGGTGAGGCCAAAAAATAAAATTCCATATTCTGTGTTCAGAGAATGTCTCTGTCTTTTGAAAAACCTTAAAATGAATCTGATATCTTAATGTTAGACACACACATACATATATAGGGAGAGAGAGAAAAAAAGAGAGTGAGAGAGAGACTGCTTTATCTTTCTGTCTGTTTTCTTCTTTGACAGTTTGATGCAGGAAAAATTTTCTTTCTTCTTAACAACATCTGCATTCTTTTAACCCTCAAATGTTATTTGAATAATGAATACTGTGTAATTAGGTAAGAGTACTTTTGCACTTCCCAGAAAATTCCAAACTTCATTCAGTAACCAACTTTAGATACCCCAAGTCCTTGGTGGTCAGGTCCTATTACTCTTTTGCTTGGTGAGTACTGTTTTTCATCTACTCTTTCAGAGGTTTTTCTTTGGTTAAAAATGATCTTTTCAGGCTAAGGGTACATCTGTGCTGGAGACATGCATAGTTACTTCACCACTTTCCTCATAAAAGGGAAACAGTAGTAGGAGTCAAGTATATGGTTTTCCTGACCTGTAAGATATGAACTTCTTGCTCTTAAGACAGTACACGTCTAGCAAGAAAGAGAAATGGCCAAAGAAGGACTTTTCAGGAATGCCAAGAGTGTGAATAGCAAGATACTTTGATTCTGCCTCTCTTCATTTTCTTACCTTTATAATGTGTTCTCTGCTGCCTTGCGTCCCATTTCCAATCCAGGAGCAGTAATCACTGTGAAGGTAAACCTCCCAGCTTTGAAGTCACCTGCTTTCTTGATCGACTCTGCAGCCTGCCTTCTACCTCTACCCATCCATAAAACATTGTGCTTGTGCTGCTCTTCATCAGTTACATGGCTACACTTCTCTCATTTGTTTTTCTCACGCAGCAACAGCCTTCCAAAAATACCAGCAAGGATAATAATCCTTTTGCTGTTCAATACATCTTTTGTCTGAGATTTAGTTACTGTTGCAATTGATGGCGTGCCAGCTGATGGTAAGCAACAAATGAATGCTTAAATAGTGTGTATTCAAAGGACGTGCCAATCCAGGTGATTTTTCCAATAGCAGCCACCACACACTGAGTGGAAAGAGAGCAGTAACCGAGGGTACAGTGGGTTGTTCCAGATGTTCTCTGGTTTTAGCTAGCTCATTCCTGGTGATTATAGATTGACTTATTTTCCCTCTGTTCAGTTTTTGTAACTCTAGCTACTTTATTTTGGCTTCCACTTGGGGATGTTTAAGTTTCAAATAACGAAGAAAGTTGTGTTGATAACACAGCTTTAGTAACTTCTAATGATTGTCACCAAATAATATTTTCTGGGAGTCTCAAGTGTATAAAACTAATCTTTTAAGTGCACAGATGCATACCACACCCTCTGTCAAAGCATAGTGATTGTGACTGGCCCACTTTTAGCGTTATTCAGGGAAGGAAGTGAGCTGTCTATCGTTTATTACTGCACAGTACTTAAATGTACAGTCTGATACATCTTAGTACATAGCAGTCTTTCTGAAGATACCTTGTCAGTCAAGATAAGTAAATCTCTTCTTTTCCATGAACCCAGCAGCCAGTTTGCTAAGCAAGTTGTAATTTGTAAAACTGTTGTTGAATTACTTTGTGGCTGGTTATATCACTTGACTAGAAAAATGATGCTGAAATCGTCAGCTTTAGTCCTATGCTGCCCATCGTTCCTAACTTATGGTCAGCCATATGTTTAGACCAGATGAGGCAGGACGTATGGTTGAATACAAGTACATGCTTGGAAAAGATTGTAGAATTGTATTCTACTAAAAGTGTGAATTAGGTTTTCCCCCACATAGTTTCATACCTGTAGCAAGAACCTGCCATTTCCCCCCCCATCATATAAATATTAATAATAGTTTCTTGGCAGTAATGATAAACATAAAAATCAGGAGAATTGGGGAGGTGGGTGGCAAAGGAGTTTTGATCATCAGAGAACACATCAAAGGCCTTTAATGGACTGTAAATGTTTTATTTCTTAACCATGACTGTGGTTACAACAGTGTTGTTATTCTTTTGGAAAACATACATGTTTTATGCGTTTTTTGGTATGTGTAATGTTTCACTGTGTATGTGTATTTACTGGATAAAAATATGGAAATATCAAGAAAGCACAAAGCAAAAATGCTTTCTTTAGTCCTCCCATCAAGAGATAATCGCTTTTCTTTTTTGACATATATCTTTCCAGTGTTTTGAGAACAAATATATATTCTATTCACTTCCATGGTTTCAGATTTTAATAAAAGTATATACTTATATATATGTATATATGTATCTAAGCCTTGACTTTTTGATTTATTATGTTATAATATTTTGGCATGAGGTTTCAAGATTCTGTTGAATTAGTTTAATAGCTACATAGAGGGCCACTGTTTGGATG
Organism: Bos taurus; assembly: GCF_002263795.3. NCBI lineage: Eukaryota > Metazoa > Chordata > Mammalia > Artiodactyla > Bovidae > Bos > Bos taurus. Next base: position 30,930,178 of record NC_037352.1, on the reverse strand, counting down.
TATTATAGTTTATTTACCCAATCCTCTATTATTTGACATTTAGGTTATTTCTAACATTTAAATCTTACAAATAACATAAATAGTATTTAAATCAAGTTTATCTTGTAGATATTTGAAATTAAAGGGGCTAAGTTGGGCTCTTACTTGAAATTAAAGAGACCAAGTTGGGCTCTTATTTACTATGCAGACATTTCATAAAAGGTAAATTTTGTTACGTAACTCTGGCTTCAAGAGCTACTTGAAAGCTTATTATTTTCCCCTTAAAGAAAACTGTAAAAAAAATTCAGTCTTTTCCTTTTATGAAGTAGGTGTGTATGGTGTGTTGTGTTTGAGTCGAACTGACTCCAACAGGCTTATACTCTTTTGTGGGCTGGGAAGTTATTTCATTAATTCACGTATTGAATAGTTAGTTACTGAACACCCTCAGTGTGCCAGGTGCTTTGTGCAGCTCTGTGGATACAGAGATGGAGGCCTGGTTTCTGCTTTCACAGACAGGTGACATAATGAACAGTAGGGCTTGGGTGTTGTCAGCTCATACCTAGACTTTTGAGTTCATGGATCTAAACATTTCTAGTTGGATGACTTTGCTGTGATCTTTGTTATTAAGCGGGTGACTTAGGAGCGTATATACCAGCAGGACTGCTACCTTATCCTCCTTGCCTAAACACCTCGTCCCGAAACTGTATGTTGTTCTTTCAGGTTGAATCCTGGAATTCAGAACTTCGTGGGCAAGACCAAAATAGGACAGAAGTAGAAATGATGTGTTCATTCAGGGCATGAGTGTGACTGAGGAGGGGATGTATAGTAACTCCTCTTTGTTATTACTAAGGCTTTACCAACTCTAAAATTCTGTGATTTTCTGATATTTGGGCCTCTGGAGCTCCTAATACTGAATCTTTTCTCAAATGTTAAATTTGTAGTAGAAGGAAAAAAATTAGGTACCTCTTTTTTTGAGATACCAGCTGAATTTTAGAGTATAAATACACACTTGAAGAATTAAAGAAAGGAGAAAAGTACATTTGCCCATCTCAAGAAATCAGATGGAATTGAGAGGATGCCTCAATTCATCTTCTGTAAACAAAACCAGTATTGGAATGATAGTTTTTTCCCCCTTCCTACCTCATCCTTCCAAAAAAAACACACAACCCATAGTTTTAAAGTTTCTATTTGGAGAGACATTTCTGTGGCTTGAAGCTTAAAGTTAGGAATATGATGGCACAGAAAAACCTGTGGGACCCCAGAAATATCTGTCATCATTCATGATCAGACCAAAATAAAATTTATTTTTTAGGTTGTATATTGGATCTGCTAAATCACTTCAGTCCTGTCCAGCTCTTTGCGACCCAATGGACTTGAGCCTGCCGGGGTCCTCTGCCTATGGAGTTCCCCAGGCAAGAGTACTGGAGTGGGTTGCCATGCCCTCCTCCAAGGGATCTTCCCGACCCAGGGCTCGAACCCACGTCTCTTGCATCTCCTGCATTGGCAGGCGGGTTTGTAACCACTACTGCCACTTGAAAGGACAGTGGCTGTAAATTCACTTTTTAAAAAATGTAATTTATTTCTGGCTGCACCCCATCTTCATGGCTGGACACGAGCTTTCTCTAGTTGTGGCAAGCAGCGGCTGCTCTCCAGTTGCCGTGTAGAGGCTTCTCATTGAGGTGGCTTCTCTTGTTGTGGTGCACAGGCTCTAGAGCAGGGCTCAGTCGTGGTGGTGCAAGGTTGGCAACTTCGTTGCCTTGGTGCAAGTGGGATCTTCCTGGGCCAAAGATTGAAACTGTGCACCCTGTGTTCGTAGGTGGATTCTTAACCACTGGACCACCAGGGAAGCCTGGTGGCTATAAATTCTTAAGCCAGGAGAATATAAAAGAAAAGGTTTGTGGACAGGTGTGTTCTCCCTCTGTTAAACTCTAGGGCATAATTAATTAAGCTGTGTGGCTGGCTGTTTCTTGTACCACCTTCTGCATGTGTTCCAGCACTCATTAGCCTTGGACAAATCACTCAAGTAATCTGTTTCTTCACCTATAGAATGGGTACCAACACTTGCCCAGTCTACTTACAACATTGTTAAAATGATCAAGTAAGAAAGCATATAGGAAAGTGTTCACTATGAGGTATTACTTAGGTCAAAAAAAGGAATGAATAGGAGTAGCCCCAAATGCTCAACTTTGGGCCCAGTGTGTGTATCTTGAGTTTGGCAGCCTACTATCCAAGTGTGTAAGTTTGAGATTGATCTCTGGGTTTTGATTGATGATGATGAATGATATGGCTGTGAATAAAGTTGTGAAGATGTCCCTTTAGGATAGCTAGATTTGTCCCCCTCCCTTAAGGTTGCTGGTCATTTGGGTGAAGCAGCAGTTTGTGTAGGGAATACTATTTATGAAGGTACTTTGTTCTGCTTTATTTAAGTTTTGGTGTCATTTGAGAAAAAGCTTTGCGCTGGCTTACCGAAGCATGTACAACGTGACAGAGTTAAAATAAGGAAATTGGGCAAATTACACGTGTTTTCTTTATACGTGTAAAGAAAATAGAGTAAAATCGTGTTAAAGCTAATGGGCAGATTCACGCAGGGTAGGGTAGGTGCTTATGCAGTAGGTAAGAGGGGCAGAACAAAGAGGGAAACATTTCTGAACTTTTCCAAGAAATTTTCTTCGTGGAGAGGATGAAGGTATGAACTTCAAAATGCAAAATAGTGATTTGTGAAACAATTGTTTTTATACTCCCCCAGTGCATATTAATAAAACGGTGACAAAATATGATTTGGGGAAAGAGTAACCATAGGAGCCAAGATGATATATTCCATAGAGGCAGCTCTGAAGGTCTGGCTTGAGCCAAGGACAGCGTTTAGAACACGTCCAGGCGTGGATAAGCTGCCTGTCCTCAAGCAGTCCTCTACAAATATTCTTTATCCCAGCTGGGATCTGGCATCACTTCCTGAATGGTTTCCAGTGATGTTATGGCACACTTCATTGGCCAGAATCCCAGAGACCCAGGCACAGAGATGCCCATCTTGTCTTGAGAGCTAAGTGTCTTCATAAGCTGTTGACATTTTCTTCTTTTTCTCATTTCCCACATATCTGTTGCAAGGATCAGATATGTGAATTGAAGTAGTTCTCTGCTAGAAAAGGCAGCAAAATGCCAGTTGTGATTTTGGGGCTCTGACTATGCTGGGGACCACTGGGAATTTGTGGACTGTCAATAACTCACTTTATTTTAGCCGTTGGGTGATCATTCAGTGGCTCTTGATTCAGTTCATAGCTCATGGTGACTGCATTCAAACCCATCATGTTTCTAGAGTTTGTTCTTGGAATCAGTCATTGGTGAATGCTTTCCTTAGAGAATGCAGCTTGAACCCTTTGCCTGTTTTTCTGTTTCCTTGTTGTTTCTAGCTCTAGATACTCCAAAAGAGAAAAGGAAAATCCTCAAAAGGACTGTGTGTTTTTAGAAACAGGGATTGTATTCTGTGCTTTAGTGGGACACAGAAGGAGACTGTCTGGTTAAGACAAGAGATTGTGGCACTAAAAAAGGAAATTGGCAGGCCTGTCCCTGGTACTTTTAGTCAGAAAAGAAAGGGGGAGACAGACTGGCTGGGGATTACATTAAAGGAAGCGCTGATCGTCACCTGACCTTACATTCTCTGAATCTGGAAGGGTGGTGTGCCTATATAGTGGTCATTTTGGGGAGCTGAAGACCTATTTGTTCTGCTTCCCGCTATGTATGCTGCTGCTGCTAAGTCGCTTCAGTCGTGTCTGACTCTTTGCGACCCCATAGACAGCAGCCCACCAGGCTCCTCTGTCCCTGGGATTCTCCAGGCAAGAATACTGGAGTGGGTTGCCATTTCCTTCTCCAATGCATGAATGTATGTTAAGTTGCTTTAACCGTTTCCAACTCTGTGCGATTCCGTGGACAGCAGCCCACTAGGCTCCTCTGTCCACGGGATTCTCTAGGTAAGAGTACTGGAGTGGGTTGCCATTTCCTTCTCCACCCGCCATGTATATTTTGGTCCTAATGGAGAAATGGAAGCCTGTTAAGGGACAATCATGACTGTTCTGGCATATTGCTTTCTTTCACTTTGCCAGAGCCAGCTCCATCAATATCTGTGGCCAAGTTTGTGTCCCTGTAAGTTGCTCGTGACAAGAAGAAAGATTTTCATTAAGAATTTGGCCCTAAAATTGGTCAGAATAAGGCTTTGTTTGTATTTCTGCTTGCCTTATAGGTAGAAGGGTCTTTTTATAGATATAGGGTAATATGTTAGCTGGCTTTGATGTGGGTTACTCCAGAAGGTACATCAGTTGTTTGACGTCAGTGTGTATTTTAGCATGTGCTTCTCAGGCAAAAAGTGGGTTGGTAATAGACTGTTATAGCAAGAATGAAAATCTGATGTTGAGAACCTAGAAGCCTGAAATAAGGGTTTTGTTTTGTTTTGTTTGGAGTACTCTTTTCTTCATAGGTACTTCAAGTCCCAAACTTAAGTTCATACTTTCCCTAAATATTAACTGTTTCTGCATATTGCAAATGTGTAATTTATACATTTACCATCTGAGCCAATTAGGACCAGGAAGCTGTACTCCTGTTTTGTAAAAAGAGAATCCAGGGCATACTTAGAGAGTAGCAGTGGTCGCCCATTAGTGTGTTGGGCAGGGCTGGGAAGAGAACCATTCTTAATCGGTTCATTTTTATTTATTGCCTAAAAAGAAGCCAAGTAACAGTGGAGAGCATGGTGCAGCCAGGTATTCAGTTGTGTGGTGAGAGTTGAGAGCTGCTTTATCTGAGTTCCTGTGGTGTAGACCTCGTGCTCTGTTCACAGGTCAGTTAGCTAGAGAAAGAGCAGTTGAGCTGAGTGCTCTGTTCAGACGGTCAGGACAAGAGGGTGTCTGAGGAGACGGACTGATGGTTGTGCACGGCATCCTATATATATTTGGGCTCCCACGTAGTTTAGTTGGTTGCACGTGTTATTGTGTTAGTTTTGGTGTCTTCAGTCCTGTGAGTAATCGTTGACAATGGTGTAAGTCTTTAATAGAGGAGAAACTGGTCTGACCACAGTTTGTTCTCGATAATGCTTTGACATTTGTAACAAGATAGAGGAAGAGAGTCCTTGCTTCTCTGTTCTGGGAACCTTACCAAATCTAATAAGGAGCCTCTGGTAGAAATAACCCCTTTTAAAAGTAGCTCAAGTGAGAGACTCTGACCTTTTTCTGAGTCTGTGGCCTAGTTCCTGGATAAGAAGCCAGCTCTGATGTTAGAACTTCTTCGAATTGCATAAACCTTAAGTTTTGATGTTTATTTTTAGTATTGCTTTTTAAAGAAATTAAAGAGAAAAATGTGTGAAAGAAAACCTTCTGGGACTTACCCTGGTGGTCCAGGGCTAAGGCTCTGTGCTTGCAAGGCAGGGGGCTTAGGTTGGTTCCCTGGTCAGGGGACCAGCTTCTGTGTGCTGCAGCTGAAGACTGAAGATCCTGAGCACCATAGCTGAGACCCAGTGCAGCCAAATACATAAATAAATCTTTAAAAAGAAGAAAGAAAACCTAAGCATATACTATACTTTGCCCATAAGACCAGTGACACTTACTAAGACTTTTAACAGATTCATGTAGCCACTTAATTCTCTCTAGGGCTCTTTCTCTTTCAAGCAGAATCCTGTACTTTGATCATTTCCCAGGGTGGTTTTTTGGTTGTGGTTTTGACTCTTGAACTGAAAGCCACATGATGTGTGTATTTGTATGTGTATATATTCACATCTCAGAGGACTGGCATCATCTTGGCAGATCTTTAAGAAAGTTTGAGGAGTAAATTTTATATATTTTTATGCTTTTGAAGACCTGGTTAAGGTACATACTGGTGAGGTGGAGGTGGATAGGAAGACTGAAAGGGAGACTAAAACCTGCGTACCTAAGAAATGCAGTCAGCAACTCCTGAGCCTAGGGTTGCAGTGCTCAGAAATAACCTCCAGTTATTCTGAAGGATGCCATATCATTCTAGAAATAAGAAATTATTTGCAGCCACATCAGTGCATCATATAATTGACAGCATTTTAGAAGGGAAGTGAGACACAAGGAAATCAAAGAAGCTCATTGTACACCTTTAAGTATAGCCCTCGGATTATCCAGGGTGGCTTTCATAGAAGTACTGAGATGTCAGCAGCCTTTCCCTTCCTTGAGGTTACTTTCCTCTAATTCTTTATGCATTTAGAGAATTGTTGAGGAAAAGCCATGTTCTGCTTACTTTTTGAAAATGCAGATGTTTCCAGAAATGACCACACTCTTAACTGAGTTCTGAGCCTCCTCTTGTAATTTTTCAGGCTATGTGGTCTGGGTGAAGATAGAAAGACGGAAGTCTCATACCACAATTTGGGTGAAGTCAGCTAGATCAAGGTATCTTGATTTAAATAAATCTTTAAATAAATTTATTTAAATTAAATTAAATTAAAAATAAATTTAAATAAATCTGGTAGCTCAGCTGGTAAAGAATCTGCCTGTAAGGCAGGAGACCCTAGTTTGATTCCTGAGTTGGGAGAATCTGCTGGAGAAGGGATAGGCTACCCACTCCAGTATTCATGGGCTTCCCTGGTGGCTCAGCTGGTAAAGAATCCGCCTGCCATATGGGAGACCTGGGTTCTATCCCTGGGTTGGGAAGATCCCCTGGAGAAAGGGAATGGCTACTTGTGCTAGTATTCTGGCCTGGAGAATTCCATGGACTATAGAGTCCATGGGTTGCAAAGAGTTGGACACGACTGAGCGACTTAAAAAAAAAAAAGAACAGTCCAGGTATTAGATTGGTAAGATCCTTTTTGTGTCCCTGTTGCCTGTCTTGGGGAGGGCAAACCTGAAAGTAAAGAAGGATTACTTTCATTGTTCTTTAAGTATCTCATTTCTCTTTTTAATGAATTTTTTTCCTAGACAACTTTTAAAAAATTTCATTTATTTTTTAATTGAAGGATGATTGCTTTATAGAATTTTGCTGTTTTCTGTCAAACCTCAACATGAATCAGCCATAGGTGTACACATATCCCCTCTCTCTTGAACTTCTCTCCCCACTTTACCCCTCTAGGTTGATACAGAGCCCCTGTTTGAGTTTCCTGAGACATACAGCAAATTCCTGTTGGCTATCTATTTTACATATGGTAATGTAACTTTCCATGTTACTCTCTCCATACATGTCACCCTCTCCTACCCTCTCCCAATGTCCACAAGTCTGTTCTCTATGTCTGTTTCTCCATTGCTGCCCTACAGATAAGTTCTTTGGTACCATCTTTCTAGATTCCCCATATATGTGTTAGTATACGGTATTTGTCTTTCTCTTTCTGCCTTACTTCACTCTGTGTAATATGCTGTAGGTTCATCCGCCTCATTAGAACAGACTCAAATGCAGTCCTTTTTATGGCTGAGTAATATTCCATTGTGTGTATGTACCACAGCTTCTTTATACATTCATCTGTTGATGGATGTCTAGCTTGCTTCCATCTAGCTATTGTAAATAGTGTTGCAGTGAACATTGGGGTACATGTGTCTTTTTCAACTTTGGTTTCCTCAGGAGTGGGATTGCTAGGTCATGTGGTGATTTTATTCCTAGCTTTTAAAGGGATCTCCATGCCATTTCCATAGGGACTGTATCAGTTTACGTTCCCACCTGCAGGGCAAGAGCGTTCCCTTTTCTCCACACCCTCTCCAACGTTTATTGTTTGTAGACTTTTTGATGATGGCCATTCTGACAGGTGTGAGGTGATAGCTCATTGTAGTTTTGATTTGCATTTCTCTAATAATGAGCAATGTTGAGCATCTTTTCATGTGTTTGTTAGCCATCTGTATGTCTTTGGAGAAAATGTCTGATAGGTCTTTTTCCCACTTTTTGATTGGGTTGTTTGTTTTTCTGGTATTGTATGAGCTGCTTGTATATTTTGGAAATTAATCCTTTGTTGTTTCATTTGCTGTTATTTTCTCCCATTCTGAGGGTTGTCTTTTCAAGTTGCTTACAGTTTCCTTTGCTGTGCAAAAGCTTTTAAGTTTAATCAGATCCCACTTATTTAGTTTTGTTTTTATTTCCATTACTGTAGGAGGTGGGTCATAGAGGATCTTACTTTGATTTATGTCATTGAGTGTTCTGCCTATGTTTTCCTCTAAGAGTTTTATAGTTTCTCGTCTTGCATTTAGGTCTTTAATCCACTTTGAGTTTATATTTGTGTATGGTGTTAGGAAGTGTTCTAATTTCATTATTTTACATGTAGCTAGACAGCTTTTTTTTTAAATCTAAGTTTTTATTCAGGCCTGAAACACTGTTTTCCTACTATGGTTTGTATGGGGCAGCAGGTTTTCACTTGATTTAAAAAGTAAGCCTGTTGGTTTTTGTGTTATAGATGCTTTTCGAGAACACACAACTAACTTCTCTCTATCTGTTTTAACAATAAAAAAAAATCACAAGGGGCAGTTTTGGTGCCAGTTCATGGAAAGTCTTTGAAAATTATTAGTGGATAGAAAATTCCCTTAGGCAGATAGAAAATGTGGTCTACTTGGACACCTTCTTAAGGGGAGCTTTTTGCATATGAGAACTTCTGAAAATGTTTAGGCTGTCAGAGCTGAAAGAGTTTAGAGGTCCTGAAAACCACTATTGCATTATAAATAAGGAGAGCCCAAAGTCCAGAGAAGAGTTTCCTGAATTTGAGAGTTGCGGGCCCCACAATGGTCTCTGGTAGCTCAGCTGGTAAAGAATCCACCTGCAAGAATCTACCTGATTTGAATCCTGGGTCCAGAAGTTCCCCTGGAGAAGGATTAGGGTACCCATTTCATTATTCTTGGGCTTCCCTGGTGGCTCAGATGGTGAAAAAGAGTCTGCCTGCAGTGCGGGAGCCCTGGGTTCAATCCCTGGGTTGGGAAGATCCCCTGGAGGAGGGCATGGCAACCCACTCCAGTATTCTTGCCTGGAGAATGCCCACTGACAGAGGAGCCGGCAGGCTACAGTCCATGGGGTCGCAAAGAATCAGACGTGACTGAGCGACTTAAGCACAGCACACAGCACTGGTCTCCGAGCTGTCATCACACTGCCTTGACTAACAGTGATAACTAGCACATCCAACAAAGACTATTAAGGCCCATGTTTTCCTATCTTCTGAATCTTGAAAGCTGAGTTGTATTATTAAAGTTCATGCTGATTATCTTTTATTATACTATGATTGTTTGAAAATTGTTTGTGTACTGTTGTACAACCAGACTGCTTAACTAGAAAACCCAGCATTAACCTAGCCTTACTAAGCAGTAGTGAATATATATAGAGGTAGAAAGAGAAACTTGTCTATTTGAAGAATCGAGAGAAAAGATGGTGTCTTGTCCTCAGCAGGCGGCCCCACATAGATGAAAGGAGACTGGTTACTGTGGTTAGGGAAATGGTAATGCTCAAATGCTGATCTAATCAAGTTTTGAGTTTTGTTTTCAAAACCACCAATCTTTATTTTGGTGCTTTTCAGATATTCTTATAGCCTTCCTGGGGAGATTTATTTTTTGGAGACATTGCTCACATTGTGTACTCCTCTAGGTTAAGTGTATTAGGCCATCTGTTGTTAATTTTGTAGTTGTATTGAATTCCATTCTTTGCCTGGCTTGTAAGCACCAAAAGCAAACTTTGACAGAAGCAGAATCATTTGCAAGTCATGTAACTTTGTGCTGAATGGTGGTTTTTCATAAGTGCACTTTCAGATGGGCTGAGATTTAATGCTGGGTTTTGGGACCAGTCATTTAAACCTGGGGATCTTTGCCAGGTCTCTGGGAAAGCTCTCTTTGAGACCCTGGGCAGTTGTTGTTATTCCAAAGCAGGCTCTTGGGGTGAAGCTGGCAGTGATATTGATAAATTGCTTTTAAGATGCTTGGAGCTGAAGGACAATGATTTTGTAATACTCTTTCAAGTTCTCAGGATGACCTCTGGAATCTGGAAGAGCTAATCTGAAAGGCCAGCATTCTTCTGGGCAGGCACAGGAAAAGCCTGTCTGTTCCTTGATCCTCATGCGAGTGTTTCTTGAAGCCAGGCCCATGGGTCTTGGTGGCTGGACTGAGACATTGAGAGCAGCAATTCTGGCGTTTTCCATCTCCCCTGAGGCTTTATAGAACATTTCAAGGAGAACTGAGAATTATCTCTCAGCTGTCCATAGCCTCTTGAATTGGCTTCTAGGTGTTGTAGATGGAACTGCTGTGTGAAAAAGCATAATTTATATTTTATCTGGGTCTCAGCATCAAGTTGCTCTCTTTCCAGTAATTTTATGGTAAGTGGTGGTTTTTCTGATATGATTTCCATTGCTAGTTGAACAAAAAAGATGACAAAATGGGGTTATTACCTAACCAAATTGCTTCGTGTGCAGACAAGCCGAACTGGTGCTTTGCCTGGAGTTGGCCTGGAGTTTTCAGAAACTCAATTGCTGCCTTTATAAGGCTGTGCCTGGGGTTGTATTTCCAATCTCCTTCCACTTTTGTTCCCGTGGAAGGGAGGAAGTGGAGCTGTGACAGATATATTGCCAGATAGCACACAATAGCACACAAAACGAGAAAGACATGGCGCGAGCCATTGACGGAGACAGATTTACACTCTGTGCTGCCCTCAAACCATAGATCCATCCATTTCAAAGAAACAACCTGCCCACTGTATTATATTTCAGACAGGGACACAGCTTAGAAGGAGGGTGCTAACTCTTTCTGTTTAGCTTTTGCCAGTAATGCTGCACATTGTGCTATAGTCAGTTACTTTTGTGGGGATGGGAAAAAGTTTATTTGGCAAAGAAAAGTCTGTCTCTGGATGAGAAGTTGAAGAAGGGAGAAATCAGGGGAAAGTTTTTGGCCATGCTGTTGCCTTAGTGAAGTGTATGTGTGTAGTTTTGCTGCTTTTTGTCATCATCTGGTCCTGTATTGTCAGGCATTGGAGATATTACACCAATTTCACAAGAAAAACAAAGCTAGAAAGATTGTGATTGACCCAAGACCATGGCGTTTGACATTCACGATTTCTTTTTGGTTCTTTTTACTGGCCTATTTCCTAGAGATATGGCAGAATTAATATATGTGTTAGTTTCTTTCATCGCTGTTACATGGGCAGTAACATTGCATTGTGGTAAACAGTCTTGAGTTCTGGAACTTGCCCACCACGGTTCAGATCTAGGCTCAACCATGCTCTAGCTACATGGTACTGTGCCTTAGTGACCTTACCAGTGAAGTAGGTTTTTCAGACTTTACCGTATAAGGCAGCTCTGAGGGTTAAATAGAGTTTATATATGTAAGGTGTCTAGAACTAAGTACTTCATAATCTTAGCTGTTTCATTTTTGAAATGTGTTGATTTCAAGAAAAATGTGTGTGCTACCTGGTAGATGATTCTATAAACATTTAAAATATAAAAAGCAACTCTGCTTGCATTAAAATTTGTTTTCCAGATTGACAGTTTTAAGGAATGAAAAAATATTTAGATAGTAGTCCAAACTTAGAAGAAATCAGGAAAAGAGAGGACAGTGTGTGGGTAGTGTTACAGTTCTACATGGTAGGCTTGTAAAGTACATGTAGTTGACCCTTGAACAACATGGGTTTGAATTGCATGATTCCACTTATACACGGATTTTTTTTGAACAGTAAATATATTACAGTGCTACGTGATTCAAGGGTGGTTAATTCCGCATATGTGGAACCCTGGATACGGAGGAACCAAGGACACAGCGAGGCTATGGATACAAAGGGCCAGCTATAAGTTTTACTTGGATTTTCCCCTGCGCGGGTGGACACTGCAAACCCTGCCATTGTTCAGTGGTCAGCTGTAATTGTATATCTTACGTTAGTAATAATTTATTGTAGGGAGGAGAAGCAAATGTTGATTATATGCATCCTTTCCTGTGAAGTAGATTTTTTTGTTTGTTTTCTATTTTATTTTATTTTGACTGGATGAGACAGTTAAGTACTGCTTCAGTTGAATGAATGAAAATGTTTTACTTTGCTGACATGTGAAGACCTTTAAATGAAATCAGTCACCTTTTCATGAATAAACCAGTTTCAGTTTTATTTTTTAACCTTGTGCATCTTTTTTATATAGATGCTGCATTGTTAAGTCAGATATATTTTTAGGTATCACTGTCTTTTGTTATGTTGGAAAAATCTAATTGTATGAGTATGGTATTCTCAGAATGAAGTGGGTTCAGATGCATTGCCTCGCACTAGTAGAAATCACTTAATAGCTTTTATTCAGCAGTCATTCATTAATTTAAGTCATTCGTTGATTTATTTGTGAATACCTGAGTAGAGTTGTGTAGGTAGGGCATTTTCAGGGTTGGTTTTTGAGCATTTATAGCATTTGGTCCACGTGGCAAATACTCTGTGTGAGTTCAGATTAAGTCTAGTATGAATTTACTTTAAACAACTGCATAAGATGACTAATCCCAGGCCTATATTTTTTTGACATCACACTTTTTTATTACTAATTTTTTACGTTGTGTTGAAAGACACATTACTTTTCTCTCTTAAACATTTTTAAGCGTATAGTTCAGTAGTCTGTAGTCCCATTGTTGTGAAACGTAGCTTTTTCATCTTGCTAGTCTGAAACTCTATGCCCATTAAATGATAACTCCCCCTTTTCTCCTTTCCTGTAGCCCCAGTTACCCTGCTTCTACTTTCTGTGTTTGTGAATTTGGCTTGAGACCCCATCAAAGTGAAATCATACAGTGTTTGTCTTTTTGTGACTGCTTATTTCACTTAGCACAATGTCCTCTAGGTTCATCCATATTGTAGCATGTAGCAGGATAGCCTCCCTTTTCAAGGCTAAATAATCTTTTGCACTTATATACCACATTTTTTTTAATGCATTTATCCTTCAATGAAAGTTTGAATTGCTTCCCCCTCTTTCTATGGTGAATAGTGTGCTGCTCTGAACATGGGTGTGCAGATATCTCAAGCCCATGATTTCAGTTCTTTTGGATATATGCTCAGCAGTGGGATTACTGGATCATGTGGTGTATCTATTTTTAATTTTTTGAGGAGTCTCCATACTGTTTTCTATAGTGCTTGCACCATTTTACAGTCTTACCCACAGTACATAAGTATTTACCAGGTCTGTCTTTTAAACAGTGTTGCCCAAACTTGATAGAGTGGTCCTGGAGAACAGGAGAGTTGTGTAAGTTAGCTTGATTGAGCAGGCCTGTGGAATCAGCTTCATAAATACCGGGCGATCATCCTTGTTAATGTCATACTGCTGGACCAAGGCCTGTAGATTGGCACTGAATTGTGCACAGAATTGACCTGGGTCCTGGGAGACTTAAGCTGTGGTTGCTATGAGTGATCTGAGACCAATCACCTCAGTGCTCTGATGCCCACCATTATCATCTGTAAAATGAGGGTGTTGCACTTCTCCCTTAATTTATCTGTTCCAAAGATTCCTATTGGCCATTGTAGAACCCAGACATCTAGGAGATATCATGTATAGCTTGATGTGATTATTTGATAGATCAGATTTCTTTTAGCACCAATTTGGGTTCTATTTTTTTGTTGTTAAATATATATATATATGGAATTCCCTGGTAGTCCAGTGGTTAGGACTTGGTGCTTTTACTATATGGCCTGGGTTTAATCCTTGGTCAGGGAACTAGGATTCTACAACTTACTTGGCACAGCCAACAAAAAAACCCAAAAACTAAATATTTTTCTTACTCTTTTATTACCCCAAATACTAAGCGATGTGGAAGGAGACTTTGGTGATTATGAGTGCTGGCAGTGAGTCAGAATGTCTGGGTGAAAATCCTTTCTCTTCCAGTTACTAGATATGTGACTCATGTGACCTTGGATAATTTAGTGACCCACTATGTCTCAGTTCCTCCATGTAAAATGGAGCTAACAGTACCTGTGTCCAGTTCTTGTGAGGTTTTGGCAACCCTAACACATGTAAGGTGCTTTGCATTGGTACCTAACACATAGTAAGCACTCAATAAGTATAAAGTGGAATCATCATATAATATCATAGTTACTCTGTGGAGAATGAGTGCGGCCATCTTCCATTCCAGCTCCTCATTTACACTTCCTGAGGAGACTGTTTCCTTACAGTGTTTTCTCTGTAGTGGGAAGGGTATACCTTTGTACAGCTGGAGACCAAACGGCAGAGGTTATGCTTTATTTGACTGGGATTAAAACTTCAGTTTTATGATTACAGCCCTTCTTTGCCAGGCATACTTTATAGCCCCAGACTTGCTGCCTGTAAGACCTCTTGAGAATGGGTTTTAATATTATGATCTGGTAAGAGCTGTTCCTGTACTCCTCACCTTTTGATCAGCGGTCAGCCTTCTAGGTTGAGGGGCTTCCCTGTGGCTCAGCTGGTAAAGAATCTGCCTGCAATGTGGAAGACCTAGGTTCGATCCCTGGGTTGGGAAGATTCCCTGGAGAAGAGAAAGGCTACCCACTCCAGTATTCTCGCTTGGAGAATTCCATGGACTGTATCGTCAGTAGGGTGGCAAAGAGTTGGAAGTGACTGAGCAACTTTCACTTAACTTCTAGGTTGACCTGAAGTAGAATTGTTTAAGTTTGTCTGCAGACCAAGATCTACCTACTTGATCCTGGCAGTTGGGAAGACACTGGATGTCTGTCTCTAATATACTCACTTCTTTAGCACTGATTTAGTACAGCCATTTCAGAAACCTGGTTTACGTACTTAAAAGTTAGCCAGTCTTTTCCCAGGTGGCTACATCTTGCGTTGTGCCTGCCTTCTTGCGTGTAGCAGCAGTGCTGCAGTCACTCAGCTATCACAGTCCTTAGTCACAGTTCTGTTAATCAGTATAGAGGCAGAGATGATGAGACCTAACCAGGAAAAACAAAGCCTCTGCTTGAAGAGTCCCCAACTCGTGTTTGGCAGACGATGAGGAACACACTGGAACCTCACCTGGTCTAAGTTTCCCCAACTAGAAAATAAAGGGCCTGAACCAGGGGATATTTAAGGGCTTTTCAAGATGTAAGAGTCACACATCGTGAGATTGGTAAAAGCCTTGTGGATTCAAATGGCATGGTGGGTACTGAATCAGGCCCTTGGACCCTTTAATCAACAGAAATTGATGAGACCAGATGAGAAATCCAGGCAAGGCTTTATTATTAGGACTTGTGCCACAGTACTAGGGATCAAAACAAGTAACAGGTACCCTTGTTTCCTCCCCAAGGAAAGGGAGGGGGTGCTGGTTTTTTAGATGGGATAAGGGTAGGGGTAGATAGTGGGTTGGGCAGGAGCGGTAGCTTTGGTGGTCTTTCCACCCCTTTGGTGGTGCTGTGTGCAAAATGGCAGTTGATCTGTTGCCTTTTTGTATCTTACTGTTCATAATTGCCCCAACTGCACATGGATGTAGTTATTTTTAGTCCCTTGTAGTTTCTTTGTATTCTATTTCTCAAGGAGATTTTTGTCCAGATGCAAGCACTCTGCTAATAGGTCCCAGCTCCCAGCCTTACCTCATTATGAAGACACTCTCAAGTATTTTAATGTGTGTGTCTTGGAGAGGAGGTGTGGGGAGGTAAATGGGTGGACATTGGGAGCAACTAGAAACAGGAGAGACCGGGGAGGCAGTTCTGATGATTGGCTGTGAAATGAGCTAGCTCTTCTGGAGTGCTGGAGGGGCACTTAGTCGTTCCTTGGGACAGGCTGGAGCCCTTCTCTGAAGCAGCAGTCCCAGCAGGTCGAGGAACCTTTCCTGACAGCTCTGCTGTGGCCCTCCTGAGGGCCACAGGGCTGAGGCTGCTGTGCTGGTTCACCAGGGCTGAGATGGAAGGACTGATGGATCGGTGCCCCTTCTGTTTTTTGCTAGCACTGTCTTCACACCCTGTTGCCATTTATGTTTTTTTGATGAATGATTAATTAGAAAAATAATCATTTGTAAATTGTGAGTGAACTAGACATTTGGCCCTGCCTGTAGGGAAATGGCGCCTCTGAGCCGGGTGTAACTTACAGCCAGTACATCAGAGGAGCAGTATTCCCAGACTAGTGATGAATTTACATGAAGTTCCTTTGCAGCATGTTAATGACTGTTACAGCCGAGTAACTAGTGAAAAATAATAGCAAATGGGAAGAGTAAATATTTAATGCCTGTGTATCATTTTTAGCTTACTTTAAAATATGCATTTTGATTTAGGAGGGACATGAGGGACTCCTGGACGTTAACAGTCAGTGCTAGCTTGTCTGAGTTTCATTCTGTTTTCTTTCTTTGTACTTAATTAAATTAAAAAGATGAAGTGAGTTGCTGCTGAGGTGGAATTCACTAGGGAAGTGGTTTTTCTGTAAGTTTTAGGTCACAGGATGCTTCTTTCCTGGCAGTTTGAATCTATATGTCCGGTCAGCATCATTGATTAAATGCCTGGTGTGTATAGAGGCCCACGCTATCTCTAAAATATAGCTTTCATCATGTTACTTTCTTGCTTTAAAACTGCAGTGACTCCTCACTGCTTCTAGAATGAAAGCTAGACTCCACAGCCAGCTGTTAGTGCCTCTGTGCTGTGACCCAGCCCGCTTCCCTGCCTTACTCCCTAAGGCAGCTCCCTGTGGACCCTTTGCTTAAGTCAGAGGGTAACATGCCTGAGACTTTCTCGCCTGTGTACCTCTGCTCAGACCATTCTGGGGCAGAAACGACCTTGTATTTTTCTCTGCCTATCTAAAGTCTACCCTTTCTCCAAAACCCAGTTCTAGAAGTTTCTCTGACTTCTCTGACTAGATAGAGAAAAAGAGAAAAATGAAAGTGAGCTACAATTCTCTGTCCCCCTCAATTTGCCTCCTTTCTATTTTAGGGAGTTCAGAATGAGTCCAGTTTTCTCCCACTTCTTGCTTAGTTTTCTTCTAATTCTAGGCAAACTAAGGTATTTGTTCAGGTGAACCGTTAGCAACAGCAATTTTGAGGATTAGAACTGAGTTTAGTAGGAAAACTGGCCTCAGGGTTAGTGACATGTTTTCTGAAATCAGAGTTTTGATGCAGAATTTTTTAGAAGAGATTGGGTTAGCAGATTGATAACGTTCATAAAAAGTACTACTTTCTTTTGAGGCTACACTGGTAGAAGTAAGGTATTTAAAGAAAGGGTCCAGGCCTTATTCAGTTCAGTTCAGTTGCTCAGTTGTGTCCGACACTTTGCAACCTCATGGACTGCAGCACACTGGGATTCCCTGTCCATCACCAACTCCCAGAGCTTGCTCAAACTCATGTCCATTGAGTCATTGATGCCATCCAACAGTCTCATCCTCTGTCATTCCCTGCTCCTCCTGCCTTCAGTCTTTCCCAGTATCAGGCTTTATTACTCTGTTTTTAAAATTGTCTTGGAATGTTGAATTCAGAGTCAGATAAAATGGTAATATTCAGAGAAAGTGAATGGGGAGGTGGGCCTGAAAACATGAAGGGTGGACAGAAGGAAAGAAGGGAGCTGTGTCCTCTGTTTTCAAGTGTTCACGAGACTGTCTTCAGGAATAGAGAAAGTTAGACTTCACATATGGATCCATGATGTAAGAACAAATACTATGAGGTGGGGCAGTAGGTTATAGGAAGACAGATTTCAGGTCAGTGTAAGAAATACTTTTCTCTTACTGTTGTGAAAAAGTGAAAGGGAGACAGTAGGTTTCCCAAGTGTGAGGGAATGGGAACACAGCAGGTGATATTCTAATCTTAAAGACATGTAACCTTACAGTGACTGGACCATAGGTACTGAAGTGGAATACCTTTAGAATAGGTTATTTTCTCCTCTAGAGTAAAACGTTTACCATAAGGTTTTGAAGAAGGATTCAGTAGTGGAAGGTAGTAAACCCTGCCGTCTACAAAACTGGGAACAAATCCTGACATGGATCAAGAGATAATAGGTACAGTTTTCTGAGTTGATATTGAAATGATGATGAAAGCAGTATTAATTCTAGAATCTGGCAGGTTCTTAACACTGGATTCAAGGACCTTGATAGTAGTGTTTAAAAAGGAGAAGATCCTTGCAGAATTTCCAGGGAGTCGTTTCAATATTAACCTTTATCTATTTGGGCAGTTTTAAAAGAGCTACTATCTTAAAAATAATCATCATAGCAAAGTAAGACCACAAAATTGTCTTGACACAAGTAATTTGGATTTAGAAAGGCTTTATGACTTAAGAAACATGCCTCAGGATGCAAATTTAATGCACATGTGTATGTTTCTGTCTGATTCTCAAAAGTGGCTCTCACTCAGAGTAATGTTATAAATTACTGATCTGAAGTTGTGGTTCTCAAATTTTTGGATTTAACCTATTTAGTTGGGACAGAAGCTCCTTATTTCATCTTTACTATCCAGCATCAAGATAACCAAATATTAGTATGGGCCATATATGATTTTGTGAGGCATGTACATATATGATTTTATGAATCATGTATGCATGACTTTATCTTATAAAAAGCACTGTCCCTTAAAAATAATTTTTAAGGTTAGCTTAAAAATTTTAAGCTAAAATTTTTTTGTTGTACTTTCCTTGGTGATAAATGGCAAGTGATTTAAAGAGCATAAAAATCACAGATGAAGATTTGTTATGCTAGCAGTTTTCTGGCAAGTGGGCTTGTCGTACATACATCTGCTTTAGCGGTAGGGGTTTGGATTATTCTTATTTTTAACCAGACTACATATGTGTCTTAAGGTCTCATTACTGAAAATTACAGGACAAAAGATAAATCTGCATCACTACACATTGTGAGATTAACCAAATAATCTTCAACAAGTCAAATTTATAATGATAAAATTGAACTAAAAGTAATTTAAAAGGAATAGCAGTGTTGCAAACTGTGACCAAACTCAAGACAGTACCAGTGCTACAGTGAGAAGTTACCCTTCCTGAGCGCTTGAGGACTCTGAGTTCCAGCGTTGGTGTGAGTGCCTGGTATACACTCTGCAGCGTTGCAGGCAGCCCAGGCTTTTGGTAGACCAAAAGTTAAGTTCTTTGTGAAAGCTTTAGTCTCTCAGTTGTGCCTGACTCTTTGCAACCCCATGGCCTGTAGCCCACCAAGCTCTTCTGTCCATGGAATTCTCAAGGCAAGAAAGCTGGAGTGGGTAGTTATTCCCTTCTCCAGGGGATCTTCTCGGGATTGAACCCAGGTCTCCTGCATTGCAGGGAGCTTCTATATCATCTGAGCCACCAGGGAAATTCTGCTAACTTGCTAATTTTAATTTACTAATACAGATTTTAGGACGCCTTCCCCCATCACTTATTTGGCAACTGACTTATTAAGCAACTAGCAACTCTTGGTCACATTGAAGATTGAGTGTCTGTGTAATTGCATATTTACATATTGAGAGTGAAAAAAGGATGTATAAATCAGTTACAGATCTCCTGTGGTTTCTAGTAGTTACAAGACCCTATTTTAAGGAACACTTATCTACCAGATTAATATATGAGTGTAGATAAATGATACTAGACATTTTGAGGGAGGATTAATATCCAGGAGACTATCCAATAATGGCCTTTCTTTTCTCATTTTTGTTTAAAAAGTTAAAAAAACCCCATCAGCCTAAATGCTTCTGATAACCAGATACCCTTTCTTTTTAAATACCCCTTTATTTACCAAGTGCCTTGAGCCTGGCCCTGAAGTAAGATCAACAGCTGTGTGTGAGTAATTTTTCCCCCTCCCTTGCTGTGCTCCTCCTATCAAATTGAAATACCCTGGCACTTTCTTCCCTTTTTGAAAACACAAAAGAGGATTAGGCCATATAATGGACTATTTATGTGTCAAATTAAACGTTTTACTCTGAGGCTGTTTTTGAGTTATGTGAGCAGTAAAAATATGTATTAAGCTGCCAAGCCTTTTAAAAAATGCATATTATTTAGCTGATAGCCTGTAACAGTCTGATGGACCCGTAATGGTGTTTTGAGTAAATACACATTTGAACAATTTATGAAACTTATGTTTACATGTGTATTAAACAGCCTGGGTAGGGAGTGACCAAAAGTTATTACCAGTTGACAGCTGCTGTCTGGTGACCAATTTGAAATGAATTGGTGGATTCCCTCCAGAGTGGAGTAAACAGGTTTCCCTGTCAGAGGAACAGGCCGTGTAATCTGCAGGGTGTGGGGCCCCAGCCCCAGAGGCCTGCATGTTGGTTAGATGAGGCACTGGAGTAAAATGTCTTAACTGCAATGAGCTGCACCTTAGATTTACAGGTATGGCCTATTTTCATTTCATTTTTTATCTTGAAATTTATAAGTATGTTCACAGAACACAGGCTGTGCATGGTATAGTGTTCTGTTCTTGGGAAGAGGGACTGTGTTTGTTTCTTTGGGATCTGTTCTCTAGTGCAGTGACCTTGAAATTTTTAAGATCATGTGTTGCTGTCAGAAATATTTTTAATATTCCCATCTAAATTGTACACATATTTACACTTACAAAACATACATAAAAATAGGAATTTTAAAGGTTGAGATAAGAAGAAGTACACATAACTGAGCTATTTTCATTTTGTACTTGAGTGAATCCCCTTGGGCAGACCCTGGGATCACACCTGGTGTTGGAGACCAAGGCTGGTACCTTGATATCCTTGTGTTGTGGAAAGGGCACCATGGATCATAGAGCTGTGACTTGGGCATGGCATTCATAAACCTGGGCAAGTCTTTCAATTACCTTAAGCTCTAGTTTCCTCATTTGTAAAATATAGATAAGTGCCTGTGGGGTAGTCATAAAGATTACTGATAGTAACTATCATGTGTCCTCTTAAGTATTTGCTAAACGTCATCTCATCTGTCCCTGACCCTGTCTAAAGTATCTCCTCCCTCTCCAGTCACTTTTTGTTTTTTAAGATTTTTTTTTTTTCTTGATGTGGACTGTTTTTAAAGACTTCATTGAATTTGTTATAACTCTGCTTCTCTTTTACGTTTTGTTTTTTTGGCCACGAGTCATGTGGGATCTTAACTCCACATTCAGGGATTGAACCTGCACCCCGTGCATTGGAGGCTCAGAGTCTTAACCACTGGACTGCCAGGGAAGTCCCTTCAATCACTCTTAATGCCTACTCTGCTTTACTTGCATTGAAACAACTTTGTTTTACCCTATGAGTTAATATTTTTTAATTCTCCCACAAAGGTGGGAAGCTTTGTGAGAAGAGAGACATTTTCCCCTTGTTCACTGCTGTGTCCACAGCTTCTGGAACAGTGCATGACACTCAGTAGATCCTTAGTAAATGTTAGTGGAAAGTGGAATGTTGGTCACTTAATGAGTTTATCAGATCAGATCAGTCGCTCAGTCGTGTCCAACTCTTTGCGACCCCATGAATCGCAGCACGCCAGGCCTCCCTGTCCATCGCCAACTCCCGGAGTTCACTGAGACTCACGTGCATCGAGTCAGTGATGCCATCCAGCCATCTCATCCTCTGTCGTTCCCTTCTCTTCCTGCCCTCAATCCCTCCCAGCATCAGAGTCTTTTCCAATGAGTCAACTCTTCGCATGAGGTAGAAGCTGTTAATAGAGGCGGTTACTACTTTCTTTGAGTGCCTTGCACATGGTTGATTCTCTAGGATAGGAGTAGTAATTCTCGATGTGTGATTTAACCTCAGTGGGATCCAATGCAGGAGATATTTTTCCTGCTGGAGAATGGATTTTTTTGGTCTGTTATAGCCAGCTGTTTATCAGGGTGAGGTTAGACGTGAGGTTAGCCCTGGATCTGAGCCAAGTGGACTGACCCCCCCCCCCCCCCACTGTGGTTCTGATGCATCACCTTGGCCTCATTAGCAACCTGCTGTGGCCCACTGTGCCATCCAGCTGAGAACTTCACAGGGTCGGGGTGACGGGCCGTGTGGCTGTACCTCAGGGAGGGCAGTGGCATTGCCATGTCAGGTCTCTCTCTTCAGAGGACAAACCTAATTTCTCACGTGGTTGACAGAGGGCAATGGAGGGGAAAGAACCACACCTTTGAAAGACACTTTTGTTGGCTGCTCTTTGAAATAAGTTGTTACAGAAACACCTGTTAATGTGAAGGTCTATCACTTTTAAGGTCACACTTTGGATCGGACTATGAAATAAAGGCATATGGAGTGTTGCTCTGGGAACATATTCATGTGGTAATTTAATTAGAATGAGTGAATATGAGGTTGGGGAGTCTTTACACATATGAACAATTAAATATGTAGTGGAGTAGCCTTGCAAGCATTGAAAAATAACATTTATTGATTCCTTTCTATAAACCTTTCAGCTTGGTTCTTATCTGTTACCTCTTCAGTTGATACGGATTTGTGCTCAGCTTGCCTAAAAGGGGAGATGGGGAAATATTTTCTGGGATCAGCTGATACTGCTCTGAATTAGACCACTTTAGAGGGTTATGGTAGGTATCAATATGGGCTGTGTTGCAGATGAAGGATGGTGGTGGCGGGGAGTGGTTTTCTTTGTCTGCTTCTGGCCCACGTTCTCTTAACTGCCTACCTATTAAGAATGTTCTGGGCTGTGTAGAATGAATTAACACTGTAATCAAGCGCATCAACTTGCCCTATCCAGGCTTGAAAAGTAATACAATTTAAAATTTAAAATACAATGGCCTTATAAATCCCCTGGAAGTTCTACCATTCAAGAGCTTATTGGGAAAAGCACTATCTGAGAGACCTCTTATTTGAAGATGATCTCTCTCAGTTACCTAAAAAACATAGGAACCCTCATCATTTTAACTTAAGAAAAGGATCTCTCTCTCTTATGGTGTTTTAAAGAGCCATGGTAGATGGAAATGATGGAGAAATCAGTCATTGCCACACGCAAAGAAGTTTGGAATTGTGTAGACCTTAGCAATGCAGGAGACCCCAGTTCAATCCCTGCGTTGGGAAGATCCCTGGAGAAGGGAAGGGCTACCCACTCCAGTATTCTGGCCTGGAGAATTCCATGGACTGTATAGTCCATGGGGTTGCAAAGAGTCGGACATGACTGAGTGACTTTCACTTTCACTTTTCAGACCTTAGCACAAATCCTGACTCAGACAGTAATTACCTGTGCTGTCTTGAAAAGCTCTGTGAGCCTCAGTTTCTTCATCTGTAAAATGGGGATATTTATTTCATACCATTGTGAAGACTTAATATAACAACAGGATGTGAAAGCATCTGTTATTGCCCTATATATTTTTGACATTTAATAAATCTTAGCAGCCCATTTCTCCCTTTTGAGGGTAAAACCACAAGAAGTTTTTGGTAAATAATTGAAGTACTTTGTGTTAAAGGGAAATTTACCTTATGCTGTGACTTTTTTTTTTTCTTTTATAAGCATGGGATTCTAGAAATAAAAAGGGGGTAATTTTTACCCCTTGGGCATATTGGGTTAGCACTGCTTTTCTTAGCTTTTGACAACAGCAAAGACTAATTTGTTGCCTCTGGGTGTATATGTGTGTGTGTATATGTGATTTTCGGAGAAGGCAATTGCAACCCACTCCAGTACTCTTGCCTGGAAACTCCCATGGGCGGAGGAGCCTGGTAGGCTGCAGTACATGGGGTCGCAAAGAGTCGGACATTGAGCGACTTCACTTTTGCTTTTCACTTTCATGCATTGGAGAAGGAAATGGCAACCCACTCCAGTGTTCTTGCCTGGAGAATCCCAGGGACGGGGGAGCCTGGTGGGCTGCCATCTATGGGGTCTCACAGAGTTGGACATGACTGAAGTGACTTAGCAGCAGCAGCAGTATGTGTGATTTTTAATTGTTTATGTAATTCATTGCTTGTCTCAGGGACTGGAGTCTTTCTTCTCGTCCTCAGGATTCCTGCAGTTTCATGTGCTAATCCGGGTGGAATTTGTATTGCATAGAACCAGAGAGTGTTGGAATTTAGAGGAGATTCTCTGGTTGTAATTTCTCAGAAGAAGAAGAGAAAGGCAAACTAGAGATTTTGAGACTTGCTCAAAGTTGTGCAGCTAGTTTGTGACAAAGCTGGAGTTGTAGCAGATTTGATTTCCGTAACAGCTAGCTGTGTGGTTCTCAAAGCATTTTAACAGACAAGCAGCCTAACTTGGGAAGTTGTTGGAAATGCAAATTCTTGCACCGACCCACTGAATCAGAAACTTTAATAAACCTGCAGGGTGATTCTGATGCTTCTAAAGTTTGAGAACCTCTACTGTGTTCCTCACACAACTTGGCAGGGAGATTTGCTGAGTTTTGTGGCAATGTGAGGTCTTCATTTTACCTTTCAGGACTCGTCTCCTGCTGTTTGATGTTCCTTCTACAAACAATTCCAACTTTGGTGTTGGTTTCCTTAGATTTGCATGTGATTGTTGCGGAGGCACTTCTGTGAAACGGATACCTGTTGCCATCCTTTCTTTATGTCTGCAAAGGGTGTCTATACTGGGCTGTTTTCCCTCCGAGACAGACCCATGTTAGGATACAGCATTTTTTCAGACACAGGGAATAGAATTTTTTCCCCAGAACATCAGCAGGGTAATTTGGCTTGTGTTGATAGATCATTGGTGTCTCCATGTGAAAAGATTGCTCCTCCCTGTTTAAACCTCAAATGTCCTTACCCACATATCTAGATGTGCTTTTTAGGCGCACTAGCAGCTAACCTGAAATTCTGAAGAAGGGCACCGTAATCATGTGAAGAGGGAATGAAGTCTTGCCTGAATGTCTTTTAGTTGCTTCAGTTAGAAATAAATGCAGAGTGACCTCGATTCTGTCCAAGGAGACTGACTTTCTTGTCACTTTGTGTAAACATTAATTTCCTAATGTGTTTCCGTGTGTTTGTAAAAAGGATTTTTTTCCTAGTGTCTTAGCTGTTGGCTTGACTTTTTTATTTTCATTGGTAAAATATGTATGTCTGTGCTGTGAGTGGAGAGGATAGATTAATAAAAACCGCTGAACCAGCGTGACATATGCAGTTAATTAACACTACCAGAAAAGCTGGCTTGCGGTTATGTGTAAACTTTTATTTCCAAACATCTAAAAATTGTTCAGAGTTGTCTTACTTATTCTGAGGGATAGGTTAGGAAGCTGTATGGGCAGAAACTTTTGAATAGTCTTTCTCAAACTTTACTTTGCATTAGAGTCTCCTGGAGGGCTTTTTAAAATGCAGATTTCTAGATCTCATCTGCAGTTTATGATCCAGCAAGTCACAGTGGGCTCAGAATTTGCATTTCTAACAAGTTCTCAGGTGGTGCTGACACTTCTGGTACAGGGACCTGACTCTGAGAATCACTGCTTTAGAATGTAGATCTCACCCTCGATTTGCCAAGGGAAAGAGAATGAAATTGCAAGGGCTCCCTTTTCTTTCTGCAGAGGCATTGCCTCTTCTTAGCAAACACTAAAATAAGATTTATACACTGCGTCCAAGGTGTCAAGCACCAAGTGCACTGGGAATAAATAACATGGTCTCTGTGCTTGGGAAGCTCACCATTTAGAGAGGGGATTAACTAACATAAGGAAACAGCAGTCAGAATCTATTGACAAGTCTTGAAAAGAACCCACCTGCCAATGCAGGAGACTCAAGAGAGTCTGGGTTGATCCCTGGGTCTGGAAGATCCCCTGGAGAAGGAAATGGCAACCCACTCCAGTATTCCTGCCAGGAAAAATCCTATGGACAGAGGAGCCTGGTGGCCAACAGTCCACGGGGCCTCAAAGAGTCAGACATGACTGAGTGTGTGTGTACACCCTCACAAACTGGTGGAGACGTCAGGGGTGGGTTCTTAGATTATGCTCTGAGGACCGGCCTAAGCTTTCCTCAGACTATCTCCGCGTTATATCTATGGGTGTAAGTGAAACAAAGCATCTTGTTAACTCGCAGAACAACATTTTCTCATCTTTGAGTTCTCGGGCATCCCAAACTGTGTATCCAGAACCTTCAGAAATGGCACTGTTAGCTCCTCACCCCAGCTTTGTGGAAGGGTCCCTCCTCCTTCCTCTTTTTTTTTTTTGGTTTGCATTTTAAAATTACAATTTCTGACACTGTCCACTGTGGCAGGAGAATTTGTAACAAGACCAAGTTAAGTGGTCTTGGTTCAACTAATTTATGAGACAGCTTCAAAAATTCATGCGGTACCAGGGGAACTTTCTGTAGCTGGATCAGCATGCAGTGTTTCCCTTCACCTCTTCACACAGATCGGACGTTTTGTGATTGTGTAGCAGTTTAAAGGGGAACCTTCTAGGGCATGGCCTTGCTCATTAAGAAGCTAGGACAGACCTGAGAAAGGGGAGGGAGAGTGAGGTGTTTCTTTCAGCTGCTTCTGTTTCCCTAACTTTGAGCAGTGACTTTGGGTAAACTGGTAAAAACTGTTAGTCCAGTTATGCATAGAACTAGTGTCTAGGGCAAGCTTTTCTCCCCGGGTGATCTGCTCTGGTGCTCTTAAGGGATATCTTGATCTGTTAATATTGGTCCCATAATTTTAAGCACAGTGAAGCAAGGGGTGTGTGTGTGTAAGAAATGGAGTGGCATAGTTATTAGTGTGTTCCCTCCCATCTCCCTGCGAAAAGCTTCTCTGGACAGGAACACAGGATGTGGCCACAGCCAGTGACAGGCTACAGTGCTTTCCCCATTTTATTGATTGTTCATTTCTAGTCTCTGACCTTATTTGCTATCTATTGATCTAGTAGAAAAGCAAATAAATTTCCCTAGATAGCACTTAGGTGAGCTGGGCTTTGATGACTTGTCTCCCAAAGGGTGTTTTTAAAGAGTACTTACCTACTGAGTGGCAGCCTCTATACTGTCTAATGTACATATACATCTAATTTGCGCGCTTGGGGCCCTTTTTTCATTGGGTCACTGATGTCACAGTTTGGCCTTGTCATTTTGGCTCCTCTTCTGTGAGACTGCACACATGTTGTGGACCGCTGTGATGGCCTTGCAGTGCACACAGTCTTGGAGTCAACACAGAGAGCATATGTGAGATGCCATTGGAGATGATCTGTTGCGGAGTCAGTTCGGTCAGCTTCTGCCAACATGTCAAATTTTCACATTAAAGAAAGCCAGAACCACTTTATTGTTAATATATTTTATTTCAAGGTCTCCATTTGTGCATTTGAACTCCAATTTGCTTCCGAATAAATTCTAAGTTTTTAATTACTAAAAATGCTTAATTCTCTACTATCTGTGCTTGGGGAGGGAGAGGTTAGGATTTGGGTTAGGTATATATACAGTAGAAGCAGTCGCAGACTTTGTTTTCTTGGGCTCCAAAACCACTGCAGATGGTGATTGCAGCAAGGAAATTAAAGATGGTTGCTCCTTGAAAGGAAAGCTGTGACAAACCTAGAGTGAAAAAGGGTCAGTAGCTCAGTCGTGTCCAACTCCTTGCACCCCATGGACTGTAGCCCATCAGACTCCTCTGTCCGTGGGATTTCCCAGGCAAGAATACTGCAATGGGTTGCCATTTCCTACTCCAGGGGATCTTCCTGACCTGGCGATCAAACTGGAGTCTCTTGTGTCTCCGGGCAGGCCGTCCTTCTCTAGAGGTTGTACCACTTTATACCCCACCTGTCTGAGAGCAGGGATTTCCCCACAACCTTGTCAACCCAGTGTGTTGTTGAACCTTTGAGTTTTTGCCAATCTGATAGGAGCAAATTGGTATCTCAAAGTGGTTTCAATTTGTATCTCTTGTTATGAATAACATTGAGACTCTTCTGCTATATTCAAGATCTGCTGCTGCTGCTAAGTCACTTCAGTCGTGTCCGACTCTGTGCGACCCCATAGACAGTAGCCCACCAAGCTCCCCCGTCCCTGGGACTCTCCAGGCAAGAACACTGCAGTGGGTTGCCATTTCCTTCTCCAATGCATGAAAGTGAAAAGTGAAAGGGAAGTCGCTCAGTCGTGTCCGACTCTTATCGACCCCATGGACTGTAGCCCACCAGGCTTCTCCATCCATGGGATTTTCTAGGCAAGAGTACTGGAGTGGGGTGCCATTGCCTTCTCTGATATTCAAGATCTAGTAGTACTTCATTTTCTGTAAATAGTTTGGTCATTTTCCTTGCTTACTTTTCTGTTGGGTTTTGTTTTTTCTAAGTTTTAAAATAAACTATTTTGGAAAAGTTGCGAAGATTACTGAGTTTTTTTTTTTTCTTTAGCAGTGTTAGTTATGTTAGACGGTTTAAGGATGTACAGGTCTCCTGGAACTCTGGTGCTTGTCACAGGTATGTCAGCCAAAGAAGGATGCAAATCTAATTCATGAGTCTTAGGTGCCGCTGGGGATTTTCCATCTGGAGTGACAGATTTGGAAGATTCTGCTGAGCCTCTGACTAGCCTCCATTGTGGGACATATAATTCAGAGCCTATCTTTTATTCTTTTTCTTTTACTACTCTCAATTATTAACTAGAAAGGTTATTGAAGTGAAAACCTTGCCTGGAGTTGTGTTTCTTGAGATTTACTTCCAGTTACAAATGTGGTTTTCAAGCGACTGAATCTTTCATAGACTAGGTTTCAAGCACATTAAATATTTGGTTCTCCCCCCGTTGCCACCATCACATGCTAATGGAGAGAATGAGCAGCTGTAATTTTTTCTGGAATACAGTGCTGTCATTTTGTCCTGTTAATTGGTTCTCAGAGTAAGGAGCTAAAATGTGGAGGCAAAGGTGCCTTTCCTAGATGGAGACGTGCCTAGAGTCTTTGTGTCCTGGAAAAGTCTGCCTCACCTGAAAGATAAAAGCATTGTCTCCAAAAATAAGATGTCCTGGATTCAAATTCCTGCTTCTGCCTGTGCTAGCTGCATCTCCCCAGGCACAGCTTTGTGCTTTGCTCATTTATAAAAAAAGGGGATAATGGTAGTACTTGCCTCATTGAGTGGTTGTGAGCATTAAGGTTCATAATACATGTGAAGTGCTTATTAGCACTGGCCTTGGACGCAGAAAGCTGCCAATAAATAATGGCTTAAAGTGGACAGTGATTTCAGAGCCCATGGGGTGAAGTAGCAGTTGTTTTGCATTTGACTTCTGTTGATCAGCCTTTCTTCCTGCTCTGTCCTTTACCCTGAGAGGAATTTAACTTAGCAACTGAAATGTCATTCAGCGGGTACTTAAGTACTTGGTGAGTATGCCAGACTCTAAACAAGATGATATGTGAGATGCTGCACAGAGTCCTCAGGGAGCTTGCAATCTGACAGGAACCTGAGTACAGACACCTGTAAATGCAAAGCTGACTGTCACCACCCTGGGGATACAGAGAACATGAGGTTACTCTGCTTTGACTGGCGTGACTGAGATGTGTGTCTTCAAGGAGAGGGAACCATTTGGCTGGGAACCATTAGTAGGCGAAGTAGAGATATGTGGGAACCTGGCCATTGATAATAACCTTCCTGAAGTCTTTTGCAGTTTGGGAAACTTTCTCTGTGTTTCATCTTAACTAGTTAAACCTCATAGAATGGCTGAATTTACTGCTCAGGAAATGGAGGGTCACACAGGTTATGTGATTTGCTTAAGGTCCTACAGCTCCTTGGTGATGTTGGGGTTTAATTAAAGGTATCCCAGCTCTGATTCTTCTGATGTTTTCCCCTCGTCTCTTAACTGAAAGGACTGGCACCAGCATAGAGAGTGTCAGCAAAGGAGGCACTTGGAGTAGTTCCTAAATATTCCTTGGGTTTAGGTCAGACTCTTCTAGAGCATCAGGGCTGGAAGGAAGCCTGAGAGCAGCCAGCCTCTTCACGCGACTGATGCAGATTGCAGTGTGCTTGTGAGGGACTTGGGGGCCCATAAGGCACTGGCAGTCCGCTTTACAGAGAGGGCAGAGAGTTCCCCATGGCTGTTCCTGGGTGGTCTTCGGGGGTTGATTAATTTCTGGCATGGAGAGAGTTCGCTATGGGAAAAGTAGGTAAATTTAGAGAGGGGAGGACCTGTAACTTGAGAGGCAGGCAGTTTCCCTGGGATGTTTTCCTGAGTAGTGTGAAAAAAAAACAAGGGCTGTAGTTTAGTATGCAGATATGGTTCCAGTTGTGCAAGGACAAGGAGCAAAAGGCAAAGGCAGAGAGAAAAGGAAGGGAAGTGAGTGGATGATTTGAAAAAAAAAATAAAAGTCAGTGAGAGATCTTTGTGAGAGACATATCCTCAGTGTCTGTGGGGCAGGCATCTGAAATCCTGGGGACTTGGTATGTGGGAGAATGTCTTTAGCAGTTCTCTGACCTGAAGTGCTCAGGACTGCCTTGGGTGTGTGTAAACACTTGTCGTGGTGTAGGGGAGAGGGGCACAGTGGCAACTACATGTTGTTTCTCAGGATTGCATTTGGGGTGATTCCTACTTTGGGTGGGGGAAGGAAATGGCAGCCCACTCCAATATTCTTGCTTGGAGAATCCCCATAGACAGAGGAGCCTGTTGGGCTATGATCCATGGGGTTGCAAAGAGTCAGACACAAGTGAAGGGATTTAGCACTGCTTTGGATAGGAGGTTATTCTAGGCAGAGCTGTGTGGATCTGCAACATCAACATCCCCAGAAATGTCAGTAAATGAAGATTTGGGGACCCCCTAATCCAGATCTACAAAATCAGAATCTCCAGGGTATAGGGTGCAAAAGTCTGTATTTTAGGGGCTTCTCTGGCAGTCTTGTGTTTAAGACTCCATGCTCTCAATGTAGGGGTCACAGGTTTGATCCATGATTGAGGAACAAACATCCTGCATGCTGCACAGGGCGACCTGGGCGGGGGCGGGGGGGGGGGGAAGGAGCAAAAATAAGTATTTTAACAAGATCTCCAGGTCATTTGTCTGTGTGTTACATTTTTGGAAACATTGCTATCCTTCAGAGGCCTTCCAGGGTCTTCCTTAGGGTTCTCTGCTGCTGTGATTAACATGTCATTCACTAAACATCTATTGAATTTTTGTTATGTAGGCGCAACACAAAGTGAACTCCAGTGTGCATCTAGAACTGGAGTTCTAGATGAAGAGAAAGGATTGTTTACAGATTAAGAGAGAAAGTGTTTGCAGGTCTGTAAGGGAGGCACAAGAATGCCTATGGCCTTGTGGAGGGTGGACATGTTTCTATAGCCATGTGCAGGATGAGTGGTGTGCAAAGAGGGCAAGCGTTGCCTTGGAACGGGACTCCTGGGAAATTCGAATCTGTGGTCTGATGCTTCTTTGCAAGCCTGATGGGTGGCCTGACTGTATACAGGCATAGGACAGAGACCTGTCTGAAACCTGTTTAGCCCGCCCCATCACTTGTCTGTGTGTGCTCTGTCGACTTGATAAATGATTGGTGGGGTTATGTGGGTAACTCATGGAAGGACATCCCCGGCATCCACTTTTGGATCTCCTTTCACCTGCACTGCCTCTTGTCAAAAGCCTGCATATCTACCACTCTGTAAAGGGAAAAATTGATTTGTCACTGAATTTCCATGCTTGAGCCTGGGAGAAATGTAAATGTTGTACTGGCCTTTAGTACTTTGCCTTCAAGCCAAGATTTAGAGCTGATCATTATACTTTTAGAGCAGGTTGGGTATGAAAATAGCAGCAGGTAGAAGAGTCAGAGGAAGCTGTTTGCTCTCATCTGCTGGTTTGGTCAGGGTGGAAGTACGAGTATTAATACAGTCCACTTAAACAATAAAGTAACTCCCAGGGAAGAGGAACTATAAACTTCAGTAAATATCAGAGATGTGAAATGCTAAAAGTGAAAGCTCTCTGCAGCTGTTTGGCTCTTTCAGAGTGTTTATTGGTCATGAGTGCTTGTCTGTTTGGTCATGCTTTGCCATCCCCCCTTTTCCCCTAGTATGGGTATATGTAAATTCATTAGAATATTCCTAGTTAATTCAGTAGGACAGTGTTTCTAGATTGTAAAATAGTAACCTGTATAGCTAACTTAATAGAATCCTTTATTAATTCATTTTCTTTTTGAAACAAGTTTCATCTGGGGAGGTCACTGTGTCCTGGCTGTTTCACTTCTAAAATGTACCTTGACTCTGTCCTTCCTTTCTGTCCACCTTCTCTCTGACCCAGCAACTTATACTGGCTTATCACCCTGACTTCATTTTCTCTTAGTTGTTTCACTGTGCTGTCACCACCGGAGATTTCTTTCAGAAGTACTCAGCCCTGCACATTGCAACTAGAGTCTAAAAAACCCACAGACAAACCTTTCTTTTGTCCACAGGACCTACCGTTTTCCAAACTCCTTAGTATGCCATATGAGCTTCTTTCTAGTCTGGCTCCAAAATACTGTCCTAGCCTCCTTTGTAAAGGATAGATGAAAGCGGACTCTGTTGGAGGGCTGGGAAAGTGTCTAGTCTGTTACTTGATGAAAAGGGAAACTGATAATCCTGCATTTTTTTTTTTTTCCTTTTCCCACCTGGGAAGGTGACAGCTCTTTCCTTATCTTTCAGCCCTTCCGCCTAGAAGTAGCTCAGGGACTTGGTGAGCACACTGAGGGCAGGTCCAGGACAGGTTAGCCTTGTACCCTCTGCCACAGCGGACACGCCTTGTCAAAAACCAGCAGATGTTTACAAAATATCTGTCAAATTGAATTACTGAATTTGCTTGGCTCAGATACTTTGTTTTTCCCCAGATCTTTTGTGTGGATTTTTTTCTTGCTAGTTCTCAATTGTGGCTTATGCCTTTTCTTCCCATTCTCTTTGTAATTATCAAGTAATTTATTAAATGGAGACAAGCTTAACTAGACATTAAATATTGCAGGTGTGCAGCTGAATTGAGCTGCTGTCCTTTAACTAGGAACTCACAGCTGTTTGTGTTGTACTCTGTGATGGGATTTCACTTCACCTCGTTTGATTATGTGATATCATGTGTATTGTAAGATGAAAAAATGCTGATACTTCTGCTCTAAGCACTTATACAAAGGCTGGTACGTTCCCAAGAAATCACCATACAGATATTAGGAGGCCAGTTCTAGAGCCCTTGCAACCTCTGATACTGCTCCTCTCCTGGAATTTTTTCACTTTCATTACTTTGTTCTTGATAGGGAACGCCTCAGTTGTTCCTGAGGCTCAAATATGACCATTTACCATATTTTAAAAGTATTTCTTTTGCTCCATAACATTAATTGTTGAAGCAAGATTTGTTTGTTTCTTCCTAAGAGATCAGTAGTGTGTCCACAAGTTGGCTCCTTCTGTGTTTTAATTATCAGACCTTATCTGCCTGCTTTATACATACATTTGTCCCATCAGAAAGAGTTGGAGCTTTATATAAATGTAAATTTTAGTCCTGGGTTATGTTGTGCCACCAGTTTGCTTTCTTTTATGGTTTCATATAACAATTGCTAGAGGTAGACACTGATTTTATAGTACTTAGCTTGATGCAGAATTTAGTGTAAGCTGTTAATAAAGGATTGTTTGGATATACTATGCGGTAAGCCCACTGGTTACAATAACCGGTATACGTGGATCTGCTCTTAAGGACATACATGTCATGCTGTCCCTTACCAGTTGTGTGTTCTTAGGCGTGCCACTTCATTGTCTTACTCTTTGGTTTCTTCTTTGAGGTGTTGTGAGAATTCAGTTCGTGTTTGATGTTTGTGTGCCCTCAGTATCGGCACGCAGCGTTCACATGCCTGTAGTGCTAGGCACTGTTCTGGCTGCTCGATACACTTGTGACAAAAAGCAGACCAAATCCCTACCCTGCTGGGGTTAACATCTGACTTTAGTTTTATCTGTCAACTGGATAGAATCCACTTGGTGGGAGAGCATGATCGTTGAAGAAAGCACCTGCTAATGTGGGAGATGGCAGAGACGCAGGTTCGATCCCTGGGTCGGAAAGATCCCCTGGAGGAGGAAATGGCAACCCACTCCAGTATCCTTGCCTGGAGAATCCACTGGACAGAGGAGCCTGGAGGCTACTGTCCATAGGGTCATAACGAGTCAGACATGACTGAAGTGACTTAGTGTGCCCATAAAAAAATTAATTGAAATATGTACTTAATAACCCTATTTCTGTGTAGTTTAGTGCATGTCTGCCTTGTAGAGTAGGTGGAAGAGAGAGCCCTTTCCCATACAATGGCAGTACATATTTGTGGTCTTGGCTTAAAAAAAAAATTGACTAGAGGCTCTGCATCTAGTATTTTGGATTGTTGGTCTTGGGATACTGACTGTAGGGCCTCTTCCTCTAGCTTTTTGCTTTTTAGGTGGTTTCTAAGATTCCTGAAGAGGACTCAGAGAATGAGCTCTGAGTGACACGTTTGATCCTTTGAACCTTCTTTGTGAAAGCTGCATTTGTTCAAGTAAAGTCTGAATGGCTCAGAAAGGATGCTGTGATATTTAGCTTACCTAGTCCTGTCTTATATCACTGGTTTGTTAATATCTGCAGAAACATAAGCAGCAGGAATATCTCAATGCATCTGATTGATCATTTCTCCTATAATCATTTTCATGAGCAACTGAAAGAAAAACCTTTTGGAAAAAATCTTTCTTTCTTTTTGTGTCTTTTTCTGGAAACAGAAAGCACTGTGATAGTTTTCTGACTGTGGGATTCTGGAGTTCAGACATAGGAGGGTATTAGTGACCAAACATGACTTCCTTGGGGGCAGGGGTGCTGGTTGTCAGCAAGTCTAGAACTGTCTATTGAAAGGAATGGGCAATCAATCGTTCCTTCAGGACACAGTCACCCATCTCACATTCCGCTGAAGGCTGGGTTCATGGTAGTTGGAGTATTTAAACCAGGGTTAACATATAGCCTGTGTTATTGTGAGAGATACTTGGGGTCAAGGTAGGACCTCGTCACGTGGTGGCTGTTTGCACTATTTATTTCCTGTATTTTCTTTTAGGGAGGGGGAATAAGTAGTTTGTAGTAATGAAAAAAGGCAAGCTTTGTGGCTTTTTTAAAATTGAGTTTTGATTTAGGATATTTTATGTTGTGGATGTTTTTTGAAGGACATGAAATTTGGTTGTTTATTTGGAACCTTTTTGAGAAAACTGGATCTCTGACACATAAGCAGTCATACACTGAATCCCCTCCATTTATTGCTGCAGGACATTTTTGTCAGAACTGTGGGAGGGGTGTTGCATGTTTTATTATCGGAGCCGCCAAAAGTTGCTCAGACACCCTCTTGACTCAGCTGAAGTCCTCCCTGCCTGGGTGGGTGCTTGTGTACTAAGTACATGCTTCCTTGCTGAGGGCTGCGAACATGTCACAAAAGCTGGATTGCTGTGGAGATTGTTGCAGTGACTGGACTTAGCGAGATTGCACAGGGTCAGTGAGTGCCCAGTTTAGACTGTCTTGGAAGAATTGGCTTGAGGGCAGAGAAGTTTGGAAAGCTCCTTTCTTCCTTTTTGGTGGCGTTGACCCCTGTAAAACCAGACTGAGGCTCTTTCGTTCTTTTTCCAGAAATAGGGTAGCATAGCTCATCTGGACTTGAACTAGTTGGTATTAATCATAGGAAGAGGCTTTGTGCGGGTGCCTTGTATAAATCGTTGAGCTATCCAGGTGGAGTGAAATTTGGCAACAGAGGAATGAGCCCCAGGAGGAGGTAACAATGGGTTGTGGAGGTCTGCAGTCCAAGCAGAAAATTTCACTTCATAGTCGTTTTTACTGTAACTTCTCTCTCTCAGTGTTGAGTAATGCCCATCTGGCCATTCAGAGAGTTTGGACAAGTTTTCACCCATGAGAGTGCTCTCCTTAAAGATGGTGAATCAGAGTCATTCATGGCTCTTTAAAAATGAGCACTTTTCTGAAACCATCCGTCTACTGTTCAGCAGTCCAGATAACGAGGTACTTTTGCTCTGAGTTTGTTGAAAGCACACACTGACTCAGGGTGGAAAGGGCAAAACCAAAGATTTTTCCTTCTATTGAATCTGTTCACCGTGAGGATGATTTTTATCCTTTAAATAAAATAAACCAGAACTCTGAATTTTATTAAGTGAGAAGTGTGGGGGAGTTAGTAATGAGGCAGAAATGAATCCTTATTTCTTAGAAAATTCTCCTCATTCTTGTTGAGCTGTGTCCATTGATCAAATTTAAGTCATTGCTTCAGTAGCATGATATAAAACATCTTCCTCCTTTTTGAAAGTTTCTTTTCTTTAAAAATTTCTAAAAAATATGCCATTATCTTCCCAAGTCACCTAAATAAACCAACTCAAGTATGAAGGGATCTGACATTACTTAAACAAAGCAAATGATTCTGATATTTTCTACTTGGGAGACTTTTTCTTCTTGAGGGCCAGCCCTCTCAACAGTGGGAAGAGCCAAAGCAAAATCAAATTAAACAATTCCCCTAATTCCCATAAGTAATTTCTAAATTATCCTTTTATATACCTTAGTTGGGTACAGCTTGCAAGTGAATATCACTGTGAGAGCTACAGTTTGCCAGGGTTTAGATCTTAATTAGCTTATGAGATTGCATCCTTTTGAAGCTGTATACCACAGGTTGTTGGCTAGTTTTCCAAAAGCAATTTAAATGCCCACTGTTAT
This sequence comes from Bos taurus, assembly GCF_002263795.3. Taxonomy (NCBI): domain Eukaryota; kingdom Metazoa; phylum Chordata; class Mammalia; order Artiodactyla; family Bovidae; genus Bos; species Bos taurus. The sequence goes on along the minus strand of NC_037352.1, from coordinate 30,893,972 downwards.
AATTAAGCTTGTTACTGGTTGTATGTTCTAGTTATAAACTGTATTTGGCAATTAAAGAAACTGAAAGTGAGGCTTTGGCCTGGAGTCCTTGGGATGCAGTGGACAAGCTTCCACATTAGTATCCTTTTAGGAGAGTCTCTGGTGTGGGTATAATACCTAGATAGTGGGTCATATCTTAGGTCCTTAAGTATTTACTGTTACTCCACAAGTTAAGAGCATTCTTAAGCTTTTACAAAAAAGCCAAAGTTACAGAATGTGAGTTCCTGATTGTGTTCGGTCTCTATATACAGGAGACAGAAATCTAAATTTCCAAATCACAGTCTTTTAGCTGAGAAGTCCTTTTAAAGAAGCATTGTCTTATCTTTAAGAAGGCAGCTTGACTCTGACAGTGAACACCTTAATCTGTTATATTAACATCTCTATTGTTCTGGCCAAATTTCTTGTCTGTTTGTTGAAAGAGGAGTTTGAGGGAAATGTTCCAGGTACAAGATGTGTTTAATATCTGTTTCTGAACCACACAGCATGCAGAAGTTGGTGAATGGCATTTCCACCATCTCACAGTGCGATTAGTCTGAGCTGGCCCTTGGGAGAGGCTGTGATTGTCAGGGCTGACCTTGATGACAGATACAGTTCTTAGTGGTTTTCTTTGCATGATGCTTGCCTTTTATCCTTTCTTTTCTTCTATTGACTGTTTTGGACTGTTCTTTGCTTCTCAGCACCAGAATGGCATAGTGACTGAGACCATGGGACAAAAGAGTCATTTAGTGTACACGTAGAAATCAATATTAAAAAAATGAGGTTGAGCTTTTCTTGTGTATTTTGTTTTGAAATCCATTTAGCACACATAGAGGAAAACGGACCTCCCGGTGGCTCAGCGGTAAAGAATCTGCCTGCAATGCAGAAGAGTCGCAGGTTCGATCCCTGGGTCGGGAAGATCCCCTGGAGGAGGGCATGGCAATACTGGCAATACTCCAGTATTCTTGCCTGGAGAATCCCATGGACAGAGGAGCCTGGCGAGCTGTAGTCCACGAAGTCGCAAAGAGTTGAACACAACTGAAGTGCACTATCTGTGTCTGTAGTTTATGTGGTTCCATCTCTTTGCCCTGCCTGTTTGTGCCCTTCACACACACCCCCAACACCCCTCCCATGCAGCTTTTAACATGAAAATGATAGTTTAAGAATGAGCTTAGCATTTAGAACTGGGCAGGAGGAATGCTTCACAGGATGTTAGAATCAGGGAAAAAGAAAAGGGCAAGTGACTACTGTTTGGTTTTGAGGAATAGTGGAAGGATTGATCCTATTTTAAATGTACTTCTTTCTAGTGTTTAAAAAGAATCCTATTTTAAATATGCTTCTTTCTAGAGTTCCTTTAAGGTCTTCATTAATAATTTAAATTACTTTCTTTATTGTGTAGAGAGATTAGAATTATTAGAGATACATTTTTTTTCCTTGGGAAAAATACTATTTATGGTTTTTGGGACATTAAGTCTATACTAGTATAGAATAAACTTGAAGTCTTATAAATCTAAGGACATTTGCTTTAATCCGTTTATACTAGCACTTCCTGTTCTTCGTTGGTAGTAAGTTTTACCCTGACTTATTTCTAGCCTTGTAAAAACAGAGGGAAAAACACCCAGGTTATTAGTTTGGTTTCTATCTTTGAGTTCTACACTGTTTCCCATGTACAGAACAAAATAAAACCTGTGTTTGCTGACATCCTTCAAGAGATGATTATTGGTTCTGAGGGAATGACGACCTCTAAAGCATACATTGGTATGCATTATGTGTGGTGTTTTAAGTTAAAATAGAACATAATCATCATGAAATAATACACACAAAGTGAGTTGTGATCATAAGATGAGATTGACTTTTAAAAATAAACAGTAGAACTTCTGAGCAGTCTACCTTACACATCTAAACAGTCAGGCTTCACCTGGGCTTCAGTTTCCTGCATAAAACCGCACTTAGCTTCCCAGTTTAGGATAGTGCCTGTCCTTTGCGTGTCCATGGTGTGCCACATCTCCATCTTTATGGTACTTCCACAGTTATTTATTTGTCTTATTCCTGCATTTAAGTATAAACTATTAGACCATGAGCAGATATTATGCTTCTTACTTTTCATTTTACTTTTCCCTTTTGAACTCTTGAAAAAACATTGAGATGTAATTGATAATACAATAAATTTCACATATAAGTATATTAAAGTTTTGACCTAGTGTCATGCATGAAGCTAGAGACTTCATTACTGATATCTGCAAAGATGATCAAGAGCGGCAATTAGAATTTGGAGCAGTGTACACTGCCACAATAACTGAAATCAGAGACACTGGAGTAATGGTTAAACTCTATCCAAATATGACTGCAGTCCTCCTTCCCAACACACAGCTTGATCAGTGAAAGATTAAACATCCCAGTGCTTTAGGATTAGAAGTTGGCCAAGAAATTCAGGTGAAATACTTTGGACGTGATCCAGCTGATGGAAGAATGAGGCTTTCTCGTCAAGTGCTCCAGTCTCCAGCTACAACTGCTGTCAGAACTTTAAATGATGGAAGTAGTATTGTAATGGGAGAATCTGTTTCACAGTCATCATATAATTCTTCCTGGTGATTTTTTTTAAAGAATTCTAGAGTGATATTCTATATTCTGTAGAGCAAAATTTCAGTAGCATCTTCCAACGTGTAGATTTATATATAATATAAATATATTCTAATGATTTGTGTGGAAATGCTCACTTTACATATTCCACTTTTTAAATTCCAAGTTACCTGTATTATTATTTACATTATGAATCAGTACGTATTTGTTATTAAAAGTAAATCATTTATACATGTAAGACTCCTAACTGCTAATAATTTGGAAAAATAAAACTAGTTCTTAACCTCTAGAGACCAGTGGAGAAGGAAATGGCAACCCACTCCAGTATTCTTGCCTAGAGAATTCTGTGGACAGAGGAGCCTGGTGGGCTGCTGTCCATAGGGTCGCATGGAGTGGGACACAACTGAAGCGATGTAGCATGCATGCATACAACCATTCCACGCTTAGAGAAATGAGCGTATTTACCAGCCCCCAAAGCTTTCCCATGCTGCCTTCATAATTCTTTTCTGCTTCTCCTCTCCATTCCCTGTCCTGAGGCAGCCACTGATCTTTCTATCACTATAGATTAATTGGCATTTCCATTAATTTTATATAAATGTAATCTCACACAGTATGTATTCTTTTCTTTAGTTTTTGTTGTTGTTGTTACTCAATATAATCGTTTTGGGCTTCCCAGGTGGCATGCTAGTGGTAAAGAACCTGCCTGCCAATGCAGGAGACACAAGAGCTGTGGTTTCAATCCCTGGGTCAGGAAGATTCTTTGGAGGAGGGCATGGCAACCCACTCAAGCATTATTGCCTGGAGAATCCCATGGACAGAGGAGCCTGGTGGGCTGCAGTCCATAGAGTCGAAAGAGTTGGGCGTGACTGAAGTGACTTAGCACAATAATTATTTTGTGATTTATTCACATAGTAGTGGGTATCAATAACTCCCTTTTTATTGCTGAAAACCATTTCATTGTTTGGATGTACCAAAGTTTGTGTATCCATTTATCTCTTTGGGGGCATTTGGATTGTTTCCAGTTTTCTGCTATTAAAAGGAAACTGCTATTAAAAGGAAACAGCCTACCAATCTTTGTATGAGTATATGGTCTCATTTCTTTTAGGTAAATACTTAGGAGTGGAATGCATAGGTCATATGGCACATATATGTTTAAATTTTTTAGGAGCTGCCAGTTTTCTAAAATGTTTGTACCATATTACATTCCCATCAGGATTATGTGAGTTCCAGTTCCTCTATATTCTTGCAACACTTGATATGGCCAATATATTAACATTTTTAACCATTTTAAGAGGCATGTAGCAGAATCTCATTGTGGTTTAAGTTTGTGTTTCCTTAATAACTAGTGATGTTGACCATCTTTTCATTTGCTTGCCATTCATATTATCTTCTTTTGTGAAGCGTGTGTTCAAATCTTTAGTCCACTTCTTGAAAACTGGGTTGTTTTCTTTTTATTGACTTTAAGAGTTCTTTATGTATTCAGAATTCAAGTATTTTGTCAGATATATGATTTGCAACTATGTTCTTCCAGTCTGTGGTTTGCCTGTTCATTCACATTAACAATGTCTTTAGAACAGAATTTAAAATTTTGGCAAAGTGCAATTATCAGTTTGTTCTTTTGTAGATTATATTTCTGTTGTCATTGCTAAGAAATCTTTGCTTAACCCAAGGTCATAAACATTGTCTTCTAGAAATTTTGTAGTGTTGGATTTTATTTACATTTAAGTCTGTGAATCATTTAGAGGAAATTTTAGTGTATGATGTGAAGTATAGATTGAAATTAATTTTTATATTATACCCAATTGTAACATCTTTTGTTTAAAAGATTGTCCCTTCTCCACTGAATTACCTTTGAACCTTTATAAAAAGTTAGTTGTCTATATATATGTGTGGATCTATTTTATTCTGTATTCTGTCTGTTCTGTTAGATCTGTATGTCTCTCCCTTCTCCAATATCACACTATCTTGATGACTGTAGCTTTATATTAATATCTAGTAGCATTAATTTTCCAACTTTATTTTTTTTCAACCATTGACTATTGGTTCCTTTGCTTTTCTATATAAATTTTGGAATAATTTAATCTGTAACTATAAAAATACTCTCCTGGGATTTTGATTGAAATTTCATTAAATCTACAGATCAATTTGGGGAGAATTTTTTACTGTGTTGAATTTTCTGTTCTGTGATCACAGTATGTCTCCCATTTATTTTGATCTTTTATGACTTCTTTCCATCAACATGTAGTATTTAGCATACTTTCACATGTATTTTATACTTACTCTTTCTTTAGGATTCTTTACCATCTGAGCCATGAGGGAAGCCCACTTACTCTTTCTACATAGCCTAATTCAAAAGGTTTAGAGCCTTTGGTGCTGTTCCTGAGACATATTTATATTATACCTACTAATAATTTCAGTTGTGTTAGTTTTCACCATTGCCTTAGTTTTTCTGAAGAAGACAAATTTCATTTGGAGTCAAGCCAAAGGAGGTCACTGACTACCTAGGTAACTCTGCTTAGATTGAACATCAGTGAAAGACTTTAAAGCAATTGGTGTAACTCATTCTTTGGCTCATATAATTTTTTTTTTCTTGAGGCAGAAGCAAAACTGCTTTCAGAAGTGTTTAGAGTAATTATAATCCAACTGTGTTTAAAAGAATAAATGGCTGAAGAGCTAACTACTTTTTATGCTGGGTAGGTAGCAGCCCTGAGGACATTGGTGACTCTTGAAGCACTATCAATGTTTCTTATCCAGAAAGCAGTGAAGGACATATTTTAGGTTAGGAAGCAGATAATTTATAGGCCAGTGAAGTGCCATGTTCCAGTGGAAGGATTCCTTAGAGGTCATTAGTTCACAGAAAGGGAAAACAAAGCCTGAGACTTGGTGTCATTGGAGGACCATACTATATACTCTTAGTGAATTCTTCCTGAAAGCCAGTCTGTTTCCATCAAAACCTACAGATACATAGCCCTTCCCACTCAGTAGATTATGTTTGATCAGGTTGGGCAGTCAGACTGGAGGGACGGGAATTGGGATTGGGTTGTTAGAGTCAGGGTGGTCATTGATCAGTGATGATGGTGTGACCAAGGCTCATGATGAGAACTTCCCATGAGGGGAAACTGGGGGTGATGATCACTTACGTAAACTGGTGGAGTTAACTTCCTGCCAGGCACTATCCTAAGTGATTTATGTATGTGAGCTCCTTTAATCTTAACAGCCTTGTGAGGTGTAGTTACTGTAATTATTCCATTTTGTGAGTGAATGAAATGAGGCACGGAGGGATCAGCAGTTTTTCTAGCAAGCGTTAGAGGTGGGAGAGGATCCGGGCGATCTGACTCTAGACTGTACACTCTGAACCTCTGCACGGCCTGACAGACTGCCCAAGAACGTGTCTATTTTGAGAGCCCATAGGGAAATAACCCCCTCTGCCAGTCTCAGGGAACTTGAGTTTCATGTTTGTTTGTTTGTTTTAAGTTTTAAGACAAGAGAGACTTCTGTCAGTGGTAAGCTTTAGACTTTTTACTTCCAAAATTCTAAATTGAAAATTCCCTAGAACATATAGGTTTTCTAATATTAAGTATATATGTGATTGTAAATGTTTCATTTGTTCAGAATGTCCCTTCTCTTCCATAACTGCATATTAATCTGTTTTAAATGTTTGTATTCCAAGTTTTTTTTTCCCCCGTCTCCAAAGAAGACCGAGTCAGGCTTATGTCAAAATGCAATTGACGGTGGCTTAGACTGGGAATGTGACAAGAGACTGTACAGATACGTATGTAGTTGACTCTTGAACAATGTAGGGATTAGGGGCACTGACCTGACCCATATATAACTTATAGCTGACTGTCTTTATCTGTGGGTCTTCCACATCCGCAGTTCTGCCTCTACGGGTTCAACCAACTGGGGATTGTACAGTATACTATAGTATTTACTATAGAAAAAACTCCACATTTAAGTATAGACTCGCACTGTTCAAAGCAGTGTTGTTCAGGGGTCAGCTGTACTTATATGGGGCCAGGTATAAGCACTTTTAAAGAATCCCAGCCACTAATAGAACCAAGCACAGCATTGGAGAGCAGAGGCTGTGGAGTAGCTGTCTGCCTCCAGGCAACAGGGCACTTCTGGGTGACACTGGCCGCCTGCCCCTTGCGTGTAGGCACTAGAGAATAGGAAAGGCACTCCAATGACTCTGTGTTTGTGGCCTCATGTGGAAACTTCACAGCATCTCAGCTGCTTGCTCCTTGGTAGGAACAGTGTATCATGAGTTTAACTTGTAGGGGAAATGAGGACAGGAAAGTTGGACAGCATTTTCCACTTGGTAGAGGATGGAGACCAGGGGATGGAAGGGAGCAGAAGAAAAGTAGAAAGTGATGATTTTTAGGTATTTGTTTCACGGTTTTCTATTGTTGAAGGAGCCATACCCACAGTAGTAGCATTTCTGCTTGGGAGTGGGATGGAAGTAGATCTTCTGGAATGTGTTCTGGAGCTGTTCCTTCTTGAAGCAGGGAGCACAGATGATTGTTTGGAAAGGCTCTGTTTCTCAGATGTGCCCACATGTGCACAGTGTCCCAGTTTTTGTTAACTACAGAAGCTAAACAGAGGGTGGTTGGAAAGAGTTCATCCACTTTTTGAATTCTTGGGTGAGATTGTTAAATGATAGCCATGCACTGGCTAAAATGAGAGTCTTTTTTTTCCTGGCAGCAAAGGAGGCCAAAGATGGTATTTGAACTTTGACTCTTCAATTTAAGTCACTAAAAATTTATTGAGTGTGCCAGGTATGTGACATGAACATGAGATATGGAACCAAAGGCTAGTTGTTAAAGCAGTTTATGTCGGTCTGGATAGACCTCCACTTCTCATATAGATTTCTGTACTTCTCATAAAAGACAAAGATTATCATTGATAAATGGTATTAAGAGTCTATCGTTTAAAACTATTCAGCAAATATTACCCATTCTTTCTGAGAAAGTATGGGTGTATCACGATCTTTGGTGGGTCTGTTAGTTTTCTGTTTGCTGCTGTAACAGAATTACCACGCAGTTGGTGACTTAAAACCACACAAGTTTATTATCTTCAGTTTTGTAGGTTAGAAGTCCAGCAGGAGTGTCTCTGGGCCTAAAGTCAAGGTGTCAGCAGGACTGCATTCCTTCTGGCAGCTCCAGGGGAGGTTCCTTTGCCTGGTCCTTTCCAGCTGCTGGCATTTTTTCATGTTCCTTGGCCTGTGGTCCTGCCTTTATTTCAGAGCCAGCAGTAGCAGGCCAGGTCCTTCTCATGACACCATCTCTGTTTCCTGCTTGCAGTCACACCTTTCTCTTCCTCTAAGATTACGTTAGCCCCACCTGGACAAATCAGAGTGATCCGTTGCAGATCAGCTGATCAGCATCCTTAATTTACAAACTTAATTCCCCTTTGCTGCTGCTAAGTCACTTCAGTTGTGTCCGACTCCGTACGACCCCAGAGACGGCAGCCCACCAGGCTCCCCTGTCCCTGGGACTCTCCAGGCAAGAACACTGGAGTGGGCTGCCATTTCCTTCTCCAATGCATGAAAGTGAAAAGTGAAAGGGAAGTCGCTCAGTCGTGTCCGACTCTTAGCAACCCCATGGACTGCAGTCCACCAGGCTCCTCCGCCCATGGGATTTTCCAGGCAAGAGTACTGGAGTGGGATGCCATTGCCTTCTCCGATAATTCCCCTTTGGCATGTCATATATTCAGAGGTTCCGGGAATTAGGACCTTGAGCACCTTTTGGGAGCCGTTATTCTCCCTCCACAGTTGTTGTTAGTCGCTCAGTCGTGTCTGACTTTTTGTAGCCCCAGGGACTGTAACCCACCAGGCTCCTCTGTCCATGCAATTGTCCAGGCAAGAATACTGGAGTGGGTTGCCGTTCTCTTCTCCAGGGGATCTTCCTGACCCAGGAAATGAACCCAGGTTTCCGGCGTTGTCAGCAGATTTATTACTGTCTGAGCTACCAGGAAGCCCCTCCATAGTAGGAGAGACCTTTTTTTTGGAAATTTTTTGCTCATTTTCCCATCAAATGAAATTATTTAAAGCCCTCCCCCTCTCTCCTGTATAATGAATTGTTTCCTGTGAGTATGTGCTTTGTATGTGAGTGGTAGAAGGCTTGTCACTCATTACTTTTATACCTCACTCCTCCTCATTGTGATAAAACCCATCACCTAAACCGTTGACAGTTAGTTTCATAGAATCTTAGTGCTGGAAGGAAGCTAGAGATGGTTGCAGCCAGGCTGGCCTGCAGATGCCTGCAGACACACCTTATTACGTCTCTTCCAACTGGCTGTTCCACCTTTGCTGACATGGAATGGGCCTGCCTTGGGAGATCATATCTTCTTAACAGCTCCATTTTTTTTCTGTTAGAAAATTCCTGCTTTATATTGAGAGGAAGTCCCTCTCTTTGCAGATTTCTGTCGGTTCTTTCTTATTTTACTCTCTGGGGTCATATTGAATAAATGTAATTTCCTCTTTCACACTTGAAGCCCTTGAGATTTTTTTTAAAGACAGCTATCATATCCCCCAAGTATTCAAACTAAAAAAAAAAAAATCTCCATTTCTTCAGTTGGGTCTCATATGAAACTATCTCGAGACTCCTTTCCATCCTGGTACCTCTCCTGAGTATGATACAACATGAAGAAGGGGAGACTGAAGGATGGTTTAATAGGAGCATTTAAATGCTGGGGGAATTATTATACAGAGGAGGTTGGTAATATCTCTGCCATTACCACGGAAACAAGAAATCACAGGCTTACATTGTGGCTGAAGAGATTTAGGTATCAGGAAACCTGTCTTAACCTCGTGGATTGAGATAGTACAATGGACTGCCATGGGAAGTTGAGGGATCTTTTGCCCTAGAAATGTATAAGACAAGCCTTTAACCTCACGATTCATTTATTTCATATAAGAGACTTTGCTTTTAGTGAAATGTTCTGCTTAAAGAACATTCTTGTCACTGCTTGTCATCCATGCCTGATGCCTGGATTTCCCTCTTGTGTTGGCTCATTGGATGTAAGGCATCATCATGACTGCTGTTAATCACAGGGGGAAGGAATATGGTTCAGGGCTTTATGAAGGAAGGGAAACAGTGGCGTAGCTCAGGATAATTAATAGCAAGTGGAGTGACAGTTTGATTCCCTGGTAGGGACCCTGGCATTGTTAAAGGAAAAAATCACTTTATTCTTTCATAGAGAGAGGCAGCTGTAATTCTGGTTGGATGGAATCCAATTAAAAGGAACTGACATGCAAATTGATGATCAGACAGTGTGAGCATAGAAAAAGTCCAAGAAGAGTTCTGTAAGAAGTGGCAGAGAACAGTGTAAGTAATTTGGCATGGTAATGTGAGTAAGAAAAATGGAAACATATGGGTTGGCTACCTGAACAATTATAAGTGTGGAATCTCAGCCAGGAGAGAGCAGGAGGCTACTTGGTTTGATGGGTTTATAGCTACTAAACTTTTAGACATCTTCATGTTGAAACATGCATTTTAGGAATTATATATAGCCTTTCACAATAGAATGATTATAAATCAACCCAAACTGGTAGAGGTTAAATATAATATTCCCAAGAATATATGATGGGAGACCAAGCTTGGCTCTTGGAATGATCTCATTGTACACATACTTCACCTGACCTGATGATGTATACTTAAAGATTTGTGTGAAAATTGACTCCTAAATTTAGGATGAAATAGGAGAGCTTGCCATTTATAGTAATGATATTATGAATCATTTTCAAAAGTGAAAAATCCATTTATAACCAAAGTCATGCCCAATTTATCCTTTGAGTAAATTCATAAGTCCATATGTTAGTTTTGCTTAAACAAAGGTACTTTTCTTTGAAATGAAGTAATTGTAGAGACATGTAGCAGTTAAGCTTTGGAGTAACAGAGGGAAAAAAATGGGCAGAATTTTCTAAGAAGTCAGATATATTGCTTTTTAGGAAGGAAAATTCTGCTTAGGAAGTCAGATAGCCTCTGCTGTTATTATGAGAGAAGGAGAAGGCTGCCCAGTGTATTACAGGGAGATTTATTAGGATCTTTTGGGAACTGCAGCGGAAAAGGCTGTGAAATGTTTTGAAGAATGTGAAAGTAAGACCACAGCATTTTCTAGACTTAATTCAGAAGAAACACAAAGAAGGTGAAATGGAGTTCAACCTGAGGAAGCTGTTTAAGATTGAGGAGCTAAGACTTTACCAGCAGCAGCGAGAGGACCAGTGTGTTGTGGGCAGTATTTGCAGTCAGCTGGAGAGCGTCCAGTTGTCACAGTGGATGGCAGCAGGGACCATTAACAAAGGAGATTCAGGATGACCAGGTGTGAGTAGTGTGCTGCATTGGTGCCAACTCCAGGTGATTTTGCCCCCCGAAGCCACTCTGCTCGGGTTCTCCTGCAGCTGTCCACTCTGCCAAGGGCTGTCACATTTATTTTCCACTCTGCCCCAGATGGTCCTACCCTCAAGAGCCCTTCCCTCACTTGATTCAATTTTCTGATAGAAGCTTCCTTATCAGGGAGACTTTCCCTAATAATCTAAAGCAAGCACTCTTTCTTCCCTTTCTCTGCTGTACCTTTCTTTACAGCACTTGTGCTCGAGGTAGAAAACAGAAATATTTTTCTCTTTTCTCTCTAGTAGAATTAAGTTCCATAGAAGTTCAGACCCAGTTTGTTTTGCTTACTGTGTTCCCAGCTCCTAATCCATACACATTTGTGGAGTGGAATTTAGGGAGTCTCTGTGATAGGATCTTGGAATGAGAAGGGGAATCAGTTGCTGTCCTGTGTTACAATATGTTACATAGTTATAATTCTGATGACCTCAGCAGACAGTGCTGTGAGCTTTGAGAAATAAGTTGGGGATAGTCATCATAGAGAGCTTCCCAGGTATCTCAGTGGTGTAGAATCCTCATGCCAAGCAGGAGACATGGGTTTGATCCCTGGGTAAGGAAGATCCCCTGAAGAAGGAAATGGCAACCAACTCCACTATTCTTGCCTGGGAAATAATCCGTGGACAGAGGAGCCTGGTGGGCTACAGTTCATGGGGTTGCAAAGAGTCAGACAGGACTTAGAGACTAAACAATTCATCACAAGACTGGAGCTGAAGTGGTTCTGTTTTGGTGGTCAAGACTAGGAAGAATACTGTAGACTGACAAAAGGGTAAATATAGTTGCAAAGATTTAGAAATGAGTCTTGTGTTTGGAAATCCATCAATGATCTTGATTTGACTGCTGGAGCACAGGTGCGTGGTGAAACCTGACACAGGGGTGGGAGGTATGGTTGGGAAAGACATTTGGTACATAAGTCACAATCTGATTGTGGTGAGATTTGGGGAGTGGTGAGCCCAAAACTCTACATCTGAATGATACTGTGAAGGAGGGATCAGAAGAGGGAAGAGTGGAGAGAGAGAGGATGTAGAGCAGGGGTAGATGTGAGTTTTCCAACCTTGGGATGCAGGATAAAGTTTGGGACCTCCACACTGAAGGACAGAAGAATGAAAAGCAGTTTCTTTTGTTACTGGATGACTGATGATATACTGTATATAGGTGGTGGCTAAAAGTTGAAGATGAGTAGCTCTTGTAACTGTTTAGTTTTTTCCACAGGGATAAAGCTGTGCCCTTGGCACGAAAGGAGAAGAAAAGGCCATTTTGGTTCATAGAATAGAAAACTGTAACTGAGAACTCCCTTGGCAGATGGGTAGGAATTCTCTACCCATCTAAAACACTCTAGCTGGTGTTTTGGCAGCTGCATGGCCTCACACAGTTCATTTACCTGCAGTTCTGTTTCTCTTTCAAGAATGGACTTTATTGATATGCTTACATTGTTAAAGTGCAGATCGAAGTATACTGTTGGGGAAATTTATGAATTCCTTTTATAAATACTGGGTAAGGTTAGGAGTCCTTTCCTTTAATAGAAATAGATATGAGGACTTCCCTGGTGGCTCAGATGGTAAAGCGTCTGTCTACAATGCAGGAGACCCGGGTTCGAGCCCTGGGTTGGGAAGATCTCCTGGAGAAGGATATGGCAGTCCACTCCAATATTATTGCCTGGAAAATCCCATGGACAGAGGAGCCTGCCAGGCTACAGTCTATGGGGTCTCAAAGAGTCGGACACGACTGAGCGACTTCAGTGTGAGGAGAGTAGATCTTAAATACTCACCCTTCCTCCCCCAACCCAGCAAACAAATATGGAGACATAGATCTGGAACTGCGTTCTTCCTGGAATGTGGTGTCAACAAAGTATCAGAGCCACTTGCACCCTGAGAAAGTATGACCATTTCTAAGAGGTGGGCTGCACATTTTTTATTTAAGAGCAGACAGGATAGGAGCGACTTTTTGCTGCTTGTAGTCTCTGTGTCAGCAGTTGGTGAGGGCTACTGCAGAGCAGAAGCAAAAGGAGTATTTGATTGTGTCGGATGTGCTCCTGGTATTAACCTGCAGGTCGCAGCAGTTCTTGTTCCAAACGGCTGTGTACCAGGCAGTTGGACACTTTATCCTGAATTTTACTCCGTCATGCACAGCAGCTCTTGTAGGTGCATCCCCCTGCCCCTGCCCCCGCCCCAGCACTTCAGCCTTGGTCATTTGGAGTAGTTGACTTGTGGTGTAATACAGAGTGTTGCATAGGCTGCATAGCTCCCTGAGATCTTTCAGGATATGTGGATACTCTACATTTTAGAGTGCTTTCTTTACTTGGATAAGGAAGAAGAAAGAAATGTTAAGGATTGCTTTGAAATAGGTCCATTTTTTAGAGTTTAAACTTGGGCAAAGGATAGAACAGCTTAGTGTCCGATAATAAGTAATGTTCCTAGAGTCCTAGAACTAGGTCCTAATTCCAGCTTTCCCACTTGGTACTTACGTGACCGTGGGGAAAGTTACTTAGTTTCTGCATTTGTAAAATGGGGGATAGTAATAGCACCTGCTCTAGAATGGTTGTGAGAAATATGCAGTAAATACATGTAGATCTTTTCTCTCAAGGACCAGCTTGCAATACATGCTCTTTAAATGTTAGTTGATGAAAAAAAAAAGAAAAATAAATGTTAGTTGATGTTATTCCTGGCTTTCTCAGAAGTCATTGGCAGTTCTAAGGCTTCACAAGATAGGCTGGCAAAACCAAGGCTTTTCTGTTTGCTGTGTCAGAAAGTGACTTGGTGCTAGAAATGATTCAGTGGGTAGGGTGTGGACTGTAGGAAGCTTCAGTACCCCAGTCCACTGGCCTTATATATGAAACAGCTCATTACACTCTCATGTTAGTTCAGTGAAATGGATAAGGAGTCTCAGTCTGCCTCCTCAGGCAGCTTCAGAAGTCAAGCTGAGCTTCTCAGAGTATCTGGGAATCACCTGGGAATAGGATAGATGCCTGCAGCACAGTGGTAGGGGATGGTGGTTGGGACCCAAGAGGAAACAACAGAAGCAGTTGATCCTAGCAAGCAGGAGAGGGGTCACCAAGGAATTTCTGAGTCAGTCAGTAAGGGAGCTTGGTGATAATGGCGAAAAGAAATCTCTCAACTGGAGGAGTCAGACCACCTTGGACGTCACCCCTGACCCGCCACCAATATTGTATGTTACATCCCCATGGGTGAATCCTGTTTCCTTGCTGACCATCAGTTTCTTTGCTGTAAAATGATCAGATGATTTCCTGACTGCTTTTCTACTCTAGACTCCGTGATTTCACCACTTCATGGCTTTTAAGAACTGTTAGAGGCAGGACTGTTGCAGAACACCCTGCTGTAGACTTTGGTCTGTGTGAATCTTTAGTTTTGTTTTTTCGTTCTTTCAAAGAAGTTTCTGTTCAAAAGACCATGAAGCATTTCATCATTGGCCTTTGAGGGAGCTGTCTCTTTAATCTCTCACGTTTCCTTTTTTCCCCTACAAATGATATCCACAGGACTGCTGTTGTCTTCTGCTCTCTGGATCAGCACTTTTGCAGGGAAATGAAAACATTGCACTTTTAAAGGTGCAGAAAGCAAAAACTGTCGCATCAGAATTCAAGGTTACAGAATTGGTTAGCTTTCTGGTTTGTTTTGCTGAGCTGAAGGAAAAAGATTTGATTGAGTGCTACTGCTTAGGGATAAATATTAATAACCACAAAAATCCCCCAGTGGTAAATTTTTTGCCCTCTTTACAAATAATTTCAAGTCATCATCTAGGACTGGGATTATTATTGTCAACTATATACAAATCTGAGAAATGTTGAGTAAGTGGATGAAGGATGTGGTTGGAGAGAAACAACTGGTGGGGGTAAATATCTAGAGAAGACATCTGTTCTGCTTTCTTGATGTGTACATTATTATTTTATAATGTGTTCTTTTAAAAAAGATTTTATGTGCTTACTTAGGTTGTGCTGGGTCTTTGTTGCTGCACTCGGGCTTTCTGTAGTTGCAGTGAGCAGAGGCTACCCTCTAGTTGTGGTGCTAGGACTTCTTACTGTGGTGGCTTCTCTTGTTGCAGAGCACGGGCTGTAGAGTGCAGGCTCAGTGGTTGTGGTGCATGGCTTTAGTTGCCCGAGTCGTCTGGAATCTTCCTGAACCCTGCATTGGCAAGCGGATCCCCAGTCACTAGACCACCAGGAAAGTCCTGTAGCATTATTTTGAATTTTAATTTGTTACAGTTCAGATACATAAGTATCTAGCAGCTGCCTCCTTATAACATCAGTTGATAAAAATAGTATTAGAAAAAAGTTGTCAAAAGAAGTAGAATTTTTTTTTAAAGATTTTAAGAACTGAAGTTCTTTTCTGACATCTGATCTTATTTGTTTGTTAATT
Organism: Bos taurus; assembly: GCF_002263795.3. Lineage (NCBI taxonomy): Eukaryota > Metazoa > Chordata > Mammalia > Artiodactyla > Bovidae > Bos > Bos taurus. The sequence goes on along the minus strand of NC_037352.1, from coordinate 30,878,623 downwards.
TTAGAATATCTCATTTTTTGATTGGACTCAGAAGTGGAAGCTCTCAGGGAGCCTCTGACTCTTGGCAGTCTGTTCATGGCATTTTTCTTTGGCCTCTTTCATTCTCTTGGCCAAAAATTTAGCATATTCTGCAGCTTCTTCTTTATTTTTCTCAGTATGCTGTTTCTTCAGAGCAATATGCTGATGTTTGTGTTGCAGAACACGTGGAGTAACAAGATGCCGAATCCTGGGGGCTTTGGTTCTAGGTTTCTTACCTTCTTGGTTTAGGGGCTTTCTCACAACATACTGGTAGACTTGTCTTTAGAGAGACTGATAAGTTTGTGGATTCTGCTAGCTCTTTTGGGCCCCGGGCGACAAGGCACAGTAGTATCAGTGAGTCCAGGAATATCCTCTTTTTTCACAATGACCAAAGTGAGAACAGTCAAATTGGCATCCAAGATGCAGCACTGTACAGATTTGTGCTTTCTTTCTCCAGTCTTCCTTGGTCTGTAACAGAAATGCCCCTTTCTCAGTAGTAGAAGACTTGGCCTTGGGTCAAGACACCCTGCTTCACAGGGAAGCCCTGTTTGTCATTCCCACCACTGATTCGGACCATGTAACCCTTTCATTCTTCACCCACAGCACCAGCAGCAACTTCTGTGACCATACTCTTCTCATAAAAGGTATTGAACTCATTCATCGTCTACTTCAATGAGTTTTTGGCAGCCAGTGGCCAGGAAAGAGATGTTCAGCTTCATTCTGAAGCGGCCAACTGCCTCTGAGATGCAGCGAAAAAAGAACTGAAGTGTTTTTAAACTTTGATATTCCAAAGAGAAGAATTGTTAGGTTTGGTTTGAGAGTTCCCAGTAATACCCAAGTAGATCTTTACCACAGACTTAAAATACACTCATGTGCAGTTCTTTGGTTTGTTTTTGTTTTGTCCTCTGTCCCAGCTGACTTTAGGGGAAAGGTAGTATGGTATAGTTATTACTTTACATGTAAAATCAATAGAAATATACCAAACACTAGCTGTATACCAGAATTTACCACCATTAAAATAGAGCTGGTCCCCTCTGCTCTCATGGAGTCCACCTGAGTAAGGTACAAAAGTTTGAAAAGTAAGCATAATTATCTCGCAAATAGAGAAAGAAGAGTATGATAGGCATGCTGTTATTTCCAGCAGATCGCCTACCACATAGGCTTCATATGCTAGAAGTGCTCATTAAGTACTTGGAGAGGATAGAAGAGGGGGCATTTGCAGCTTGGAGAGAGATCAGAGAAACCTTTACGAAGGAGGTGATATGACAATGATATTTCAAAAGACAGGAAAGAGTATCCATGTAGATGGGTAGGGTTGACGTTCCAGGGAGAGAGACTAGCCTGAGGAGGTACCTGCCTCCTTTTCAGGTCCTGAAAGTAACTAGGTACAGTGTTGCTGGAGGCCTGGGTTTATGTTAAGGGTAGCGGCAAATGAAAGGCAGAACGCAGGCTCTTTGAGGACTGTCTGAGAAGATTTGAGAAGGTGTGTTATGGGAGTTGTATTTTGGAAAGAGTTGCTAGTTCTCCCAGATTTCAGTGTTTCCTGAAATAGATGTACTGTGTAATGTGGAAGTACACGATCAGATCAGTTCATCAGTATCCCACTGCCATACATGTATGTGCAAAATTTGGGCAGCAAGATGTAGTATGTAGGGTGTTATATGAAAATACGGGATACACACACATACAGTGTTAGTTTGGACAAGAAATCATTGTGATGCTGGTTGATGGAGAGCACAAATGAGGAAAGGGGTTAGGGAGAGATGTTGAAATCGCCCTGCCCCCTCTACCTCCCACTCCCTGCAGGGGTCCTCAGTTTATCGATAACTACAAGTTATAATCACCCGGGGGTCATAAACTTCTTTGGTACAGTTTGCATGTAGTAAAATGCACAAACCTAAAGTGTGCAAACCAGTGAATTTTGACAAATAGGCATATGCCAGCCCAGTTCGAGAACAGTCATCACCTGAAACATTCCTTAGTCCTCACCTCTAGTCGTCTCTTCTCGTTCCTGCCACTGTTCTGATGCCTGTCATCACAGCTGCTTTTGATCTTCGTAAAAATGAAATCATATAGTGTGTACTTTTGTGTGCTTGGCTTCTTTTGTTAGTATTTTTGAGGTGGTTCTATGTTGTTGTATGACTCAGTTCTTCTTTTATTGCCAGTAGTCTTCTGTTGTTAGATATGCAACTATTTGTTAACTGTTTCTCTTTTGGTGGGCATTTGAGTTGTTTCTTTTGACTGCTGTTAATAAAGCACTGTTGTATAAAGGTTGTTGTTCTTTTGTAAACATAGGTCCTAGATTCCTGGTTTGCATAGATTCCTAGGAGTGAAAATGTTGGGTCATAAGGTATGTACATGTATTTAACTTTGTAAGAAATTGCTACAGTTTTCCAAAGTGGTTGTACCAGTTTACACTCCCACCAGTATTGCACAAGAGTTCTTGTTAATTCATATCTTCAAAAATATTTTGTGTTGCTAGTCTTTTTAATTGTAGCCATTGTAGTGGGTATAAAATGGTGATCTCATTATGTTTGAATTTGCATTTTCCTAATGACTAAGTGGTACTGAACACTCTTCTGTGAGGTGTTTGTTCAAATCTTTTGACCATTTAAAGTTGGATTGTCTTTTTATTATTGATTTATAGAAGCTCTTTATGTATTTTGGTACAAGGCTCATGTCAGATATATGTAATATGAATGCATCTTCTGGTCTGTGGCTTTAGGCATCATTAGGCAATTTCCTAATGGTATCTTTATGAGCAGGAATTTTAAATTTTGATTAAGTTTAGTCCATCTTATTTTCCCCTTGTATGTTTGAGTCTTGTGTGTCATCTCTAAGAAATCTTTACTTAACCTAGGTTATGTTTTCTTCTTTGCATTTATATGCATTTATATTTTGGTTTATGTTTTATCTGATTTTTGTGTGTGATGTGAGTTAGGAGTCGAGGTTCATGTCTTCCCCTTACATTTATCCAGTTGTTCTAGCATTATTCTTTGAAATCACTTTTCTTTTACCAATGAATATCCTTGGTGCCTTTGTTGGAAGTCAGTTGTCTTTTTAAGTCTGTTCCTGCTTCTGTCTATTTCTAGACTCTCTATTCTGCTCCATTGACATATTGTCTTTCTCCTAATACCCTCGTCTTGCTTATTGTGCTTTTATACTGTAGTAAGTATTGAAATGAAGTAGTGTGAATCCTCCTACTTTGTTCTTTTTCAAGATTGTTTTGACTATTCTAGCTTCTTTGCTTTTCATATAAAATTTTAGAATAAAAAAAAGCACGTGGGGTGCTTTATAAGAAAGCCCTTTGATACTCAAGCCATATTCCATGCCAATTAAATCAGAATCTTTTGGAGGTTGAATCCAAGTATTTGTCAAAACTCACTAAGTTATTCCAAATGCAGCAAAGATTGAGTACTAATGTGCTAATGGGATTTTAATATGTTACCCTAAAAAAGAAATTCGGTAGTAGATTACTGGAGTGGAATGCATGTGTAGGAGTTCAAATGGACCCCCAAATGGAAGAGATTGTCAGTGCTTATGGAGAGAGGGAGACTTGAATAGACATGATGGAAAGGTAGTGAAAAGCGGCGTGGTCTAGGCGGTTCTCTCTCCTGGGGGACATGCAGTCCCCTCGCTGAAGTGCTGTCTTGTCACTCAGGATCTCCTCACCCTTACCCTAAAAATCGGAGACTCCAAAGCTAAGGAATGCCCTTGGTTGCTAAAGCAGGTAAAACACATTATTCTATAGGGCAGCTTTCTCCTTGATTAGGGAAATGTTTGTGAAATCTGCATAATAATGAACTGGGTAGGCACCTTCTGAAATGATTGTGTGTGTGGGGTTTTTTTGTTTTTTGTTTTTTGCTTTTTTGGAAGGTTTTATGTCTTTTTAAATTTTAATGTTTTATGAAAGCACTGATTCATCTATTCTTACCATAAGTAGGTAGTTTTGTCAGAAGTTCTGCCTCCCTTTATAAAAGGCTTTAAAGAAAAAAGGGACAAAAAGTTGCAATCAAATAATGCTGTTCTTTGGGAACATATAAGCTATGTGGGCTGGTAGGTGTTTGCTTGTGGCTTTTTTTTTTTTTTTTTTAATAAATACATTTTCCTTCTTGAAGAGAGTTTGAAGCTAGTCAGCTGAGTCCCTCTTTCTGAAATACACGTTCCCTAAACGTCTGTAGAGAATTAATTTCAGTCATCGCTGGCAGAGCTTTAATCTCAACTTTCTGCTCAGTGTTATGGAAAATCCTCTCTAGAAAATAGCCAGTATCTACCTGCTACGGATTGTTAAGAAATTCAGATAAACATTTGATTTTTGAGTGTTTTCCTAGTAGAAACAGCATGAAAAATCCTTTGGTGAGCTGGATTTTAGAGTGCACACAAAAAGCAAGTATTGATGATATATTTGTATTTTTGTATGTGTGACATGTCAGTTGTACTGTTTTCTTATTTCTAAATAGATTTCAAATATGCCATGTCCAACTCCAAACCTCAATTCTCTGTGAGGGGTGAGATATCTTAGACAAGAAAGAGCTTTGGTGTTAGCAAACTTATAACTCCTTTGTGAATACACACACACACACACACACACACACACACACGCGCGCGCGCGCGCACAAACATATTGTCTTCAAGGCAGGGAGTCCAGTGGGCAGAGGATAGGAGTAGAGCTGCTTCACTTTCTCTATTTACCATTGTATTTAACAATACATATTTATTAATAATTTTGTAAAGAGGGAGAAACGTTCACCGACTCCTGTTGAAGAACCCTCCTCTGCCCTGCTTATTTATGCTTCGGCTGTGCTGGGTCTTCGTTGCTGCGCTCAGGCATTCTTCAGTCGCAGCAAGCAGGGTCTGCTTCTAGTTGCGCTGTGAAGGCCTCTCATCGTGGTGGCTTCTCCTGTAGTGCAGCATGGGCTCTAGGGCCAACGGGCTTCAGTTATTGTGGTGCATGGTCTTAGCGACTGCAGTGTGGTGTCTTTCAGACCAGGCATCAAACCCGTGTCCCTTGTATTGCAAAGGAGGTTCTGAACTAGTGGACCACCAGGGGAGACCTTTTTTTTCTTTTTCAGAGATCAGATCAGATCAGTCGCTCAGTTGTGTCCGACTCTTTGCGACCCCATGAATCGCAGCAGGCCAGGCCTCCCTGTCCATCACCAACTCCCGGAGTTCACTCAGACTCATGTCCATCAAGCCAGTGATGCCATCCAGCCATCTCATCCTCTGTCGTCCCCTTCTCCTCCTGCCCCCAATCCCTCCCAGCATCAGAGTCTTTTCCAATGAGTCAACTCTTCGCATGAGGTGGCCAAAGTACTGCAGTTTCAGCTGTAGCATCATTCCTTCCAAAGAAATCCAGGGCTGATCTCCTTCAGAATGCACTGGTTGGATCTCCTTGCAGTCCAAGGGACTCTCAAGAGTCTTCTCCAACACCACAGTTCAAAAGCATCAATTCTTGGATGCTCAGCCTTCTTCACAGTCCAACTCTCACATCCATACATGACCACAGGAAAAACCATAGCCTTGACTAGACGAACCTTTGTTGGCAAAGTAATGTCTCTGCTTTTGAATATGCTATCTAGGTTGGTCATAACTTTCCTTCCAAGGAGTAAGCGCCTTTTAATTTCATGGCTGCAGTCACCATCTGTAGTGATTTTGGAGCCCAGAAAAATAAAAGTCTGACACTGTTGCCACTGTTTCCCCATCTATTTCCCATGAAGTGATGGGGCCGGATGCCATGATCTTTGTTTTCTGAATGTTGAGCTTTAAGCCAACTTTTTCACTCTCCACTTTCACTTTCATCAAGAGGCTTTTGAGTTCCTCTTCACTTTGTGCCATAAGGGTGGTGTCATCTGCATATCTGAGGTTATTGATGTATCTCCCGGCAATCTTGATTCCAGCTTGTGTTTCTTCCAGTCCAGCGTCTCTCATGGATTGCCATTTCCTTCTCCAGGGGATCCTCCCAACCCAGGGATCGAACCCGGGTTTCCCGCATTGTGGGCAGATGCTTTACCTTCTGAGCCACCAGGGAATTTTTTTCTTTTTAAATACCTTTATTTCTAGGATTTGTCTGTAAGGCAGACTTCAGTTTTACAGTGGTAGAATCCTAGCAAATAATTTTCTCTTTTGTTTAACATTTGAAAAGTGATTTCGTATGTTGCCTTACCATCTTAATTAATCATTTCTATAACTGCGTAATAGTACATCAGATTGTGCCATTGTTCTTCTAATGCTGGACATTTAAAATTTTGTACTGTTGTACCACAAAGAGCTTATTTTTACTATGTAGGATTCCCTTCCTTAATTTCTTTGATAGATTCTCTGTTGTAGAATAACAAGAGGGTGGCTTTTTAAGGGTTTTTTTCAGTGTCTACTATCTTTACTGGAGAAGGAAATGGCAACTCATTCCAGTATACTTGCCTGGAGACTCCCCATGGAGAGAGGAACCTAGTGGGTTACAGTCCATGGGTCACAAAGAGTTATACACGAGTGAGTGACTAGCCACAGCACTATCTTTATAGTGTATACTGTTTTTACACTGTAGCCTATCATCAGCAATATAAAGTATACTTGCCTTACAAATATAATTATTTACATTTTTAGAGATAAAAAGGTATTAAGTTTGTTTCATAACTGTATCTCTAAAAAGCTATCAGATCAGATCAGATCAGATCAGTTGCTCAGTCGTGTCCCGACTCTTTGCGACCCCATGAATCGCAGCATGCCAGGCCTCCCTGTCCATCACCAACTCCCGGAGTTCACTGAGACTCACATCCATCGAGTCAGTGATGCCATCCAGCCATCTCATCCTCTGTCGTCCCCTTCTCCTCTTGCCCCCAATCCCTCCCAGCATCAGAGTCTTTTCCAATGAGTCAGCTCTTCGCATGAGGTGGCCAAAGTACTGCAGTTTCAGCTTTAGCATCATTCCTTCCAGCTATGCTTCTAAAAAGCTATGCTTGCCCTTTATTTTTGTGTATTAACTGAACTCCATTTATGTTTGCCTTTTACTGGTTTTTGGATCAAAATTTTTTCTTAACTAATGTGAACTTTTAATGTTTTATGTATGTGTGTATGTGTATATGTATATATACACACATATATATTAATCCTTTGCAATATTTGTCATGAATACTTTATCTGGCTTGTAACTTTTTATTTTAGTTTTTCATTATAGAAAAGGGAATTCATTAGGTTGAAGTTTTGTTTTCTTTTTTTGACTGCTTCTATTACCCTAGGATGAACAAACTTGTCATCCTTTCAAAGATCTAACACCAATTTTGTTTTTTACCCGTTAATATTTCTTATGGTTTAATTAAAAGGCGTTTCATGGGTCCATTTGATTTCTGTTGGTTTATGTACCCTCTTCTCAGCTTCATTACGGTGAGGACACTTGGGTTAAACCAGGAGCTTGTGTTATTCACGAGCCTTGGGAGAGGAATAGAAACAGTCAGAATTCCTATCTCAGCTTCTGGTAATGTCTACAAGTCTGTGTTTACTCATCTATAAAGCTGGGATGAGAATAACAAATGTACAGAGAATTTCCTTTTAATGCACTTAAGCCTTCTCTTAAGCACTGTTAAGAATCTCAGCTAGAAGTGTTTAAAATACCAAATAGCTGTAACCTTTGATTGAATGTGTGTACCATCATTTCTTGGATTTTTCTCAGTAGTTAGAGATCACATGGGATCTTTGGAGTTTTTTGAAGCTAACCCCTGCCCTTATTATTTGTGGATATTAGGGACCTGGGTATAGAAAAACCTGCAAGTTGAGGATGTCCATCAGAAATACATAGTATGTGCCCCAGATCTGAGTACTTAGTGAGGACTCTGGGGACGCTATAACAAAAATGACTTGGGGAAATAGAATAGAGGCAGTACATATAAGCGGCCTGAAAACACGGGCTTTGACTTGTTTAACTTAGACGTACCACTTACTTATGTGACTTTGGATAAGTAATTTTAACCTTTCTAACCTCAATTTCCTCAGTTATAAAATGGAAATAATTTTGGTGAGCCATTTAATTAAGTAAGAAAATGTATGTGAAATGCTCAACATGGTGCCTGACCCACAGGAAATGCTGAGTAAATTGTAGCTGGTTTTACTACCTTTATCAACCTAACCTTTATGTAACGTTCATCATCTCTAGAGCCCTTTAATGTGGTGGTTTTCATTTGTGAATCTGGGTGCTTTATATAGAATGGATTTTTAAATGTTCCATGGAGTTTTTACTTGTCACCTCAAGAGGTCGTTTCCTTTTAGGTACCTACACAACTGTGTATACTTAGTTGGCCTTTGTGATGTATCTTTATATCAGTGTCGTCTTACCCAAATTTAACTCTAAAACCCTGTGTGAGTACAAAGGTATCTTATTTAGCTGGGTTGTCCTTGTACACAGCACTGTGACACAGGGTCCAGACCCTTCAATATTAGAGCTTTAGCTCTACAGTTTATTATTTAAGTGACTTTAGGCAAGTCAGTCTCTGGCTTGCCAAGGCCACCCTTTCCTTATCTGTAAAATAGGAATCAGATTCTTCGTGAGGATTACTTTAAGTGATGTGCTAAGACGTGCTTTGCATAACAAATTGCAATTTCCCCCCCATACCTCATTGTGCCTAGCTCAGTAGTGTTGAGGCTTAGAAAGTGTATGTTCTTTGGGGTTGGAGAGAGATGTGGAGGCAATGGACACAATTCTTAACTCCAGTATTAAGATATGTTCATTGAAAAAGTGAGAATTGTTCTTTGGGGGCAAGTTGTCATGCAGGGTGCTATGGCATGCTCATTAAGACCCTGATACCTTGCCTTGAAGTGTTTGTTTCTTGCTATTGTAAAGATGGAGCTAGTTCCACATAGGTTCTCAGAGCAGGTTCAGTGATTGAACCCTACCTCAAGGAAATAAACTTAATATGTAATAAGTAAATATGGCTTTTGGAGTGTGATCTCTGTGATCAGTCTGGAGGGGTGCGTGTATGGAGGCTCAGTAAATACTGGGATGCTGGCTCTGTGGAAGACTCTGACTGAATCAGCCTCGTTTCCCTTAGAATTTCTTTTCGTGGTTGACCACAGGTGTATTTCTTTGTGTCCTGTGTGTTCTCGGTTTATACATATATATATTTCCAGTTTGATTTTTAGAAATGATGATGTTGAGGTTTTGCCTGTGGTCAAATGTGGGAGATGCAGGTTTGATCTCTGGGTTAGGAATATCCCCTGGAGAAGGAAATGGCAACCCACTCCAGTGTTCTTACCATTAAAATCCCATGGACAGAGGAGCCTGGTAGGCTCCATTGGGGTTTGCAAAAGAGTCAGACATAACTGAGGGACTGAGTGATTTCAATAGACAAGGCCCAAACATTAGGTTTCCATTTCTCTCTTGAACAGAAAGTACTCAAGTTATAGAGAAAAAAAAAAGTGAAGATATTTAATAAAAAATTTTCTTTGTTCATTTTGGAAAATGCTACCTTCATTCATTCCCTAAGAGACAACTTATTATATTCTGACAGTATCATTGAATAGTCCAAGAAAGTATGATGCTTCAATATAAATTTATTTTTCTTGGCACAGTTTTTGTTCTTAATATTTGTGCGTAAAGGAAGAGGATGTTGTTTCTCATGGGGCAGAGAAGTCCTGGTGTATAGAGAACGGTGAGAGTGCTATTTCCTTGAATATAGATTGGGCTTTAGTTTCCATTTAAGGATGTCTCTGGGAAGAACAAAGGCAGTTCTACTTAGCAGCTTGGGTTTTGCTAATTATGGAGGGCTGGATGTGTTTTCATCTAGTGTGTTCTGCCTGGTCCTCTTTATACTTTTGGGATGTGGGGAGTTGGCTTTGGTTCAGTGAGGTGCCCACAGGTGACGTGTCATTTCCCTCCCAAGATGGTAGAGATGACAGGCTTTCAGATAATAGCTGTTGGGAACTAGGGCATAGGAATCCTTGGCATTCCCATCAGTGTCATCACTGGGTGGCAAATTTGATAACAGAACAGAAAGGAAAACTGTTTTTGTAAAGCTGTGATGTAGTCCCTATGTGATTAACTCTTTGTGGCCTTTTAAGTATAGAAGAAATTTGCATTAGGAACTTTCAACTTAAGAGTCTTTGATTTTATGAAGTCTATAAAAGTGATGACCAGTTGTCAATATTTTGACGATATTTCCCAGGTGTCCCCTCGGCCCAGTTGGTAAAGACGTTTGAATGTGGTGACCCTAGTGGAACCTTCTCTGAGAAGGGAGTAAGTAGTCAAGGCTGCAGCCTGACACCATTTAAAAAAAATGTTTGGGTAGCAGAAGAGAGCACCCTATTGGGATGTTTTTAAAAAGTTAAAAAAAAAACACAATATCCATGAAACTTTGCTACATTGTGTAAACAGCAGACAGTGTTAAGGACGAGCCTCACAGATAAACTACCATTATCATTGCCAGAGTGGCTGTATCATCCTCTTCTTGCCCCTGTCAGCAAAGTGTTCCTAGACTTTGGTACCAGGGAGTTTCTCAGCATTCACTGTTGTTAAAACACAGTTCCTGTGGTTTGTTTATCTTCTTTGGGGTTCCTTAGCAGCAAATCCCAAAACCACTCACTTTTTTCTTCCAATAGTATTAATGTTCTAACAGGGGCTATACATTATATTAAAGTAAGGATAGTTCTCCACAGGAAGGCTGTTTTTTAAATGAGACTTATTCAACCTCTTTTTAGCTGGTGTTTCATTACCACCAAGGATTTATAATGCAATAGCTCTGAGGCGAAGCTGGTAAGAATGCCAGCTTCGCTAATATTTAGAGTCATAAAATTCTGGATATTGGACAAGCTCTTAATTACTCTGAATCCGTCTTTGTCTTAATAAAAGTTGGATTGTACCCACTAAAACAAGATGGCTGTGTTTGCATTAATCTCCAAATGTAGGTTAATACCCTTTTAAAAGCTGTCTCTTAGACAAGAGACTTGAAAATTAATTCCCCATTTTCAGCTTAAAATGAAGAGCTCTTCCACGTGTGGAGTTTGAAGGGCTGCCATTTTTCTGATGTTGTAGATCAGGTGCCAATAATAACTGTCTGTTCCTCTCCATTTTTTTTTTTTTTTTTTAAGGTCTTAGGTAAGGGGAGAAAGTCTCTTCTGGTGCTGGTGCTGTGGACTTCTTTTTTTTTCAATCTGCTTCAAAGTAATTAGATAGAGTCCTGTTTTCTCCATAGAGTTTGAATCACTGGGGATGAGGGACCTAATGAAGGTCTACATAGTGGGATCCTGTTATACATCATGGCTGGAGAAATCTGGGCTTTATGTATACCATTGTGACCAAGCTAGATATTTTAAGTTTTTTGTTGTTGTTGTTCTGTAATGTCTTAAGTACTTACATACTGGGAGGTTTTGCTGTAATGGTAGTTTCTTAACTGACTTCTTCAAGTGCAATACAGAAAATTCTTTTCCTTTTGTCTTTAAAGTCTCCAGAGTATCTACTGCTATGAAACCACTAATTCCAGGATTCGTTTCTGTGCTACAGATGGTCAGTGAGATTATAAGGGCTTTGAGAAGATTTTTATATAAATTGAGATCTTCTCAGTTGAGAGTCTCTGTCTGAGACACTGATTTTTCTTCTCTGCTTCCAAATGCAGGGGTCTCCAGTGTGTTCTATTAACCAGATTCTACTTTGATTATCAGTGGGGCTTGGGGCAGAGGGAACTCGTGACAGGTTTAAGGAGAAGTAGAAACCAATGTACTGTAATCAAATGAGAGGGAACAAGTCATAAAAAAATCTTCCTCTTATTAAACGTGCAGGTGTTGAGAGTATTGTTTTTCTGTATTTCAGTCTTCTCATTTTATACACATTTTAGTAATAAAATACTTATGTAATAAATAACCATATGCAGGTTATATTAACCGTGCAGACTCCTAGACATCTCCCCCTGGAAGTTCTGATTCAGCAGGTCTGGGATAGGACCCGGAAATCTGATTCTTACAACCAAGCACATTTGCTATTCAGACCACTCCGTTTTATCCTCCCAGAGCTCCAGGTTTTCATGGATAATTTGTAGAATACACTTTTCTTTTGTCAAAGCTTTCACCTGGTATGATTTTGTGAGGGGTCAAATAAGTAGAGCATTCTGCAAAAACTTTTTATGTAGGACAGTATCACTGCCCAAACAGACTCTTCAGTATAAAAATGAACTTTTTTGCCAACCCAGTAACTTTTACATCAGTAATAATGGTAAAGGAATAAGGAGGCATCTGAATGGGCAGATACCCCAAATCTGTCATTGTGAATGATGGAACTGGGGTGTCAGGCCTGAGGAGAAGAGGAGGTAACCCAGGTGCTCTCTTCAAACTCTTGGAGAGTTATCATATGGAGGAGGGCTTGCACTTCTGGCGGTCCCCCCAGAGCAGACCTGGGACTAACAAGTGGATGGTAAACAGAAGAAATAAGTGTCATAGAGGAGACCAGTGGACCCGCAGCCTTCACTACATTCTGCTTTGACTTCAGATTATTTGTAGCCTGTGGAACTATTATTTTCTGATTTCAGATTTCCAAAGAAATCTGACTTAGGCAGCCGGGTAATCAGAGAAGGAGAATGGAGGTACTCAAGTGGAAGCAGGCTGAGAGGCAGCTTAAGCCTCTCTCCTCCCTGAAGCTAGTGGGACCCTTCCCTAGAAGCTTGGAGCTGCCTGCACGGTGGTGAGTTCTCTTCAGTGAAGGGGGCTGTGCAGGTGTCCCCTTCCCTGCCCCAGCAGGGTGTTGGTGAGCTCTGAGAGGTTCGCTGCTATAGATAGGAGCATAGGTGTGACTCGAAGTGTGGGGCTTAGTGAAGTGTTGGTTTAATGAAAGCACTGGAGGAAATCTGGATCTCTCTTTCAGGACTACTGAATGAGAGATTGCTAAGATCCTTTCTGACCCAGAAAGTGTATGGTGTCTTCCTTGAAGATTAAATCTCAGATCTCAGCATGAATGACTGAAGGATATAAACTCTGCGAGGGCACAGACTTTGTTTCTTTGGTGCTACATTTCCTGCAGTTAGAACAACACCTGTCATTAGTGGGTACTCAGTGAATATTGAATACATGACTATGTTGAAGAAGGTGAAATTTATCTAAGAGGATACATTGTCAACCTTCCCCCTCTCCCTTACAGTCCTGGAGATTTCTCTTTTAACCACCTATCTGATTATCCATGCCATCCACCCTCACTCCATGGCTCCCATCTCCTCCTTCCCAAAAGGCAAAGGAGAATAAGGAGATGAAAGAAATTGTGGTAAACCAAAGTCCCGTCAGGAAGAGAGTGAAATACCCCAGGCACACGAAGTGGGAAGCCTATTGGCTGATGATTTGACTTGGGTATTTCCTATGATTTTTCAGTTGTGGTATGTTCCTGTTCATGGAGAGAAGTGAGAATTTTTTGTAGGTTTATGGCCTAGATAGTCAGGATATTTTGTGGAGCCTCTGAAGTGTTACCACTTCATCTTTATCCTTGCCCGCTATGTAAATTCTTGTGTTATCCAGTGTCAGCTTAAAGCTGATTAGCATTTTGTATCACCTTTGCAGCTCATAAATGATCCACCTCCCTTCTCGGTGAGCAGGCCGAAAGTCATCAAGGAGGCACCTGCTGCAGGCCTGGCCCCTCCTTGGCCTGTGACTTAGAGAACATTCTAGACTTTTTGTGGGTCCTTCTGTGGCTTGGTCAATGGTAAGGCTTTCCCATGGGAAATGAGTAAAAACTTTGGATATGGGTTTTACCCAGGCAGGTCCTGTGGGTTAGTCTGGACAGTAGAGGCCCACACACAGTTCAGAAGCCCTGGTCCAGCCACACAGTATGGTTCATTGGACCTATTTGATTTTCAAACGTTTTGGAGGCAGTTGTCAACATTTAAAAATTAGGAAATTTCATTTAAAATCCAGATTTGGGGTTATTCTGGCAGTACAGGCATGATCCATGCTGAGTTCCAGTTGGTGCTGAGAGCAAGTGTGCACGAGAGAAGGGCTGGGCTTCCTGCAGTACCGTGGAGGCCACCACCCTCCACAGTTATTATCTGGGCTGAACCTGCTTTACTCAAGGCCCTGTGTTACAGACACATGCATTCGTGACACCCTGCTATAGTGTGTGAGGGTTTTTTTGTTTTGTTTTTGCTGTTTAAAAAAGTCATACCAATTTTAACTTGGTTGACTTAATGGTGAGAGGCCAGCATTTATTGAACTATTATCAAGTACCAGGCATTGTGCTGAGTGCTTTTATATATGTCTATTTATGTAGTCCTCACAATTATCTTACTTTTATAGGTGAAGAAATTAAGGAAGAGAGATGTTAAATAACTTGTTCGAAGTCACCTAGCTTGTTCAGGGTCACCTGTCTCCTGACACTGGCCTCCTGTTTGTACTCATGTCCTTCCAGGAGCAGTAGGCATCAGCTGAGAAGACAGTGACAGTGGCACACTCCTGCATCCCCAGCCTGCGCCTAGGAGAGGGCGCCGGCCCTGCTCCAAGCATAGCTTGTTGTAGTTTAGTTGCTAAGGCGTGTCCAACTTTTTGCGACCCCATAGACTAGCCCGCCAGGCTCCTCTGTCCACAGGATTTTCCAGGCAAGAATATGGGAGTGCGTTGCCATTTCCTTCTGCAGGGGGTCTTCCAGACCTGGGGATTGAACCAGCTTCTCCTGCATTGGCAGGTGGATTCTTCCACTGAGCCACCTGGGAAGCCCCCTAGGCATAGTTGCACAGGGGTATTTGACAGGCAGACCCTTGTACAGGCCTGTTGATTTCCTTCACCCTCTTATTTTCATCATCCATCCTGTTGTTGTAGGATACTTGTTTGTAATGTATCAGGGCCATGTTACGGAGAAGGCAATGGCACCCCACTCCAGTACTCTTGCCTGGAAAATCCCATGGACGGAGGAGCCTGGTGGGCTGCAATCCATGGGGTTGCTAAGAGTCGGACACGACTGAGCGACTTCACTTTCACTCTTCACTTTCATGCATTGGAGAAGGAAATGGCAACCCACTCCAGTGTTCTTGCCTGGAGAATCCCAGGGACGGGGCAGCCTGATGGGCTGCCATCTATGGGGTCGCACAGAGTCGGACACGACTGAAGCGACTTAGCAGCAGCAGCAGGGCCGTGTTATAGTGAATGCAAATAAGTCATTGACATTTAAAATTAAATTGCAACAGGTATTGTCAATAGCTAAACTACTCATTGACAGTGCATTGCTAATTACATTGAGAGAACATCCTAACTGGATATATTTTGCCAAATCAAACTGGAAACATTGGCTCTCTACCAGAAAATTCATTTTGAGTTGCAGAAAGTTTGGGAATTCACAGATCGCTCACCAATCTCAAAATACTGAGTTTAGGGAAACTCTAACAGTGTTTTGCTGAGGTTTCTTGTAGCAGAGGGGAATTCTGGTCTTTCCACTGCTAAGCCAGGAGGAGAAAGCTGTGACTTTGAAAGATTGGGGGTCGGGTACATCTCAGTGCAGGGAGGGTGGGGGGCATTGTTGGGTTTCTCATCTGTATATCTAAGCCACATACTTTAGATCAAGCTTTTTGTTTTCTTCTTTCTTATCTTCCTCTTCCTCTTCCCCTTTTCTTTCCTTTCTCCGTCCTTCTCCTACCCTCTCCTCTGTATGTGGACAGAGAAGGAGGAAGGAGGAGGGAGAGAGTGTGCACTAACTCACGATGGGAGGTGCTATTCCTAGTGCGCTTGCTAAGTTGCTTAAGGCTTGTTCTGAGCCCGTGGACCTTATGGACTAGCCCGCCAGGTGCCTCTGTCCATGGGATTCTCCAGACAAGAATACTGGAGTGGGTTGCCATGTCCTCCTCCAGGGGATCTTCCTGACCCAGGGATCGAACCCAGGTCTCTTACGTCTCCTGCATTGGCAGGCGGCTTCTTTACCACTGCTGCCACCTGGGAAGCCCACTCCTGGTGCTCGCTGTGGTTTAATTCATTTGATTCCACAATAACTCCAGGGTTCAGTTATGCTACAGATAAAGAAACTGAGGCAGAAAGAGTATAAAACATTTGTTCAAAGTCACATGGTTGGTCTGTTCTATTGAGATCTCACAAGTAGTCTGCCCTGAGGCCAGTGGTTCCATCTTCTGACTGATACCGATTGTACTCTGAGGGTGAACATTTAAGCCTCTGTGTCTCTGGACCTAGGACTTCCTTTGGGGCTCTTGCAAGTAGCAGTTTGGTTGGCAGGGCAATTAAGTATGCTGGGTGTGCTGTGCTGAACCCAGAAAGGGAGGGGAGGAATCTAGTCTTTGCTTGTGTTATACATGCTTATTGGTTTGTGGCAGGCGTGATTGACACCAGAATCAAAACGACTTAAAGCAGCTTCCCTGGAGAAGCACTACTCTAACGGTTTTTTTCCTCTTTGTTGCCCCAGGTCCCTTGTGAATAGGATTTAGCTGTGATTCAGCTGCTGCTGTTCTTTTGGTAATCAGTGTGGAGGAGGGAGATGAGGGCTGCTATTAATGGCTTCTTATTTCGCATTCTCCTAATCAGATATCCTGCAGTTATTAATGTACATGCAGGATGCTCTCCGGTGTCTCTGGGTGGTTTTGTTAGGTGTACCAGACTGTTAAGCTTTCTAAGATGGAATGTTTTATTAGGCTCTTGCCTGGGGGTTGAATGGGTGGAGGTTGTTAAAAAGCACTAAGTGAAAGGAATATGGTGTAAAACCAAGATCATGATCTTGGCTGGGGCAGGGGGAGGTGGCCGGTATGGTGTGGGGTATGTGGGTGGGTGGGACAGCAATCCACCAACATCACCTTCTTCTGTTGCCCTGAAAACCTTATCTTGCTAATACTCTTCAGATATCAATAGTGAGGTAACTATTATTAGTGAGTTATTTACTAGGCAGCTAAATGCAAATTCTCTCCCCCATTAGATTTAATTAGGATGAAATCATACATTTAAATAACCACTTCTTTTACTAATAACTGAACTTCTGATTCACTCTGAACCCAGGCAAATGCCTCTTTCTGTATAAACAGCCCACCTGCATGTTGACACAGCCAGGTTCCTGATGTGGGTGCACACGTCTGGGATTTCAGAGCATGACTGGCATGGAAGATCTCTGGCGTAGTTTCTTGCACCCTACCTTGGGGACATACAGGATAGTCCAGCAGACCAGCTAAAAACAAAACAATCACCCAAGCCAGATTCTGCTGTTTCTATTTTCCTGTTTTTTTAGGTGTTTAATGGCTGCATTAAAAAAAAAAAATCCTCTACCTGTTTCTTCCATTTAAACAAATGTCTTGAAGAACAGTAATAAACATTTGAGTTGAAAGAATTAGGTCTCTGAGGCTTTTGCTCTCAGACTTGTGCTAATTCTTTAGTATGTCCTTGATGTAGTCTGTGTGGTCTGTTTTGAGAGCGTGTGGATGATGTGATGATGTGATGATGTGTAGAATGGTGGCTGCTCTATGTTCTGTGTGTGTGGGGTGGGTATTTGGGGGAGGGTTGAACCTGCAGTTTGGAGGATCAGAAATAAATAGGCAGCTTGGCTTCAATCCCTCAGGGGCATAACCAGCTAATGAATGAGAGGACTGCTAAATTCCCAGTTGTCTTTGTGGCTCGGAAGACTTAATAATTAAGTCTGGGGCTACCTTTAGTGGGCTAGTGAGGTGAGAGCAAAATCAACAGAAGACATGTAGTTTATAGCGACCTGAAATGTGCAAGCGACATGACTGGCTGTCTTTTTGGCCCTGGGGAGGTGTGGCTGGCCCTGCTCTCACCCTCCAGGAGTGGGATTTGTGCCAGACACCAGCTAGACAAGACCAGCTGCTGCTTCTATGTTTTGTGGACATGATTGGCTGTAGCTTTTGATCAGGACATTGTTCCTAATGAAGTCTGACCAGCATCATTTAGACAGGAATGAATGACAGCTGATGTGCAGGATTTTCCTTGATTGGCAGCATTTGGAACTGGTAACCAGAGGAGGTGAGGGGAGGGAGAGAAGCCAGTTCTGACTGACAAGAGCTTATCTTTATTTAATCTGCCTCCAAGACCCCGAAGCTGAAAATTTAGGCAACTGAAAGAAAGGAAGACACAATTGTGCAACGTAATTAAAGATTCTTGACAAAAACATACTTAAAAATGTGTTCAATGGGAAAGCAGTGAAGAGAGTCCAGGTGTGAGGTTAACACTGCTCCCTTGATGTGAGAAAGAGAGAGCTTTTGTGAGCAGATCGTTAATTTTTATCCAAATTTAAAAAGAGTGATGGAATTTTAAATAATTTTGGCTATAAAAAATTCTGGTTCTAGTTACCATTTCTTTGACTTGCCAACCTGCTTGGAAAGGTTTCCTGTGCAGTGGCCAGAAGTGGGTATAGAATGTCATTGTTCAGTTGTTCAGTCTCGTCCAAGTCTTTGCGGCCCCATGGACTGCAACACACCAGGCTTCCCTGTCCTTCACAGTCTCTTGGAGTTTGCTCAGATTCATGTCCATTGAATTGGTGATGCCGTCCAGTCACCTCATTCTCTGTCATCCCCTTCTCCTGCCCTCAGTCTTTCCCAGCATCAGGGTCTTTCCCAATGAATTGGTATTAGAATAGAGGCGATCACTGAGGACTTGAGTCTTCAGTGTTTGTGAGTTTTGAGAAAGGATGACAAGTAGGAATTTTAGACTTATTTCCTGAGGACTCGTGTGTGATTTGCTGAGAGCTGATTGCTTGTGTGCTGGTAATGTTTTACACCTGGTTTGGGAGCTTGGCATCCGGGTTCAGATCCTGACACCACCACTTCCCCCATGTTTGTGTTACTCCATTTCATCATCCCCTGAAATTTAAAAACAATTAAAAAAAATTTTATTTATTTGGCTGTGTCAGATCAGTTGCAGCATGTGGGATGTTCATTGTATTATGCGAGATCTTTCCTTGTGGTCCTTGGACTCTCTAGTTGGCAGTGAGTAGGCTTAGTTGCCGTGAGGCAGGTGGGATCTTAGTTCCCCGACCAGGAAACTAAGATCAAACCCATGTTTCCTGCATTGCAAGGCGTATTCTTAATCACTGGACCACCAGGAAGGTCTCACTTGTTTTTTTTTTTAAAGATTTACATTTGTACTCTGCTAGTAGTTTCCCTTGAAAAGTTCATCCATACCTTAATCACCCTGGTTAATGCGAGTAAACAATCTTAAAGTCTGATCACTTCTCTCCCTGCAGTAAGTCTGATATTTTAGTTTTACCTTTTTTTAAACGCACAAATTAGATGTTGCTATCCTTTTCACAGGTAGTGTTTTAGATTTACCTATATGGTTACCAGTGTCTTTGTTCACAATTTCTTTAATATTTTTTAGTGAGTGTCTATTAGTAGTATATACTCGTTTTTAGTTATCGAAGATATCTTTATTTTGCCCTATATTTTGAGAGGAACTTTGGCCGCATGACTCTAGGTGGAAAGTTGCTTTTTTTCTTTTTACCTTGTAGAACTGTTATGAAGATTACCTGAATTCGTATCTAAAGTCCCTAGCATGGTGCCTGGCTTGTTTGCTTGTTAAATAACAGTGGCTCTTGCATTCTCAGAAAAATATTGGAACAATTTGAGACAATGTAGGTTTAGTTGGAATATCTATACTTTTATCCTTTTTTTCCTGTTATTTCCTTAAAACTTGCATTTTCACTAAGCTTCAGATGGGAGTAGATTTAATAAGCAACATTACTAGCTTCAAAGATAAAGTTTGGTTCAGCTGTGGTTTCTGTCACTTGCTAGGTACAAGTACCCTTTGCAGGTTATCTTACCTAAGATTTGGGTTTAATTTTTTTTTTTTGCATATAGAGTGGTTATCATAGTACTGTTTCTCAGGGTTACTATGAAAATTGCATGAGAATACACGTAAAACTCTTAATAAAGCCTCACATAGTAGGTGGTTAACAATGTTAACTAATAGTTCCTGTGAACCACTTTTATGATTTTTACGTACAGATGTTATTGACTTTTCTTCTTTTCTGCTCTGCCTCTGTTTTTATTTCCTGTTCCCCACATCCAAGAAAACAAGGTGTGTCTGTGCACGACTTTCTGTTCTGAGGACTAGGAGGGCCTTCTGCGGACTGGTGTCTCTGGCTTGGAGGCTGCACTTTGATACTTGCTTGTCCTTAGTGGGAAAATAGCTTTTCATGCTTAGTATTTTGCTACCTGTAAGACCCTCGTTGACTTACCCAAAAATTATATGCTCTGGTTTTACTTGTGAAAGTGAAATTGCTTAACCACTCAGCACCTCTGTTTTCTCATCTGTAATATGGAAATAGTGACCCTTCCTTCCTCATAGGATTGATGTGAGGACTTGATGCATGTAAAGATCTTAAGTGCTGGCATAAAAGAAATGCTAATACTCAAGCTTTCACCATCCTTGCTGTTGTCATGACTCCCTTCTGTGCCATACGTTTGGCTTTTGTATAAACAAATGCTTATGTAGTATATTTTTGTCCTTTACCTGTTTAATCTCAGTGCATGTGTATTAAGCTTTCACATGTCACCTTTCTCATTTGTTCCTTGATAACATTTTCATGGGTTAGGTAGGACATATGTTTTTTCAATTTTATTTTCACATGCAGTAAAAGGCACCCATTTTAAGTATACAGTCCTGATTTTAGAATTGAATCACCACCACAGTCAAGATATAACATTTCTATTGCAGCCGTGAATTCCCTCATTCACACTTACTCTCCCATTCTTACACCAGGGTCTGGGCACCACTGATCTGTTTTGTGCCACTGTAGATTAAGGTTTTCTTCAGTCTTTATATCAGTGGAATTGTATGTTATGTACTCTTTTGTGTTTGGCTTCCTTCACTCAGAGTAGTTACTTTGGGGCTGGCCCGTGGTTTTGGTGCGGCCTGGGCCTTCTTACGCTGTGTACTGTCCCGTTCGTTGCAGGGATGCACTGTAATGTGTTTAGCCATTCTCCTGTTGATGCTTTGGGGTTGTGTCCAGTTTGAAGCTGTTATGAATAAAGCTGCTGCGAACGTTTAGGTACAATTCTTTGTGTCGATAGGTTTTTCAGCTCTCCTGAGTATCTAGGAGTGGCGTTTACTGATATGAAGGGCTTAGAGTCAGAGTCACACAGAAAGGCACCATGCCTGGGTTAGCAGTTGATTATTCATCAGCTGACTTCTCTTTTAGGATCCATTCCATTGGACCGGTGATTTTCATGCTTGTAGAGAACCAGGACTCTTTCAGATGAAATACTGCCCAAAATACCCATTGAAAACAGATGAAAACGTTGTTGACAGACTCCTCAGAAAGTTCAAGTAGCCCTTTTTTGGCTGTTAACCTGCTGAGCACCCATGCTCTTCTCCTGGAACCCCTTTGCAAAGTGCTGCACTCCCAAGGCTGTTTCTTGAGAGCAGAGTCTTGAGGTCCTTAAACATTTCTTTTTCTTTTTCTTCTCTCTCTTTTAATATTTATTTGTTTGGCTACTTTGGGCCTTAGTTGTGGCCTGTGGGATCTTTACTTGCCATATGCAGGATCTAATTCCAGGGATGGAACCTGGGCCCCCTGCATTAGACACACAGAGTCTCTTAACACTGGACCACCACAGAAGTCCCTCTTCTTCTCTTTTTAGTCCCATCACCTTAGTTGTTTCAGAACCAGCTACTGAGTAGTTTACCTCTTCTTTTTTGGTGTTTTAGAGGCAAGAAACTCTCATTCTTTAAAAACACAAAACAAACCAAAAAACCCTGTGAATGCACAGCACCTAAGTTAAGGCTGTACAACTGGTGAGATTAGAGACATTACCACTTGCTTTGCTGTTCACCAGTGCTGAGTATGTATCTTCTTGACCCAAAGGGTCCTTTGGGGTATGTAGGGTCAGAGAGGTCCATTCAAACTCTTAGGCTATTTACCTTTGTCACCCGCTACTGTTTATAGATGGAAGAGATGCCAGTATGTTCCATCGCCTATTCTAAAGCAGTGAGTCTCATGTTATCAGAGCCCAGGTTATGAAATTTGAAATGCACTTTGCCTCCCTTGCACTGTTAAAACTGCATCAGAGCATTTTAATCAACTTGCTTTCATTGAAGTGTACAATTTTTCTTCTCATTACATCTGCAAGCTCTCAAGTTTAGAGACGCGATCTCCTTGGCTAGACTAATATTGCTTGGTCATTCTTGCATGCAAATTTAAAATTTAATATCTTGCTGCAGGTCTGTTGAGTTTTATGCAAATTTCAATATAGATTATATTTTGGAGCTGTAAATTAGAAATTACATTTGGGGGTAGTAATATTTGTGTCGGCTTAGAAAAAGTAATCTTACATTGCATGGTACATGGCATTTCTTCTGAAGAAATGGGATTTTTGAGTATTTTCTGTGGGTTTAGAAGTTGTTTTGTCCAGTTGTGTTACTGGTAATAAAAAGACAAAAACTATGCCAGTTCTTACATCAACATTTAAAAAAGAATAATTATTTTTTTTTTACTGCAGTAGGCCTTTGTTGCTGCGTGGGCTTTCTCTAAGCGTGGCAAGTGGGGGCTACTCTCTAGTTGTGGTGTGCAGGGCTCTCATTGCAATCTCTTTTGTTCCAGAGCATGGGCTTTAGGGCACGCAGCCTTCAATAGCTGTGGTGTACAGACTCAGTTGCTTCACAGCATCTGGGATCTTCCTGGACCAGGAATTGAACCTGTGTCGCATGCATTGCAAGGCTGATTCTTAACCACTGGACCA
The DNA here is from genome assembly GCF_002263795.3 of Bos taurus. Taxonomy (NCBI): domain Eukaryota; kingdom Metazoa; phylum Chordata; class Mammalia; order Artiodactyla; family Bovidae; genus Bos; species Bos taurus. The sequence goes on along the minus strand of NC_037352.1, from coordinate 30,855,980 downwards.
CCAGTTGTTGTTGTTCAGTTGTTTTCAACTCTTTGGGACCCCATGTCCGCAGTAACATTTTTTTAAAATGACATTTGGCTATTTGGGATTAACAGTGTTCTCTCATTTATTTCTTCATTGAATATGTGGTTATGCACCTGCCTTTCCTCTTAGGTTTGATATTACATCAGCAAACAAGACAGTGTCTGCCCTTGTGAAGGTTACCTTCTAACTGGGAGAAACAAGTCACAGCAGATAAATAAATATTTGTTATATCTGATAGTGATGCATTCTATGGAGAAAAAACAACACAAGATTTGGGAGTGAGTGAGTGCTGGGAGTGGGGTGAGGGGTCAGGGAAGGCCTCCCCATAAAGTGATGTTTATGCAGAGACTTGATGAGGAAAGGAGGTGAGCTGTGGAATTTTTCTTAGGAGAATGACAGGAAGAGAGACTGCTAAGCACAAGTGTCCCAGGTGAGGACTTAATGCCGTGTTTGAGGAGCAGCGAGGATGCCGCTGTGGCTGGGGCAGAGTGGGAGGTGGAAGTGGAGCAGAGAGGCAGACAGGAGGAGAATCCAGGGAGGGGTTGGTGGCAGAATGGGGGGCAGGTGTCGTGGATCACATAGGGCCTTGTAGGTACTGTGGGAACTTGGGCTTTCGTTGAGTGAGACCCAGAGCTGTGCTGGGGAAGCATTAAGTAGGTGCTGACTGCTGTGTTGACAATGGAGTTTATGGGGGCAAAGACAAATTTTCAGATGATGGAGATGGGACACCAACTTCAGCCATTGCAAATCTGTACCTTTGGAGCTGAAGAGCCTGGGCAGAAGAGCCTGACCTTGTTGAGCATCCTCAAGATTCTTTACCTGTGGCAGAAGCCTAAGAAGCCTAAGCATATGTATTGTTGGTGCCAAGCCGTCTGTGTTTTAACAAGTCTTTCAGGTGACTGATGTACTTGTTAAGAAAGAATGCTGGGTCTCTCCCCGCCCCCTTCCGCCCTGAGTTTCTGATTCAGGAGGTTAGGGGTGGGGCCTAATCATTTGCATTCTTTATACCTTCTTGTTCCTAGGTGATGTCAGTGCTGCTAGTCCAAGGACCACACTTTGAGATCCATTGCTCTAGTGGATAGGAATCAATATATTGTAATCTGGGAAGTTAACTTTCTGCACTTCTGACTTGCAAAATAATGGTTAGAAGCCTTGGCTTTGAGCCTCACTACCTGGGTTTGACTCCCAGCTTGTCCTCGTATTGTGACCTTGGATAGAGCATTTAAAATGGTGCCTTACACATGGTAAGTTCTTAGCAAAGGCTGGCTATTATAAAATGATATATAAGTCTATATAGAATGATGTGGTACAAACAAAACATGAATAATTTGCCAAATGTAAGCTCTAGAATTAGCATTATAAGCATAATCTTGTTTTTTTTTTTTTTTCCCAGCATGTCCTGCAGTGTACAGTTGTCCCTCGATATCCATGGGAGATTGTTTCTTGGACCGCCCCCTGCCCCGTTGCCCCCCATTTGGATACCCAAATCCATGTGTGTTCGTCACCCATTCATATCTGTGGGTTCTGCATTTGTGAATACTGAGGGCCACCTGTATTAATAGTTTTGTTTTATACACAGGGAAGTGACTTACTCATAATCATGCAGCTAGTTAGTAGCAAAGATGGATTTCAAATTCGGGTGTCTCTGGCTTCATAGCCTGAGAATTACCACAGCATGTGTTTCCTGGGAGCACTGAATTGGTCTCACACAGACTCAGGTTTAAATCTGAGTCTTCCCATTTAGTATGCTTGTGTGTGTGTGTGAGAGAGAGAGAGAGAAAGACACTCAGAGGTTTAGATAGAAAGTGAAAGTATTTGCGTTAATTTTCTGTATCTTTGTTAAGACACATTTTCTTTCTATAAAATTGGGATAAAGCATGTATACCTACCAGGGTTTCTGTACTAAGTATAGATGGATTATCATTGTTGGTTGCTTTCTTTCCTAATTAAAAACCTTCACACACACTCACACACACACACACACACACACACACAGAAGTCTCTCAGTCATGTCCGACTCTTTGCGACCCCATGGACTGTAGCCCACCAGTTTCCTTCTCCCCCTCAAAAAAAAAAAAAAACCTTCACAGCCAACTCCAATCTAATAAGATGTACTTCTGGTATTTTTCTTAGAGTTCCTTCTAAGAATGGGCTTTTCCTAATATGAACCTTGAATTTTATGGACAGGATTCTTGTCATCAGGATCTCAGCTTGGGAGGAAGAGATCGTGTTCCCTTTAAAAACATCCTTCTGTGATTGGGGTTTTAGAGTCCTTATCTCAGGAAGTTCACACACTGTTAGGAAGAAAGCTTTCTGAGATAAGGCATTTGTGCAGAGGAATGAAGTAGGTGGGAAGGTAGATGTGTGGGGAGACCACATGTCTAATTTTTAAAAAAGCTAGTGTCTCATGGTGGTTTGCAAAAGTGAAAAGTGTTACATAAAAGTCACATTTAACAGTAATCATTGTTATTGTCTTAAAATCCAAGTCATCCATGGATCAGTTGTATGGCAGCCTCATCTTTTGAAGACCTGGTTATAAAATTGAAAAAGCCATTGATTGACAACCAGCTGTCACAAAGCTCTTGAACTTTTACTTCTGTTGTAGCAGTAACTGGTGAAGCCCTTGGTCCCTAGGGATTGAAAGAGAGCATTTATATTCAGAAGATACCTAGACAATACAGGGAACTCTTATTGACCACAGGGGAAGGAGAAACAATAGCTATTAAAAGAACTGCCTTTGAGCCAACCAGGTGGCCCCAACTGTCCTGGGAGCCCCCAAGGCCACCTTTGTATAACAGATTGAGTCAGGTTCTTAGAGAAAATTATGTCATCCAAAAGAGAAAGCTTATTCTTGGTATCTTTTTCAGAATAGAGGGAAATGTGAGTGTATCAGAGTTATTGTCACAAGTTTACTTTCAGTAAAACAGTTTGCTTAGCGGTAAGTGCAAGATATTTTGGAAAAAAAATCACGGATGCGGCATAAATTCCTTGTTCCTCAGTGATTGTGTGGCCAGGGAGGGGTGGGGATGTGGTGGGAAGAACATGGGCCTTGGTGACAGGCGCTTGACTAGAAGCAGACTCACCTCAGATGTCTCGGAGCCCCAGATTACCCGTTTGTAAATGGGAATATCTTTTAGGATTAAATGAGTGGCCTGTGTGGTGTACCTAGTGTGTACTTAGTCCAGTACTTGATAAATAGTGATGAGGTGGGTACATTTGGGGCATCTAAAGGTCAGTGAGGATGATTCAGGATGCACTTCCTATTTACTGACTCAGATTCCTGTGGGGATGGCCGCTCCAACAGCTTCATGAGATCTAATTCACATACAGTACAATTCACCTATTTAAAGCAGGGGTCCCCAACGTCTGGGCCACAGATCAGTACCTCCTGTCAGTTCAGTGGTGACATTAGATTAGAAATAAAGTGTCCAATAAATGTAATGAATTTGAATCATTTCCAATCCCCTCATATCCCCTGCTTACCCCGCCTTCCCCCAAATCTGTGAAAAAATTGTCTTCCATGAAACCAGTTCCTGGTGTGAAAAAGGTTCTGGGGACCACTGATTTAAAGAATACAATTCAGTGCCTTTTACTGTATTTACAGATATGTGTAGCTGTCATTACAGTTTTAGAACATTTTCATCACCTCAAAAAGAAACCTACATCTTTTAGCTGTCACTGCCCTATTCCTCCATCCTCTCCCTGCCAAGTTCTTGAAGGCTCCATCTTCCTCCTCTTATCTGTTTTTCAGTTGTGGACTCTGCCAGTTTGCCCGTTGCTGGATCATGTGATCAAAATTCTCCGAATCTCTCTGCAAATAACCAATTTAGCTTTTCGCCTCTAAAGTATTTGTTTCTTTGAGTGTTGAAGCAGCTGCTGCAGCCAATGCAAGGGCTCACCATTTTGCACTTTGTGGCCGTTCATATGGCAGCTTTATTCAAAACCGCTCCTGTGCTGCTTAAGTTATTTGTTTTGTACAAAAACAGTTCTCCCTGGCTTGGGGCTTCTCTGCTGCCATGTTGACAAATGTTGCTTCTAGTGAAATACACAAAAATAAATAACAGCAAGGGAGAAGGGAGCACAGAGCTAAGTGAATTCATTTTGCTTCTTGAGTACCATTCTCATTTGTTTTAAAAACCACCCTGGCATTGCAGGCAGGAATGGAGGAGGCAGGGGAGCCACAGGAAAGGAATGGGCCACACCTGATTCTTCGAAGGGACTGGTTGAGCAGATGAGTTGAGGGGTGTCTGGGATGTAGGGCCTGGGGTAAGGAGCTTACAAGGAGTCAGAGTGCTTTGCAGATATTCACATCACAGCAGTAGCCCCCATTTGGGTCGTCCTTAGAGTGCGTTTGGTGCAGTCACTTGTTTTGTCATTCTGTTTATGCTGAGGCTCCATTTAAGGCTTGCTGACTCAGAAATGAATGATTGCAGTTAGTTCGTGTGTGACAGTGTGGTAGGGTGTGTGGGCAACTGGGAAGATCGAGGGTGTGAGGCTGTTGGAATTCTCAAGTGTTCAGGCTGAAGGTCTGACTTAAGTGAGGAGGCAGAGGGAATGTTAACAAGTACTGATTGCCTGTTTTGAGCCAGGTGTTTCCACAAGCATCATCTCATCGAATAGTCAACAAAGGTTGGTGGTCTTATCTCTGTTTTACGGAGTAGGGAGAACAGAGTTTTGAGAGATTAAGGTACTCACTTGTCAGCAGTGGAAACTAGGGAGTGAAATAAAATGAAAATTCATCGCTTCCTGTCTTTGGAACCTGTTCCTGTTCCACTGTAATAATAAGCAGTAAAAGGTATGGAAGGAAAAAAAGGAGGGGGGTCGCTATTGGAAAATAAGAATAATGGATAATAGTGGCAAGTGGTACAGACCAAAATGTGTTGTTTAGAAAAATAACGTTGCACGTCTTTTTTAAGAGTTTTTATTAAGTAAGCATCACCGAACCCACTCCCCCCAAACAAAACTACAGCAATGACAGAAACTAAAGTAACTTCCCAAGTGCACGTGAAGCTTTCCTTGAGGTGGGTGATGGACTAGAAAAGAGATTCCCCTGAATGTTCACAAATTGTCTTAAGGAGCATATTGGTGAGGCATTGGCTGACAAATAGCCTAATTGGCTATGTAATGTGTGGGACGTTTGCTTAGCCAAAACTCAGCTGTCACTCTGGGTCTTGCAGGTTGATTCCTGCTCATTTGCTCAGTGACTTTCAATGTTATTTATTTCCTAAATGCTGTTAAAATTTTTTTTGTGGGGTGTTATTTCTAACAAGGACTGCCTTTGGAAAGGAGAGACAGAGAAACAAGAGTCATGTGAAAGGGACTAACTCCTTTTGAATTTTTTTCCTTGTATTATTCTGTTCAGTGGAAGTATGAGGAAGAGTGTATAGACAGGCAGAAGGAAAGAAGTCGGGTGAAAAGAATGTAATATTATTTAGGTCTTAACTCATTCATAGTTGAACCTGAAGGATTTTTTCTCAACATATAAACTTCTTCAGCCACAAAGTGAAGTGAAAGTAAAGTTGTTCAGTTGCATCTGACTCTTTGCAACCCCATGGACTATACAGTCCATGCAGCCACAAAAGAAATCGACATAAAACAGGTGCTTGCATATTGCTAGGTACCATCAGAAGGAAGGAAGTACAGTATATGGTTTAGGATTAAAAGAGTCTGAAATTCAGACTTCCTAGGTTTGAATTCAGTCTCTACCACTTAGTGGTTGGATGTGACCTTGGACTGTACTTAGCTTTTCTGTGTATTGGGTACTTTGTTTTTAAAATGTTGATTATAAGTAATTCCTCTTTTGTGGAGTTGCAAGAACTCAATGTGTTACTTAATCCACATAAAGTTTTATAACAGGGCTCAGCACTGACCACTCACTGGAAATTAAATGTTATGACTGTGATCATCACAGATGCTGATTTTCCTTATTACTTCTCAGCCCTTCTCTTCATTGTGCATACAGACAGAGTCCCTACAAACAAAATTGCCTATGTACAAACCAGTTCGATAAGTCCAACAAAGTTAGCCTAGCTACCCAACTAACACAGTCAGCTCTATACATCCTGTACTGTAGTAGATTTATAATGTTTTTCACACAAATAATACATGAAAACAAACACAAAAATAAAAGAGATTTTACAGGACAGTGCTTTGAAAAGTACAGGAGTACCAGCTACATCCCTGCTGCTGTGACGCTTCTTCTGGACATCTTGGGCTTGAAATCAAGATACTGCACTACTGTGCTCTACACAGGGCTGTGCAGTAAATACACAGACACAACCACTTGTAGAGCGTGCACCCACGGGACGCAGACACGTGAGCTAACGTGTGTGACTGGACATGTGCATACATGCCTGCATCTTTGAAACTTCACAACTTGAAGGTTTGTATGTAGGGAACTCACTGTGTGCCCAAATTCCCTCTATTCAGATGCCCAAACAGTGCCCTCATGCTGGCCCCGGAGCCCTCTTCCTGAGTCTCGCTGGTCTGGTGCTGGCTCCTTCGGGTTCTGTTTTCCAACAGGAGCAGGATATCTGGACCTAGGAGAGTGAGCAGGCCGGGCTGGGTCCTGACTCTTTCAGAGGTGCTCAGCCTCTTGGTGGGAGAAAACACAACTTGTCAGAACACAGCTCTAGATTGCCCAGGTTTCCTGTTGGGTTCTGGAGTCTTTCTGGGCTCCTTGTTGTGGATCCATGCCAAGGCTGTCATTTGCTGAGCCAGGAATAATACAGGAATTAGTCTTTTTCTTCTTTTTACTAAGCACTAATCAATCTGCAGCTAACTCTGTATCTAATTTCTGAACCAGATGGCATGAATAACTGCCCCTGAATGTGTTTGCCAATAAAAGGATAAGTTTAAAGCTTTTAATCAATGCATCTTACACTCAGTATTTAAGGTCAGAGTCTTGCATGAGACTTTATTTTGATCAGGATAATTGTTGGGATAAAAATGAATAGTTTTTTTAAATTATGACACTTGTGGGTGACTATAGTAAATTAATCTCCGAGAGGATGGAAAATTGTCAGTTTCATAAGAGTTCTCTTACTCTTTAGTCCTTCAGGTCATTTATGGAAAAATGTGACTTTAGGAGGAAAGCATTCTTTATCAGTTGGGAAAGAGATAAGAGACTAATGTAAGTTTCTAAGGAGTCACTGATGGATGGACAGAGGGGAAATTGGAAATGAAAGTAAGTATTTTGGATCTGCAGTGAGCGGCAGGGCTGGAGCTATGGCTGCTGTTTGTATTTTAAGTAATGCTATGCTATGCTAAGTCTCTTCAGTCGTGTCCAACTCTGTGCGACCCCATAAACGGCAGCCCACCAGGCTCCCCATCTCTGGGATTCTCCAGGCAAGAACACTGGAGTGGGTTGCCATTTCCTTCTCCAGTGCATGAAAGTGAAAAGTGAAAGTGAAGTCGCTCAGTCATGTCTGACTCCTAGCGAGACTCCTAGCGACCCCATGGACTGCAGCCCACCAGGCTCCTCCGTCCATGGGATTTTCCAGGCAAGAGTACTGGAGTTGGGTGCCATTGCCTTCCCCGATTATAATTGTGAGTTTGCAGCATACCTTTCTCAAAGGAAGCCATGCTTCTTGACCCAAGAGTGTATTGTCTAGTGTTTAGCAATATCTAGTGTTTAGATAATGGCTCCATTGAATGGCCGAGGGCAAGTCAGTTCACCTCTTGGACCCTCAGTTTTTATAATTATAAAATGGCTATGATAGTGTTTCTTCACAATTGGAAACATTTGGTGTGATCACATAATGTGAGAATGGGAAGAGAAGTGTCTGATGCATAAGAAGTGATGAAAGGAAGGGTTTCTTCCACTTCTGTGGAGAGATCACCTGGCCTGCTCTCACACATTTTGTCTGGGCTGCATCTGGTTACATGCAATATTGGAATTTTCCTACCTTATGTCAGTAAGTTGGAAATTGTTCCTGTTGACCTGGTTTTTGTGCCCCGGAAGGGGATGAGAGGAGTGATTAGGAAGCTGCCAAGTTCTGGAGAAGCTTTGTGGTGATTCTCCTTGTTGATGCCTCCCTGGGTGGACAGTTCTGAGTGTACAAGGGTTGGTGGATCTGGAGAATGAGACTCTGCTTCTTTGGCTATGGGGACAGTAGCTGGACTTTCTAAAGTTGTTTCCTCTTCCATAACATGGGGATGCCAATAACTTGGGATGCTGTGAGGGTACAGTATGGGTGGTGGTTGTGAAAGACCGTGGTAAGTGGCAGGAAACTCCAGAACTGAGCGGCAGGGATATTTTCATCAGCATGAGCTGGCAGCAGTATTTATCCAAAAGTCAGTTCTGGTGTTTTGCCAAATGTTAAAGGCTCAGGAAATACCCTCGAACTCAAGGAAGCTCTTGTCTCTTCTCCACAGCTGGAGGAGCTTGTATCCAGAAGGCAGGACAGCTGGGCTCCCAGGATTTCTGAGAGAGTGGGCAGTCCTCCCTTAGCTCAGGCTCTCAGACCTGCGGGCTAGTCATGGGGGATTGTAGTCAAGCTGGTGGTGAACAGTGCTGCAGTAGAGACCTCTGGCTGCTGTAGGTCGGTTTCTGCTGTTCCCCTGCAGTCTAGCAGTGGTCTGCTCTCCTTTGCCACAGCTGAGACATTGTTTCTCAAAGACCTTTAGGAAGACAGAGCTGGATCTGTCTTGCTTCCCATTGTGCTATTGTATGCAGAGTATCCTTGCTGTTCTTTCCCTTTTCTGATGACTTCACAGGTGACTAAACTGGAAGGAGAAGCCACAGAAAGATTGCCAAGCACCTCCCTCCATGCCTCCTCCACCCCCGACCCCGGCGCTGTGTTAGGAGAGGCTCTCGCCTGGCAGACGGGTGGAAACGCCATCCAGTACAGACGGTGGCCCCAGGAGATCATGACGCGCACAGAGCAAGGCGGGAGGCGCAGCAGAGGACAGTTCAGACGCGGGGAGTAAAGCCGGCTAGTGCCAATTAGTGAGCAGTCTTTTCTCTCTCTCTGAGGCTTTTGACTTGACTCTGTAGGATGTAGGGATTTGTTGGAGGATGTTAAGTAGTAGGCGATGACAGTATGAGGTCACACTTGCTTATGGCAAGATGGATGATGAAGGGTGGAGGTGCTGGGACAGGAAATAGAAACCCAGAAGACTCGCAGTATTTCAGGTGGGAGGCCCTGTGGGGGCTGCCTGTGTAGGGCGTTGTCAGTGTGGGTGTCAGGAAGTTGTGAGAGGTTTTGTTGGCACAGGGTACTCTGACATCTCAGTGCCTGCTTTGGGCCAGGAACTTTCAGAAGTTTACCTACAATAGCTCATCTGATTCTTGCAATAGCAGACAGAGAAAGGTAGTTTTGTTTTGTTTTGCCATTTTGCAAGTAAAGAAACTGAGGTGTATAGGTTGTGTAGCTTGCCTGAGGTTTCTTGCAGCTGGAAAGCTGTAGAGTAAGGATTTTAACTTGATTCCATCAAATTCAAAAGTCCTTTCTCTTCCCATTACACCACACCATGGCCCTCAAGACACAGCCCTCATGTCGTGGTTTTGCATTAGCAAATAACTTTGCAGGGACTAGTCTATTAATAGTGATCTCTTTTAAACATTCCCATGAGATGAGGGAACACAATTAATTGTTCAGCTGAGGGATTAGAGCCATTGGTGAGGTTAAGGGACTTGACACAGTCATCTATCAAGTGGTTTTGGGGAGAGCAGGCAGGGGTGAGGTTTGAAGCAGACCATGTTGAGACTGTAGTCTTACAGAAAACAAGAATTTGTCAGCCCAGTTTTAGAAATCTGATCTTTCTTTTAATGCATAGATTAGGAAAACTATAGGGGAGATGGTATGCAAGGCAAGTCCCTGAGGACGAGATGGCACAAAGCGTGGTGGCGTCCTGAGGTTACTTCATAGTCAGACTCTGTCGTTTTGCATAGTCTTGAGTTAAAACAACAACCTCCCCCAAACTAATCATCTTTATTAAGCGTGGAAATTGGAGTAAGGGTGAAGAAACTTGTCTCTTAAAAAGATCTCAGTAAAACATTTTTTCGTTTGCCATAAGAATTGTTTTGCTGAGCTTAATAATTAGAAGAATTCTCACAACGCAGCTTCTTTTTTTTCCTGTTTGATTTTACATGTTTGATATTACTATTGGTTGCCATGGGATACTTAGAGTGACACAGAGAGCAACATTATGACACAAAGAGCCATGGGGAACCCTTGTTAATTATATCGTGCCCCCATTCCTTGTCTCTTTGTCTTTATTACTACTGTTATTTTTAAAACTTTTATTTATTTATTTTTTATTACGCTGCGTGGGCTTCTCTCTAGTTGCGGCGAGCAGGGGCTGCTCTCTAGCTGCAGTGTGTGGGCTTCCCATTGCAGTGGCTTCTCTTGCTGCAGAGCCCTAGTTCCCGGCCGTGTGAGCTCAGAAGTCAGCTGCACATGGGCTCAGTAGTTGCCGCTCTCCGCACTGCGGTATGTGGGGTCTTCCTGGACCAGGGATAGAACCCATGTCTCCTGCATTGGCAGGTGGATTCTTTACCACAGAGCCACCAGGGAATCTCTCTCATTATTACTAAATTATTTTCTATTTTTGAGAGATGAATGCAATGAGTACTATGGGTCCTGAGGATGAGTCTAGAGCTTTGCCTTTTACTTTCCTGAATACTTTGGGCATGGGGGATCAAGAAATAGATCACTAGATATCATCTTGTGATATGAGTTGAGGGAATTACATTGGGAAGAGGGAGTCAAGGCTAGGGGTTGGAAAGATGCTGGACTAGAAACCTGAATGATTTCACATTTTGTAAATGGTTGTCCCTGGATGCCGCGTACCTTCGTGATTTAACTGAGCCTTGCAAACGGAGACCACACTTTGGCCAATCCTCAGCCTTCTATTGCTTTCTCTCCAGAAGCAGAGTAAAGATAAAACATTGGCTGAGCATGTGTGGCTGGTAGAGCTATAGCTAGTGAGGTGGCCACCTGCCCCTGTGAAACCTTGTTTGCGTCAGATACTGGTGAAGTGATGTGGTTTCTGTAGACTGGGTGCCAAGTATGGGGAGAAGGACGTGACAGTCATTTACAGTGTCATATTTAGTCTTTTGCAGATGTGCTTACAGTTTTAACAAAGGAGGAGAAGAAATTACAGGGTGGGAGAGAAATGCCTACAGACAGCTTGTTAAAGCCTAGGAAGGAGGAAACTAGTATTTGTGTTTTAGGAGCGCTAAGCCCTTGCTTACACATCAGCAAGCAAAATATTGGCATTCACTTCTGACTTGAGGAAGGCATGTCTGAAGTCAATAGAAGGAAATACCTAAACACAGGCCTCACGCAGAAAGAAAGGAGAGCCGTGGAAATGCTCAGGATTATCTCATAAAAGCCTTTTGTGTATTTGAAGCCTCTAATGAAATCAGCCTTGTTCTCTAGGCCAGACAACTCCAGTTGTTTTTCTTACCTGTCTTCATTGTATCTTTTCTCATCTCTTCTATGCTTTTGCACCTTTCTCTGTTTCTTCCTGTTAAATAATACCCATCAAAATTGAACTTTGTGCCCTAATATGTATTCCTCTTCTCATTTTCTGTCCACCTGTGTGTAGTGTTAGTGCCTAGAATGTGGTGGACACATAAAGTGAGTGTCTGCTGAATGAGTGAAAGGAGATGCACCTGATTTCTTTGCTTTAAAAGTCAATATTTGCTTTCGGGCAATTAAAAAAAAAAACCAAAACCCTTGTTTTGTTTTTCATTATAAACACCAAAATTGTTGGCTTGTATTGCCACAGCAGAGCAGTATGCAGTGGGTATACTTAGCTGCTGCTGCTGCTAAGTTGCTTCAGTCGTGGCCGACTCTGTGCGACCCCGTAGACGGCAGCCCACCAGGCTCCCGTCCCTGGGATTTTCCAGGCAAGAATACTGGAGTGGGTTCCCATTTCCTTCTCCAATGCATGAAAGTGAAAAGTGAAAGTGGAGTTGCTCAGTCGTGTCCGACTCTTCGCGACCCCGTGGACTGAAGCCCACCAGGCTCCTCCATCCATGGGATTTTCCAGGCAAGAGTACTGGAGTGGGCTGCCATCGCCTTCTCCGATGCAGTGGGTATAAAGACATATAAAACTTTTCTCAGAGAAGAACGTTCTTCTCTCTTAATTAACGTTCTTCTTAATTAGCTCCTCAGTCCCTGCCTTGCTGCCTCTCTCCCTCTTTCACAGCTTCACTTCTTTCCTCTCACTCATTTCTTCATTCAAGAGCCTTTGACAACCTCTGCTGCAAAACAGGCATTGTTTTTAGAGCTGAGGGTATTGTTATAAACAAAATAAAGTTCCTGTTCCCATGCAGTTAATGTTTCAATGAATTAAGGGATATAATTGACCAGAAAAATGTAATTCTTTTTGGTGACAAGGCTTTCAGATAGTGAGGTTGGCAGCTGTGTGGGTGGTAGTATTAATGATTGCTCTTTTGTCAGAGACTTGTTGGCAAGGGAGGCTGTGATTTCACTCTTCTTTCTATTTACACAACCATCTACGAGTCCCTATGTAGCATTTTACCTGATGTGTAAGATTGTGTCTGGGCAGGATTTTGTCAGTTATCATTTATATATCCTTTCTTGAAATTGGATTAGATCCCTTTGATTTATTTGGAGAGAGAAATGGGTAATACACAGGATGTTTCTGCTGAGCATCTATTTTGCTATGAAGTGTGTTTTATTTACATTTCATTTTTCAGAGATTGGTGGGTTTTTTCTTCTTTTCCTTTTATACTATTTTTCCAGTTTATTAAAATGACCTAATTAATATTCTTAATGCCTCCCATGGGTTTCAAGAGTTGGAACACGAAGTACATGCATCAACCCTATGGATTGATGAAAACCCAAGACTGTGGCATTCGTTAGTCCATTCATTCAGCAAATGTACAAAGGAAGGACAGTATATGCTTCTTCTCTACAAATTTCACAGTCCAAGGTGGCAGTGATATACAGAAATATAAATGAGACTTCTTGAGGGTAAATAGGCCAACAGAATTCTGAATAAATAGCAATGAGCTTAAAAGACATAACTAAGTAGGTCAGCCTGGTTGTCCCAGAAGGCTTCACAGAGGAGGTGATCTTTGATCTGGATCTTGAAGAGTGAGGATGTGTTTGCCTTTCAGGTCCAGCTGAGAGAGCTGAATTTATTCGTCTTGCTGTAATCATTGGGGTGTTGATCCTGAGGGTGGCTTTCTCTCCAAGCACTGGACTTGGGGATGGTGGTCTCTTTGCAAATACATGCAGCCTGGGTTTTGTTTGTTTGTTCATCTCTGAAGCAGTTGGCATATAAACAAGGTTGACACCAGGACTACTACTTCATTTCGTTGCTGCTTTTGTTCATCCATAAGTTCAGATGGACAGGCCTTCAGTTTTCACAGTGCTGCATTCCAGTATTTTGGGTAGTATTTATTGTGTGGTAACTTTCTGACGTAGGCATAGTTAGTAAATGAACCAGGAACTAGCCGTTGACCCTCTCCTGCCCTCCTCCTGTTCAGATAACCTGGAGTAAACATAAGAAACAAATCTCAGGGGGCTTCCCTGGTAGTCCAGTGCTTAAGAATCTGCCTGCCAATGCAGGGGACACAGGTTTGATCCCTGGTGGGAGCTAAGATCACACATGCTGCGGGGCAGCTGAGCCCATGCTACAGCTAGAGAGCAAGCGTGCCAGGAAAGATCCCACGTGCCGCAGCTAAGACCTGAGGCAGCCAAGTAAATAATAACAGTAAGAAAAGAAGCAAGCTCTGTTGTCAGCATGTTTGGTTACCAACTCAGAACTTGCGGAATGGCCAGGGAGGTATCCAGCGAAAATGTATCGGGGAAGTCCCAGAACAAAGTGTTTCTTTTAAGAGTTTAGAAAAGCTCATGGACTTATTTATTACTTGCTGAAAGGCCCAGTGAATTTTCCAGTCTCCTCCTTGTCCTGAAAATTGCCTTCAGTTGTTAAAGTTGTGGAGCTTTTTCTTTTAACCCCCATCTGAGGTCTCTTAAGGGCGAGGCAGGTGGTGAGAGAGTAGACCTTTCTGATTTTTGTGTCCTCGGGTAAGAGATGCTCAGCATTATATTCTGTATAGGAAGTGGGCTTGCTAGTTCATTTCAGCCCTGCAGCTCACCCTCATCATTATTAATGCTTGGAATAAGGGCCTGTTTTCTCTTTATGTTAGCAGAAATATGGGAAAATAGAGATATGAGTGAGGATGATGGTAGGATCATTTTGAGTATGTAATAAACACCTCGCAAGTGTTGGCTTATTTAATCCATATGACAGTCCATTTTGTTCATAAGTAAACTGAGTCACAGAGAAGTTGGACATTTTGCCCAAAGTCACACAGCTGTCTGCCTTGGACGCCTGCACACTTGATTGCTTCGCTGTATTCCTTATTGAGATGACTGAGCCAAATGCCTTGATAGTGTGTGACTAGTCTTCAGACGGCTCATGTCACCCTGACAGTTGTGCACTGGGGAGGCAGATTTCATCGGCGTCTGTCAACAGGCGTTACACCTTTTCAGTGAGACCCTTGTTTGTGTGACTGTTTTATAGCTTTTGTGATTTTCTTATGGCTTTTAAAAACTCTGTTTTTAATGTTTTTAACTTCCCCGCTTCTGAATATAAAGAACCCATTTCAAATATTGGAAACCTTTTGGAAGTTGAACCTGACTCATAGGTCTTCATGTTTTCCATTTTTTTTTGTCCTTGAAGGGTTCACTTTGCCTTTCTGTCAAAGAGAGGATCCCATACAAATAGAGGCTTTAATGTTTGCTTGCAGCACCCCCCCCCCCATTTTATATTTTGACTTTTGGTCTAATAAATGAAAGAAAAAATGTTTAATGTTAAATTGAAAATGAAAACCACTTCTTTCACTATGAACTTAACTGTTTCATCATATGATATAAACTCAAGCAATAAAGCCCTGCCCCAAATATAAATGTCATGTCCTGTTAAAAAAAAAAAAAAAAAAAACACAGATTAACATAAAAACTTAGCAAAGTAGTTTCATTGGGGATGAATTTTTAAAATGAAGGTGTATTTATGGTGAAAACAGAGAATGGTTATTCCAGACCATAGAGAGAGGCTCCTGTAATATATTTTAAATTGATCACTTATAAATCACTACTTTCTATAGAAGCTGAAAGGCATAGAAATCTAACTCCTTTATGCAAAGAACTGCTATACATTTAAAATAATTACAAGGGACAGTCGTATACAAATAGAAAAGTAGATTTTGAGATTCAGAAAACTCAGATGAGAAGTTTCTGGCTATATAAGGTGGTTGCAAATAGACTTGAAGGCAGATAGATTTTCCCAGTGGTCTGCTGACTTCTTTTTTAGTCTTGTTTAACCAAATAAATACAATGCTGAGAGTTGCTTTCCGTTTCCCCCCTCTAGCTTGGGTCTATCCTGGAGTCTATGGACCAAAAAGTCTGTAGCTTGCAAGGCTGGTAAAAGCCTCTCCTCTGCTGCCTAGAAATGGCCCTGGATCAGCAGTTTGTCATCCTGCCCTGAGAGGGAATAGGTTCCAGATCTGGTCTCTAGCCTAGATTCATTGGGATCCTCTGTGCCATCCCAGAGTGGTGTGTTGCTTGATAAATGTAACATCCTCCAGCTTTGTCTGATAATGTGTCTGGCCTAGCTGCTGTGCTGTGATTGGAATCAAAACATATGGCTTGTTATTAGGGCAGTGACTGGCTGTGGAGAACATGGATGTCTGTTGCTTTTCATTGCTCATTGATTTAGTGAGTTAGAATGCCTTTCCTTTGGTGCTGGCTTTAGATAGTTCGGCCCTGTTGGCCATTTTGTAAGATTGTCTTCATGTGTGACTTGTGTGTATTTCCTTGATCTAGGCAGGGTATACAGGGTCAAGGACTGAGGGGAAGGGATAATTGTTTACAGAAAAGGTGGAGGGGTGTGGATTTGAAATGAAACAGGAGGCTGGGGAGTGTAGGCTTCCTCTGAATATCAAGGGCATTCTTTAAACCCCTAGTTAACCTCAGAAAGTCCTTTCTTTGCTCTCACAGTAGGGAGTTTGGCTGGCTTGAGCTAATAGTTGGAATCAGAACCAGGAGTTGTGGGTTAAATTTCTCCCTGGCAAAGGCCAGTGTTTGGGGCTTACCTCTACTCGTGTCCTGCTGCCCCTCTCTGGATCTTTTTAAACTGTATACGGTAAAGACTGACTTGATACATATTTTGGTTATGTTTTAGATCTTTATTATGAAGCTTTTTTTTTTTCCTTCTTTCAACACATTGATTGAGTACCAGTTATGTCCCAGAGCCTGTTCTTGGTCTTGGGATATATTGGTATACAAAAGAAACAAAATCTTAAGTCTTAGAGTTTATATTCTAGTAGACTGTTTCATTACAGTGTTCATTATTTGAGAGGACCAAGGTTTTAGTCATAGCTGAGGTGGCACTCTGGCATGGGTTGGGAGAAGAGACTGGATTCAAGTCCTAGGAACTGTCCTGACTTGCTGAGTTTCTCTGAGCCTCAGTTTTCTCACCTGTAAAATAAGGAAATTGAATATTCTTTTTTTTATTATCAATAAATCATACTGAATGATTTGTAGAGTCTTCTTCCAGTTTTGTAATTTATGATACTGGTTCCCCTGAACATTTCATTTCAGCCCGTTATCTGAGCTGGGCTTGTAACTGATGATCAGTCTTCGTGTGTTAATTTGAAAAAGACTTTTTAGACTAAGAAAGAAGATAATTGTTTCTGGAGAGTTGATATTTCTACATATGGTCATGGGATTTTTTGGTAAGTGTAGTGAATTTATAGATTTTTCTAAAGCATTACTCCAGGACATTTTCATTCTTATCACAATGAACGTCAGAAATAACATTTATTTTTTAAAGTCTTCACATACAGGCTCTTCTTGGCACTGTACTTGCTGCTGAAGCTACAGTGATGGGGGCCTGGGTTTTGAAATAATGTTAAAAGAATACCATGGGATAGAATTTTTAAAAACTCTTGAAAACAGAGTAACTTCCCAGCTTTTAAAAAGAAAAGGAAAAAACAATAAGGAACTGTTCATTTATTCTGTGAGCATATGCGTACTTTTTACATAAAGTGTGAGTTTCCCTTGTGTCCTATGAACTGGTTGGTTGCAAATGAGAAGAGTTGCCTGTTTTTACACGAGCCTGAGAAACACTCATCATTGGGTAAGAAATAACTTTTTTGTTTGTGTGAAATCATAAGACAGAACCCATTCCAGCATACACCTCCAATATAAAGCTCAAGGATGGAGGCCTGTTAATCAAGCGGAAGTATGGGAAGTGAGAAATGAAACACAAGTCTTATTTTTCACACCTCTAAATGAGTGACTGCAAAGGATGAACTTAAAAATAATAATGCAACCTTTTTCTTGCATCACACCTTTTAATAAGGCAGTTTAAAAATATTTAGGGTGAACCTTCATCAGGATGCGTGTAATTGCCTCAGCACAATTTAGGAGTCCTTTGAGGTGATGCTTCCGCAGTGCCCAGAAGCCTGGAGGCAGATGCCTGGGGGGTTGAGACGCTCTGTCACTCACTGATACATTGAAGATGATTTGGTGGAGACCTTTCAGGATTTGGGATCTCATTTTCCTCTCAAACGCATGCTGTGGGGTAGAAGCCATGACAGGAGTGTGTGGTTTACATCTGTTTATAAGTTACTGATGTTGTAAGAACAGGCACGTAGACATCCTTGGTTCTGTCTGCCTCTGTAACAATATCTCCTCGTCCTTTTCGGTCCATTTCAAATACCTTCATCTCTGTGACATCTTTCCCTGACCACCCCCAGCTGGCCATCATCTCTCTCCAATATGTTTCAGACAGATTAGACTGGCACTTTGTGTTTTTATTCCAGGTTGACCACTTAGAGGCGGTTTGATCTTGGGCAGATTACTTTGCCTTTCTGTATCTTCATTTCCTCATCTGCAAAGTGGAGATAATATAAGCATCTACCTTTGAGTATCATGGTGATTATGAAATGAGTTAGTGTAGGTGATACACTTAAAACAGTGTCTGGCATTGTGCTGCTGCTGTTTTATCAATATTATTATTTTACTTCCCTCTTGGTATATAGTTCACGTTCTTCTTTGCTACACTAATGTATTTAACTTCTCTGCCTTAAATTGTGCATGATTCCTTCCAGCCTGAAATTTCTTGTAATACCTAGCCTGGTACCTTGGACATGCTAATACTTTGGCTCACATACTGTGAGCCCCCTGGATGATATCATGGAACATTTTTTTTTTCTTTTCTTTTTTTTTTTTTAATTTTATTTTATTTTTAAACTTTACATAATTGTATTAGTTTTGCCAAATATCGAAATGAATCCGCCACAGGTATACATGTGTTCCCCATCCTGAACCCTCCTCCCTCCTCCCTCCCCATACCATCCCTCTGGGTCGTCCCAGTGCACCAGCCCCAAGCATCCAGTATCGTGCATCGAACCTGGACTGGCAACTCGTTTCTTACATGATATTTTACATGTTTCAATGTCATTCTCCCAAATCTTCCCACCCTCTCCCTCTCCCACAGAGTCCATAAGACTGTTCTATACATCAGTGTTTCTTTTGCTGTCTCGTACACAGGGTTATTGTTACCATCTTTCTAAATTCCATATATATGCGTTAGTATACTGTATTTATGTTTTTCCTTCTGGCTTACTTCACTGTGTATAATAGGCTCCAGTTTCATCCACCTCATTAGATTCAAATGTATTCTTTTTAATGGCTGAGTAATACTCCATTGTGTATATGTACCATAGCTTTCTTATCCATTCATCTGCTGATGGATATCTAGGTTGCTTCCATGTCCTGGCTATTATAAACAGTGCTGCGATGAACATTGGGGTACACGTGTCTCTTTCCCTTCTGGTTTCCTCAGTGTGTATGCCCAGCAGTGGGATTGATGGATCATAAGGAAGTTCTATTTCCAGTTTTTTAAGGAATCTCCACACTGTTCTCCATAGTGGCTGCACTAGTTTGCATAGTTTGCATTCCCACCAACAGTGTGAGAGGGTTCCCTTTTCTCCACACCCTCTCCAGCATTTATTATTTGTAGACTTTTGGATCGCAGCCATTCTGACTGGTGTGAAATGGTACCTCATAGTGGTTTTGATTTGCATTTCTCTGATAATGAGTGATGTTGAGCATCTTTTCATGTGTTTGTTAGCCATCTGTATGTCTTCTTTGGAGAAATGTCTATTTAATTCTTTGGCCCATTTTTTGATTGGGTTTATTTTTCTGGAGTTGAGCTGTAGGAGTTGCTTGTATATTTTTGAGATTAGTTGTTTGTCAGTTGCTTCATTAGCTATTATTTTCTCCCATTCTGAAGGCTGTCTTTTCACCTTGCTAATAGTTTCCTTTGATGTGCAGAAGCTTTTAAGGTTAATTAGGTCCCATTTGTTTATTTTTGATTTTATTTCCAATATTCTGGGAGGTGAACATTTTGTTAAGAGTTCAAAACAGAGTGCATTCTCATTCTGAATATTAGAACCTTAGAAGTGAATGGGGACTGATGTTGTTTATTTCTTAATTGCTGAGACGGCAGCACCAAGGCCAAATGCTCGTGGTCTCCCACTGAGTGGCCTGATAAGAAGGCTAGCCACTCAAGGCTTAGGGACCTCATTCTCTTTTTGCTGATATTACTTGCATAAATGAGATGGCTTCTGAGAATTCTCTGAGCAATTTAGGCCAGGTTAATACTGACCAGTAATTTCCTGAAGTGCCATGTAGTGGCAGGAATGTGATTTAGGTAACATGGGCCCTTGCTAGCTAGGATGAACACTGGAAGACCAGCTGTGCTTCTGGAATAATGAATGCCTTTCAGAGGAACTGCTTTTATTCCCAAGAGCTCCCGTCCCTCCCTTTAAACCATCAAGGGAGTCCGAATGGTGATGAATGGAGAGGTGCAGGACTGAACTAGCTGGTTGTGGATCTTTCCTCAGCAGTTCTAGAGACAACTGCGATTTAGGGCATTCTGGCAGGCTCACACCTTGGTTGAAAGTACGTAATTAAAATATACAAATGATGAGTGTGTGGGGAAGACCTTATGATGAGTGTGTGGGGAAGAACTTTCCAGCCAGGTTAGATCTGCTTTCCCAAGGTAAGTGCTTTGACTCCTGCAAAACTTGTCTGACTTCGTCATGCAAAAGATTGCACTTCACTTATCAGCCAAACCCTACCACATTCGGAGAGTGTTGTTGGCCTGACAAGTATGTGGTTGTGGGAAGCCAGTGTTGAGAAGCTGATGAGTTCTTTGACTTTGGGCTCTGGAAGAACAAATAGCTCCTTGAGTTTAAACTTGCCAATTATGAAGCAGCTCTGGTCCTAAGACTGCAGCTTTGTCAAGGGTGCTTACTTCCCTCTGGGCCTGGGATCCAGACAAGGATAGATGAGGATTCATTGTCCTTCACAGACCCAACAAGGTCTTCCTGTCCCTCTCTCCAGGCTGCTCATGTAATTGTACTAATATTGCTTCTGAGAGATTTTAAGAATTCCTCAGAGGGATCTGGGGAGGATAGAAGGACCTCCTTGATAGTTTAGAAATGTTGCTCTTATCTCTTGATTGACTGCATACTGTTTTGGTTTCTGCTTAGGCCAAAATCTCCTTGCTGGTTATGTTGTCTTTGATCCACACCTTCCCCATAGGCTGCATCATATGGGAAATGCTTTAACTGGGTTTCAAAAAGTTCTCAGTTGTATGTGTGAAGTCCAGCCAGTTACTTGGTTTTTCAAAAATTGTGGTAAAAATGCCCATAAGATAAAATCTACCATCTTACCTATTTTTAAAAATATTTATTTATTTTTGGCTATGCTGGATCTTCGTTGCTTTGCGGGTTACTCTCTAGTTGCGATGTGAAGCCTTCTTGTCAACAGCACTGGCTCTAGGGTGCACAGGCTTCCATAGTTATGGCGAGGGAGCTCAGTAGTTGCAGCTCCCAGGTTTTAGAGCATGGGCTCAATAGTTGTGGCACATGGGCCTAGTTGTCTCACGGTATGTGGGATCTTCCTGGACCAGGGATCGAATCAGTGTCTCCCACACTGGCAGGCAGATTCATTACCATTGAGTCACCAGGGAAGCCCCATCTCATCTGTTTTTAAATGCATAGTTCAGTAGTGTGAAGTACACTAACCCTGTTGTGCAACCAATCTCCAGAATTTCTTTCATCTTGTAAAACTAAAAGTCTTTGCTCGTTAAACACTAACTTCCCACTCTCCCCTCTGCCAGGCTCCTGGCACACCATTTTGCCTTATGTCTCCATGTACTTCACTACTCGAGGTACTTCATATAAGTGGAATTTTGGTATTTGTCTTTTTGAGACTGGCTTATTTCGCTTAGCATGATGTCCCCAAGATTCATCCAAGTTTAGTATATATCAGGATTTCCCTTCCTTTTTTTAAGGCTGAATAACATTTCATTGTGTGTATATACTGCATTAGGCCTGTTCTTTCATTCGTCTGTTGACACTTGGGTTGCTACCACTTCTTAGCTACTGTAAATAATGTTGCTATACATATGGGTGTGAACTATCTCTTCAAAATTCCTGGAAATAGAACTGCCATATGACCCAGCAATCCCACTGCTGGGCATACACACCGAGGAAACTAGAATTGAAAGAGACACGTGTACCCCTATGTTCATCACAGCACTGTTTATAATAGCCAGGACATGGAAACAACCTAGATGTCCCATCAGCAGATGAATGGATAAGAAAGCTGTGGTACATATACACAATGGAGTATTACTCAGCCACTAAAAAGAAGACATTTGCATCAGTTCTAATGAGGTGGATGAAACTGGAGTCTATTATACAGAGTGAAGTAAGCTGGAAAGAAAAACACCAGTACAGTATACTAACACATATATATGGAATTTAGAAAGATGGTAAAGACAACCCTGTATGCGAGACAGCAAAAGAGACACAGATGTATAGAACAGTCTTTTGGACTCTGTGGGAGAGGGAGAGGGTGGGATGATTTGGGAGAATGGCACTGAAACATGTATAATATCATATATGAAATGAATCGCCAGTCCAGGTTCGATACAGGATGCTTGGGGTACACTGGGATGACCCGGAGGGATGGTACGGGGAGGGAGGTGAGAGGGGGGTTCAGGATGGGGAACACATGCACACCCATGGTGGATGCATGTTGATATATGGCAAAACCAATACAATATTGTAAAGTAAAAAAAATAAAATAATAATTAAAAAAAATTCCTCTTTCAATTTTTTTGGATATAGACCCAGAAGTAGAATTGCTGTATCATATAATTTAATTTTTAATTTTTTGAGGAATGGCCATGCTGTTTTCTTTTTAAGAGTTGCATTTAAATTAGCTTTCTCAGGCTTTGATGTCCAAAGTGCTTTGAGTTGTCCCTGAATGGGTATTTCTTAGTCTTCTGCTCTAGCACACGTGAACTTTGACACACTGTTCATGGCTCGCTTTGATCCTTGTAGGTTGGTACTTCTCATTAGATTAGACCCAGAGGACAACCTTCTCAGGATCCTGGCTAAATAGTGGAGAAGCAAGTTGAATCTTAGAAAGCCTGAGCTTGGGTGCTTACCTGGTGCCATGCTTCTCACCCTTGTCCTCAGATAAGAGTTGGGATGGCATGATAGCCTCCTAGAAAGTTGGATGGTACAGCCCCAGTTGTGTTCTTCCTAAACTTATCCTCTGCCTTTGGGCTCACATCATTGGAAGTGGGTGAAGCACTAATCTACTCACTCACTCACTACTGTTTATATGTACTTGAGGGAGAGTTAGAGACTAGATTAGAAAGTGAGTTGCCTGTGGATCTTACTGCTAAACAGTTGGGTGTCTGTATGTGGGCAGCAGGGAATGAGGGATAAAGTGAAAGAGAGAATCTCTGGATACTTCTACACCCCACTGACTGCAGTATGTAGTTAGGCTGTGGTTCTGAGTTCTCTCCACGGTACGTGGGCCCTTCTGTGCTGAGGCCGCACAGGCGTGCAGCACTATCAAGGAACAACATGAGGGAAGCTGCCATCTTTCCGGTGGCCCATGGACACGATCCTGAGATGATTCCAGCAGGTGCATTTCCTCATAGATGTTAGCCAGTAAGCTGTCCAGGAAGGTCTGCATTTCAGATTATTAGGGGTTCTACCTCCTTTGAAACACACATTGTGCCTGCTGCTTACTGTTCCCTTTTCTCTCCGTATTGTCCAAGACCAGTTGAAGTGCCGCTTTGGTTGTGAAACTTTTTCAGAGCCTCTGTCAGGACAAGCTAGTGACGTCCTCTTCTGTTCTCGGCTCCACTCTGAGGTTACTGTTATCTTTGTGCCTGACATGGTAGTGTTGTTACTACCTGTGATACCTGTGCCAGAGACTCACCCTCCTCCGTTCAAGTGTCTGTCTCTCCCAGGACCTTATGCTGTATTTGATATATTGCTGTGTCTATGACAATTGTCTGGTGAATATTTGATTTGTCCACAAGTGACAGATGCAGTGGAATTGAGTACATTATTAGTTTAATCATGACCATTGTCCCACATAGCTGTTTGGCCACATCCGAACCACTCACTCTCTCATCCCAGATTGTAGAAACTGAAAGAAAAAATAAGCCTAAGGTTTAAAAAAAACAACTTAGCACTTAGCATGTGCTAGGCATTTTGCTAAGCACTTTGCTCAGATTCCTCAGTTACTGCTTCAGTGACCTCGTGGAGTACCTTTGCATTTTATAGATTATGAAACAGACACCGAAAACGGTGGCTCTCTGCTAGGTTCAAATCCAGGTAGTGCAGCCTCTGAATATACATTCGATTTTAGACGACATTAGTAAATGTTAGTTCACTAGCCACAGACCTTGGGACACACTCAGTACTACCAGCTCTGGACCTGCCACCTGTGAGGTGCAGGCCGAGCACAAGCACCCGGGGGACGCTGAGTCCTTGCACGGAGGTTTCAGTTAGTGATAACAGTTGAGGGGAGTGATCAGTGTGGAAGTTGGGCCATAGAGAAGGTTGTGTGCCCCTGAATAGGGGCCCAAGAGACATAGTTGCCTTGACTAGGAAGGAGGAGAGCTGAGGGAGAGTGGCCCCAGCGGAGGGATGAGGTGGTGAGGTGGCTGCAAAGAGGGGGACAGGGAAGCGTGGCCTGAGGGGGTTAACTCGTCTCCAAGCTCCAGATGGAGGGAGGTCCCCATCTCTGCGGACTAGGCCTCGGGTATCTCCACCCTGAAGCATGTGAGGCAGAGTCTGGGCACATGTGTTCACTTACGCTGCTTCCCCCATCCTGTGCGGCCAAGCGGAACATGAAGGAAAGATGAACAAACATCCCAAGTCTCTCGACACATAGATCAAAACATATTGATGGTGTCTTGCTACTCTGATAATTTCATTGAACTGTATGAAGCTTAAAATTGATACATAGACATCCTCCTGATTAACATTAAGTGCTGCTGTCAGTCTGACATAGCTGGATAAACCAATATTGAATAATCTATTAAATATGTCACACTTGAACAAGGAGCGTAAATCATATTATATTATTTCAGCTGTAATTAGGTGGGAGATAAAATCACAAACAGACGAGTTTAGTGAATATTTCTCAGTGTGTACACAGCGTCACTGTAATTTCTGTCCTCACTCCACGGGGAGAAAGAAGTTGACTGCTTTCCAAGTATCGACTGCTGTCCAGGAAATGGGATGTTGAGGGGTGACTTACATAGTGTTCGCAGAGTGGGTTTCATTGATAAATTCAACGAGACTAGCTGCAGTCTTCCTGAAGTTAATGGCGGTGCAGATGCACCATTCTGCACTTAGCTGGAAATGGCTGGCTCTGTAGCCTTGCAGACCTGATTTTTCCTCAGGTTATGATATGTTTGCGCCTCCATGTCTGCTTACCCTCCTTTCCTGGGAGATGCCTGTTGCCTTTATCGGCTGGAACTAATGAATGCAAACCAGAACTTGTGGGTGAACAGGATGGTGTAACTCTCAGTCCTTCATTGCTCCTCTTTCCCAACCCACAGAGAAAGCTGATTATTGAAATAAACAAGGGGCACAAACCGAGACACAAATGATAAGGAGATTATGTTAGGAGGGTCCAAAGGAACTGAGCTGTAGCTGAGAAATGGAGAGAATTCTAGTCCTTCTTTCACAGAGTTGTTGTGAAAAATAAGACGCACATTAAACCTTCAGAAGAGTGCTACCATGTAGCACGGGTTTCAGTACTTACCAGTGCTCTTGTTGTTATAAGAAAAATGGTCGATTTTTGCGGGGTGTCGTCAGGGTGGAATTCAAGGGTATGGTCATTTGTGGAATTCCACAAATGTGGAATTCAAGAACTTTATAAAAAGCACCGGGCTTGAATGACACGCCTTCTTTCCATTGGCTGGTGTTAGCCTAACAGGATGGGAGGTGTTAGTTCTCATTTGGGGCTGTTACCACTTCAGCGTGTTAGAAACAGTGTATATTGTCATCTTTTATTGAGAGGCCATTGTTTTCTTTTTCGCCTTTTTAGAAGTTTGTTTCTCAAATATCAGTTTGGTCCATTTCAGGTGATTCAGTTAATGAAGGAAAACATCTTTTACACCTTCACATCATGAATGCGGACCTTAGAACTTTGTGTGGATGTTATAATCATTCAGCAGATGTTTAACAATCCTGTAATGTGTAGTGTGTGACTATTTTTATATGAAGTGTTTGCTTAAAGTTTGCTACGTCTGTGATGCTACCCCCAGCTCTCAGTTCATAGGGATTTCTGTACAAACAAGTGGAGGAGCTGCAGTGGGCTCATTCCTGGCTGCCTGAGGAACGTGGTTTTTTTTTTTTTTGGCCAAGTTGCATGATTTGCAGGATCTTAGTTTCCTGACCAAGGATTGAGCCTGGGCCCCTGGCATTTGAGGTGCAGAGTCCTAACCACTGAACCTCCAGGAATTCCCCTGAGACAGGTTTTGAGGTGCTAATCTCTTGGCTCCAATGTCATTGGAGCCAGCAGTTCTGGCTTGAGCTAGCTGGACTTTGGGGCTTGAACTGTGTAGCATGTAATGTGTCTAGGCTGAGCTACGTGGAGTTAGAGGCACTTACCCTGTGTCTCCTAAGTCACTGCTTTGCAGAGTGCTGCAAACAAGACTTTTGTGGGTTTCAGAAAGAGAAAGCGCTTTAGAAAGCAAGGATTCCCAGAGTCCTACCAGAGAACAACTGAAGGTGGACGTTTCCCCCTCCAAACAACTGCCTGGCTCTGGTTTTTCTCACTACTTTGCATAATAACTTTCTTCTCCTTTCTCTCTCTCAGCTGCACTTAGAAGGACTTAATGATACCATTTAAAGTTAGAGGATAAATGTAAAGCTGATCTGTTCATGAATACCAATTAGTTGTACTTTAAAAAATATAATTTCACATATGGCAGGAACAGGTTGCTACTTGAAGGAGCTGATGGCCAGTGGGTTTTCGAGTGGAAACGTGGCTTCACCTGCTGATCTGTCTGTCCAAGGAGATGAGTGCTGTGTGTTGGAGAATTGTGGCAGAGGACTGAGAACCACCAAGGAAGGAGGAACCAAGGACGGCTAGTTCTGCAGTTACTCTGGCCACAGTGTCCTCCTGGCTCTTGAGTGTGTGTGCTCACGCAGTCGTGTCTGACTCTTTGTGACCCCATGGACTGTAGCCCACCAGACTCCTCTGTCCATGGAATTTTCCAGGCAAGAAATATTGCAGTGGGTTGTCATTTCCTACTCCAGGGGATCTTCCTGACCCAGGGATTGAACCCAGGTCTCCTGTGTCTCCTGAATTGGCAGGCGGGTTCTTTACCACAGTGCCATGTGGGCTCTTGAATATTAATGTGTAAATTACCCTAAAATCTACTCAAGCACCAGAGATCTTTGTACATGTACCCATAGGTTTCGTTATTGTTAATAATTTGCTTTTCTGTCCTATGACTTTTTTTTTTTTTAAGATTTTTTTCCCCATAGCATTAGCAGGTACCTAAAATGGGAAGTGGTGAGTATGTGGATTTGCAGTTCCAAAGAGAAAATTGCTTGTGTTCAAGACACTTAGTCAGAACCAGGCACTGAGTGCTGCTGGGTCCCAGGCGTCGTGTTCAGCCCTGGGCGTACAGAAGTGAGTGGGGACTGTTTCTGCTCTCAAGGAGTTCAGCTCACAGTTCAGTGTGCTTGACTGTGCACGAGTGGATGGTCTCAGTACAGCAGCAGTAGGACCCCAAGGTGTGTTGGAAGCGTAGGAGGTACAGCGTTCATTCTGTGGGGGAGGGGGTGAGGAGGCATCTAGGGGGACTCCATGGTCAGGGTGGGTTTGGAGGACGATAGGAAGTTTACCAGACAGACGAGACACATTGCCAGGGCAGAACAGTGGTGTCTCCAGAGGAGGGGGAGCTGGGAATGCACTCCAGAAGTTGGGTTTTTTGTTTTACTCCCACCTCATATGTGTTAGATAGGTGACCTAATCATTTGCTGAGAAAGAAGAGAAATGCCTCCCACCCGTGTCTCCCTCCGTTTTGTTGGGCATCGGGACTGCATCCAGTATTGTGATCTTGCCCAACCTCTGTGTAACTGAGCCTCACAGAGCCCAAGGTGCACACAGATTAGTTAAGTCGGATCGAAGTTCAACTCAAACATTCGTGTTGGTCCAGTGCCATTTCCGCTGCCCTCCATCCAAGTTGTTACTCTGTGGTTTCTGTGTTGTTAGATTTATGCCTTTTCTCATTCGTTCAATAAATGCTTCCTGAGTTGGTTATAAACAACTGTACCGTCTGATAGAGTTATAAGGGTCTCAGTCTTAAGGTGGAAATTAACTTTGAAAATATAGGCTGATTCAGAATATGAAAAGCCAGAGTAAAGAGTGAGGGTTTAAGGATTTGTACCTTTCAACCTAGAGAGGATGCCAATGAGTTTCTGAACTTGTAGCCTAAGGCAAATTCTTTTTGATTCCTGTATTCCTCGACTTCATTTACTTCTGTGGGATAAGACTTCAGTGTGTTTGAATACATAAAAATACACGAATAAAGGTAGGCCTTGCATTGGGTGAGAGAGTAGAATCTATGAGACTCGGGACTCTGAGGGCCAAACCGTCTGTTGTTTTTTTAAAACAATTTTATTTACTTTTAAAATTGACTTTTATTTATTAATTTTTAGATTTTCGCTGCACCAGGTCTTCGTTGCCTTGCACGGGGCTTTCTCTAGTCGTGATGTGCAGGCTTCTTGTGGCCTTGGCTTCTCTTGTTACAGAGCATGGGCTCTTGGGTGCTGGCTCAGTAGTTGGGCGCAAGGGCTTAGTTGCCTCATGGCGTATGAAATCTTCCTGGACCAGGGATTAAACCTGTGTTCTCTGCATTGGCAGGTAGATTCTTCACCTTTGGACCACTAAGGAAGTCCTCAGATAGACTGATTTGGAAGCCTACATCCAGCTGTGTAATCCTGGGCAATTTGCTTACACACTCAGTGCCTCATCCCCTATATGGAAAATATTGATGAAAATAGTATCTATATGAAGTTGTTACTAGAATTAAGTGAGCTAATGTAAATAGCATGGTAAGGTGCCTGATAAATTAGCAAGCCTTTTATGGATATTCGCTGTAATTGGGGAGTTGCCTGACTGAGTGTCTCAGCTGGGTTAATTCTTCTGTGATTCCTTAGAACATTGTGACAGTTTCTCACCTTGCTGATGTGACAGGATCATCCAGAGAGCATTGTAGAATTCAAGGCCCAAAGATTTCCAGTTTCATCAAGATGGACTAGGTAGGCCCTTTCCTCCTAGATCCTCCCCCTAGATCTAAAATCACTGGATGTAACAAAGAAGCCATACAGTCTCTGAAAAGTGGGAGAGCAGGCTGCTTACAACTTGGGGACTTGAGGGACCACACTCTGATGAGTACCTTGGCTTTGCTTATTGAGCTCATGAATCCTGGACAGGGTACTGCAGAAACTTCCCACCCAGAATCACAAGGAGGCACAGGCCAAAAACGTTCTAAGAAAAGCCAGTTTCCCCTCCTAGGCAAAGGCCTGGGAATAAAGAGGCAGGTTAACAACGAAAAGAAACCTTTTCGGCAAAACCTTCCCTGCTGCAGCCAGGCGCCACGGGAAGAAACCGCTTTCTGTACTCCCACACCACCCCCACCCTCTGTTTCAGTCCATCTTCCTTCCCCGCTGCCGCGTGGAAGCAGGCAGTGCACTTCCATTCCCCTGAGGGGTGGAATCAACAGAACTGGGCAGGGTGCTGAATTTCCACCCTCCTCTGTGTGGAGCAAGACAGCGCTCTGAGGCAGTGCCAGGGAGGTAAGAGCAGGGTCCAGCTCCAAGCTGAGGTTCTCCTCTCTCTCACCCTGCATTAACAGCTTCTCTCCAGGGGATTGCACTGGGGCTTAGGAGAGTCTGATCTCACACTCGCTCTTGATGGAATAAGTCAGTGGCCCATTTTTGCCTGGAAGATGCCAGCAGAACCAAGTAATAAAATGAATTTCTACACCTCCACCTGCAACAGGCAGGTGACTCAGTGCCAGGGTATTGGTGTTGCTGGGCCCAGAAGGAGGCAGAGTCTACATACCCACCTTGCTCTCATGCTGCCTTTCAGCAGGAAACTGCTGCTAAGTAAAGGTCTCCAGGATACAATAAAAAATATCATAAGAACCAGGAAAACCACAACATGAATAAGAACAACCAATAACAGATCTCAACAGTGAGATGAACCTGGTGTTGGAATTCTGAAAGAACTTCAAAGCAGCCATCACAAAAATGCTTCAACAAGCAATTGTTATTATTATTGAAACAAATGGGAAAAATGGGAAATCTCAGAAAAAGTTCATGGGCCCAGCATGATGGAATTTTTTGGAATGATGGAAATATTTCATAACTTGATTGTCATGTATGCCTTTTTAAGAGTGAAAGAAAGTGAAAGTGTTAGTCACTCAGTTGTGTCCAATCTTTGCGACCCCGTGGACTATAGCCCATCAAGCTCCTCTGTCCGTGGAATTTTCCAGGCAAGAATAGTGGAGTGGGTAACCATTCCCTTTTTCAGGGATTCTTCCCAGACCAGGAATCAATGTCTCCTGCATTACAGGCAGATTCTTCACTGTCTGAGCCACCACGGAAGCCCATTTTGTGAGAATAGCTAACCTGTATACCTGGAGTGGGTGTATTTATTCTAAGTAAATGATATTACAGTCAAGTTGATTTCCCTGGAGGAGGACATGGCACCCCACTCCAGTATTCTTGCCTGGAGAATCCCATGGACTGAGGAGCCTGGTGGGCTACACTCCATAGGGTTGCAAAGAGTCAGACACGGCTGAGCAAGTGACCCAAGTTGATTTACAGTAGTGCATGGGGCCACTCTTCACCCTTGGAGATTTATTCAGTAGATCTAAGATGAAGTCCAACAACAGCAACAACAAAAAATTAATGCCTCAGGTGATTCTGAGGCTGCTGGTGGCTCTTGTGAACTCCTCATCTCTCCAGAGTAATCTAGACTAGTTGTGAATTCTTAAGAATATCAATCTGTTAGCAATCAGTGCAGAAAGAAACTTGTTATGGTAAATTATGAATTACCAGATAAGTACTTGCAGAGTAAACAATATATAATGAGAAACCATTAAGTGCATTATCCCCTCATGGAAATAAATTTTTGTTTTTTGTTGGGTAATGTTGTAAAGAATATTACTTGGTTATCCTTAGAAGCTGTTGCTTCTGTTGCTGGGTCATAAAAACCTGCACTGTGGTGTTATTTGCTGTCTCCTGTTTGACCACACCTTTCTCTCCTTTCCTTTTCAGAACATTGTCTCCTTGCTGGCTAATGACAGGATGGATTCCACATCTGCCTGTGCGAGCTACTGCCGCCTCGACAGACAGTCGTGGTTTTCATCAGTACCTCCCTGGGGGTGGTGCTTTCTGTCAACATCCTGCTCTTAACAGAGGCTAGGAAATGATTCCTAATCCAGTCATTACAGCTTTTAAGCCTCTCCCGTTGGCCTCACTGTAACCCAGTGACTCTCATGTTGCCATCTAGGCTGGATTTTCTAATCCTGCCAAGGAAACCTATGCTTTCTTCCCCACTTAAGCAGCAGGCTTTCTCCCCCTTTAGTCTTCCTGGTACATCTAGAAAAGTGCAAAGTGGCTAGGGCTGGATGTGAAGGGGGGAGGGGGTTGTACTTGGAGTTGCTTTCCTGCCAAAGCAGCTGGGGTCATTTGTCCAGAGCAGAACTAGTCACAGCTGCATCAGAGGGTCAGCTGCCTGTGTCTCCTGTGTCTGAACCAGTGAGCTTCTAACACTCCTCTCTGGGTGCTAGAAGGAGTCTTTTTTTAAAAAAAAAATCTGTTAACAGATTTAAAGTAAGCTGTGTCTGGGTGTCAGAGTTTTATTCCTGATAGCTTTCTGTTTTGATACTGTACCCTTGGAAGTACCCTGGGTCTGGTTTCTCCCCTTTGAATAATAGATGCCTAAGATTGGCTGTTGGTAGGATACTTTCTCTCTGAGTTCACTCTGGGGTTCTTCTTTTTCTTAGCAGAGCTGAATCTGGTCCACGGGTCATTCTCCCGGTCTCTAGCCTTCCTAAGTACTCATGCTTACGTAGCTGGTCTTCATTTCTGTTGTGTGTTTTTATGTGTGTCACAGTTACGGTCATCAGATGACTAATGTCAGAGAAGGTCAGACAGAGTTATAGCTTCTAATCATGTTGACCTTTTGGTAAGGGAATTATTTGTGGGGGGGAAAAATACACATTAAGAATCTTCAGTGTGCATTAGAGGGGATAACACTTGAAAAATGTGCCCATGATAGCTGTCTCCAAATATTTATGTGGATTGTGGTTTCTAAGAGAAATTAGTTTTTTCTTTCCTAATGTAGAACCAGGGCCAGTAATAGGAAGGAGTAGAGAAATGTATTATGACCCTGTTTCAGGAAGAACATTCTGACAAGGCTTTCCAAAATACAGATAGTAAGTGTCACGTCACTGAAGGTATTCAAGGGAGGTATCGGGTCGCTGAGAGTCGGACACGACTGAGCAACTTCACTTTCACTTTTCACTTCCATGCACTGGAAAAGGAAATGGCAACCCACTCCAGTGTTCTTGCCTGGAGAATCTCAGGGATGGGGGAGCCTAGTGGGCTGCCGTCTCTGGGGTCGCACAGAGTCGAATACGACTGAAGCGACTTAGCAGCAGCAGCAGCATGGGTCTGGTAGAGAAGGTGTAGCTATTGGGGAATTTCTAAAAGTATTTTCTAATTTCATCCTCTGTTTATTTTGAGTAAGCCATGAATGTAGCTGTAGAACCATTTCTGGCTAAAGGGCTAACTAACCTGCTTACTTGTACAGTAAACCTGGGTACTAGTAGCAAGAAGTCTCAGCGTTCCCTCAGGCAGCCCTGGAAAGACTGTGTGTACGTCTCTCTTCCTGTCTTTCCTTGAGAGACCTGCATTATAGGACCCTTCAGTTGTGGTCCGTTTTTATCATGTGTTGTGTGCATGGCCTTTTCCAGTGTCCCTGTTGTTTGACGTAAGGAATAAAGCCAAATAATTGACCGTTAATCCTTCCTGGGATTGAGGCAGGCAGCTTCTTGGGGAGTGGGCCCCCATTCCTATTCTAAATGAGGCCTCTCTTATTGAAGCCAAAAATAAACGGGATTGTTCAAATAAAGTGGTTGTTCAAAGAAAAATCATAACCTCTCCCCTCACCCCTTGCCTTCACTTGCCCTTCTGTGGTTAAAAGCAACTCAGGGTGTTTGGAGGAATAATAAAGGCACAGTCTCTGAAGGGAACTTGAGAGGTGTGTCTCACTTTAGCTCATGGGCATTTCTAGGTGACCCCAGCAAGTGTGGCCACTAGTGAAGCAGGGAAGGTTGTTAGTTTATGAACATTTCAGCATGGGGGATTTTCTTCTTGCCCCTTGCAGTTTGCTAATTGGCCTTTCAGGGGTTTCTAGTCCCAGAAGCTTTTGCAGTTGTGTTTTGGTATGTGTGTATGTAGTGTTAATAGTCACTTATTGGAATAGTTGTGTTTATTTTAAATTGTATTATATGTCTTTCTAAAAGATGCTCATCAGATGATAGCTCAGTGGAGATACTTTGGTTTGATTGAAGATGTTTCTCCCAGGTTATGGGAGAAGCAACTAACATTTCTCGAGCAATCTCTGTGAGCATTTCCCTTATATGTAGACCATAAAGTAACATTTCCCAGGGTAGGTACTGTAGGCTAGTGCCCTCTGACACTACCGCAAGGCCCTTAAGGCTTGATTCCTAAGACATGTTTGTATTCTTAATGATTCTCAGCAGAGTACTTTGAGTTTAGTAGGTGATCAATAAGTGTTGAATTTTGTTGAACATAAAATTGCTTTCAAATAATTTTTGTTTCTTCCTTTTAAAAAGAATACTTTGGAGAAAACTTTCTTCTTCAGGTTCATTGCTTCTAACCCCTTCTTGTAACACTCCATAAAAGAGGATTTTGGATGGTTTGGGGGAAAGCTGACCCATGTGGGATGCGAGGGCGTTTGCATTTGATTAGATTTCTGGGGACAGATCATTCATGTTGGTACAGACTCTCTGCTGTCTCCATAGCAGGTGTGGGTTGTGTACCATATGGAGGCTCAGTGGATGATATGCAAATAAAAAAGTAAGAAAATATGATTGTAAGTATAGCTGATTTATGATGTGTTAGCTTTTTAAATTGAAGGGTGGTTGATTTACAATATTCTAGTTTTAGCCAGTAAATATTAATGAAGCACCTGCTGTGTAAGGCATGCGTTCTCAGTGCTATCTGAGTCTTTGCAACCCCACAGGCTGTAGCCCCCCAGGCTCATCTGTCCATGGGATTCTCCAGGCAAGAATACTGGAGTGGGTTGCCAGTTCCTCCTTCATGGGATCTTCCCCACCCAGGGATTGAACCTGCGTCTCTTGTGTCTCCTGCATTGGCAGGCGGATTCTTTATTATTGAGCTACCTGGCATAGTACTTGCTACAGAGACACATAGAAACAAATAGAAAATAGTAATTTTTGCCATTGAGGATCTTATCATCTAGTGGGAAAAGTAATATCTATATACATTAAAAATTGATTAACAATTTAAAGGAATTCTTTAGGATCCTTAGATTGTCTAATATGGTAGTTCTCAAATGTTAGTGTGCCTTGGAATCACCTGGAGGGCCTGTTAAAATACAGATTGCCAGGCCTCACCCCCAGATTTTCTGACTCATTTTTCCTGGGGGGTCCTGAGAACTTGCAGTTCTGGTCACTTCCCAGAAGGTACTAATGCTGTTGGTCCAGAGAACACATTTGGAGAAGGCTGGTGTGAAGGATTGGTCCTCAACCTTGGCTGTATAGTAGAATCACCTGGGGAGTTTAAGACATCCATGTCAATCTAGACTAATCACATCAGAATGTCTGTGGAGTGGGACCCCGGCTTTTTTTTTTTTTAAATCCCCCAGGTAGTTGTAAAGTGCAGTCAAGTTTGGGACTCACTGGTCTAACACACATTGGGAGTTTATAACTTTAGAATGCAAAGACAGATGATGTAACCATGGTGTAGGAGTGTGGACAGATGATTGGAATTGTTTAAAATAATAATTCTTAACCTTAAAAAGTGGTAAGTGAAAACAAAGGGACGATTTCTGTTCTTACAAAGGTAATGCTGTGAACAAGTCCAGCCTGTTTTCTATCAATTTCTTGAGACAGACTGATGAGCTTGTGAGCTCTTAGGAATAGCATGGATTTCCATCCAGCAAGGGCTCAGCAAGTAGGATTGAGGGGCTTGATGTCACCGTCAGTAACAAGCATTCACTAACTACCCTCTCTTCTTCCTGATTTAGACCTAAATCTGTTTTTATCCAAACAAGCTTGCATGTCTGTGTATTTAGACTGAGGTGTGGACGGAGGCTGTGGAATAGTGATAGTGAAGCTTTAGAAAATGAAAAATGCCAGTTATAAGTTTCATCTCTAGAAGCCTCTGTTTATTCATATGTAAATAAAATACTGCACACAGTTGTCAATATTCAATGTATGTAAAATTTTAGGAATTTTTATGTAGTAAAAAAAATTTTTTTAATGTAGTAAAATTTTAGGAACATTGTTTGTTCATTTTGAGACCTCCAGAATCTAGCAGTGTGCCTGGCACATACTGTCTGCTCATTAAATTCATGTTTGTTGAATGAATCATAAATACTTTAAATCAAATACCTATGTATTAACAAGGACAAGGAGAGCTTGATCTTAAAAAGCTTGACCAGAAAAGGCTGTCACCTTGGGCAAAAAATCTGTTAAAATAAAGGAGTTGCAAATGCAGCAAGTAAATCTGGAAATACATTGTCTTAATAAGTCCTAGTCATAGCTACTGAATACCTGAAGAAATCTTGCCATCTCAGTTCCAATTGGTATTTAGCTACATCAAGTTTTAGGTCCTATTGTTAAATTTTATTTTTAACTTTATTCAGTTTAATTGATTATAAAATAACCTGGACTGTAAGAATAAGCCTGTGGTTAAATTTCTTGAAACTACTAGAGCCTCTGTTTCAATGAATTTCCTATGGTCAGAAGTTATTAAATTAATACTGGAGATTTGGTACGTCTTATAATCTTGACATCTACTCAGGCCCAGTGGAGTGATGTACAGTGAAACAGTGTCCTATGTTGGTGAGAGGGCACTTATCCATCCACAGGTCCTGGGAAGCATGATGTAACTCTGGTCTAACTGCAGCGTCTGTGTTTTTTGGCCCAGGGCAAAGAGGAGGAGGGCTGGTAAAGGAACCTGATCGGACCATTTGATGCTAATTTCACAGGTGGCTGGTCAGTGTGTGCTGGGACTGTTGTTATTTA
This sequence comes from Bos taurus, assembly GCF_002263795.3. Lineage (NCBI taxonomy): Eukaryota > Metazoa > Chordata > Mammalia > Artiodactyla > Bovidae > Bos > Bos taurus. The sequence continues at coordinate 30,820,232 of NC_037352.1, read as the reverse complement.
TAGAGCTCTAAGTGGATATAGCTACACCCAGGGACCTGAGAGGAAGGCTTGCATCAGATCAGGGTGCAGTGGTAAAAGCACAGAACGGAATCAGGGGCAAATGGTCACTGATGGTGTCAGTGCTGGAGTTAAATAGGATCATTAATGGCTGTCAGGATTTCCACTAGCACCTCATTGCCTTTCCTGAAAACAAGCCACACACCAAACTGAAATAACTGTGGATAGTCAGTCTCTCCCTTATTTTTAATTGGGGTTGATAGGATTTTAAATCAGGTTGACTCATTCTGATTTCAGCCACAATTTGAAGAGCTATCCACAAAGCTATAAATTAAATAATTGGAATTATATTTCTAGAGGCAGAAGGACTTGATTGACTCCCCTGCTCTTAGTGGAGAAATTGAGATCTAACAGGGTTTCATAACCAGCTGAATTTCACAGTTGTGAATCTGGGGCTGGAATCTGGAACTCAAGATCTCTCCAGTTTAGCTCTTTTTGTCTCTATCATATTAGTTCTCTAACTAAAGTACACTTCCCTTTCTTTAAAGACTTTGTCTTCATAGCCTAGATGAAGGTTATCCTTTGTTATGGTATTTCCTCAGAATTACTTTGAGAGTTAGTTGAAAACATGGTTTTGTTATTTCCATTACTTAAACTGAAGAACAGTATTCAAATTCCTTCTGTTGATAATACATGTGCCAACCACCACCAGCTTTTAGGAATGGTAGTCCCTCCTTGGAGAGAGAAGGGCCCCTTGTGGGTGCTGGGGCTAGCAGAAGCAGGAAGCTTCGAGCCCCGAGGGGCGGGTTAGCTTCTGCCAGGGGGCTGGAGGCCCCGGCACAGCACCTGGAGGCAGTGGGCACTGTGAGTCACAGTTCGGCCTTGGCATCAGCCCTGGAGACCAGCTCTCCTCAGGAGAACTTTCTTCTGCCCCACCCTCAGTGGCCTGTTGTCAGAGGCCTAGAATAATTGTTTGTTTAAAGTTTTACTAGCTAATTTTCTGCACAAAACTGACAGGCGTCTCTATTAAGCATATTTCCAGTCTCTTGGAGGCACTTCACCGTGTGACTTGGGATCTAACCTCAGTGTAGACTGCAGTGGCTGGATTGTGTTTGTTTGTTTTTCTCTCCTTCCTTTCCCACTTGTTTCAAAGGCCACACACTAAGCTCTGGAGAGGGAGCTGCCTGTGGGCTGAGAATTGGCTGCCTCACTCAGGCCAGCCATGTGGCTGCTGGAGCAAGTGCCTTTGGGTCGGTCGTTCTCAAGTTACCGTACGCTGGCGTGAAGGCCTTTTTTCTGTGTTGGACCCTAAATGTGGGCTTTCTATCAGAAAGACTCATTAATTCCCCATCTGTTAGCGGAGGTGGGGAGATTCAGCTCAGTGTTTCTAAACTTTCAGAATGGATGCTATATCTGTGGGTCAGGTTAATATATCTGAGAAGGGGGCCAGGATTTAGAACCTTGCATTATACTGAAGGACCAGGATCTCTTCCAGTGCTCATGGTTTTTCAGGTTCCTCCAGAAGAAGATGGATTTCAGGCCTTAGGGAATTTATTTGTAGCATAATCAGTTCTCAATTACTTGTCTTGTAAATGTTTTCCATCCCAGAGACCTTTCCCCAGTGGGTCTCCAGGTTATATTCCCAGGCTACCTATTTGGTATGCACTCAGGGACTGAAAGATAGTTTTCTTCTTGATTTTAAGAAAAGCTGAGAAGGAAATCTGCTGTTAAGAAAAAAAAAGAAATCACACCTTATGTTACAGCCAAGTATAAGTAGCTTTTGGAGAGCATCCTCTATTGGGAAGAAACGGTGTGTTATGTTGCCTTGTCATTGGGAAGTTGATTCGGGTTAGCTATATTTTGGAGAAGGCAATGGCACCCCACTCCAGTACTCTTGCCTGGAAAATCCCATGGACGGAGGAGCCTGGTGGGCTGCAGTCCATGGGGTCGCTAAGAGTCGGATACGACTGAGCGACTTCACTTTCACTTTTCACTTTCATGCAGTGGAGAAGGAAATGGCAACCCACTCCAGTATTCTTGCCTGGAGAATCCCAGGGACGGGGGAGCCTGGTGGGCTGCCATCTATGGGGTTGCACAGAGTCGGACACGACTGAAGCAACTTAGCAGCAGCAGCAGCAGCAGCTATATTTTAAGTGTCACTGCTGTGCCTTGCAAGAGTATTTCCTTTTCTGGAAGGCTTTTTTGAGTCGCTAAGATTAATTTAAAGGGGCTTTAGGTACTTAGTAATAAGTAATAATCTTAGTAATAAGATTCTGGTTGTATGGTTTGTTGTGTATTAGCAGTGGCTTAAAGTTATCTCCTCTGCCCTGGGTCTCTTACCTCTTAGCCATACCCAAGTGCATGGTCCACATGTTGTGGTGGTTCCTTGGCCTGCCCAGCCATGCCCTGTATGCCGAGTAAGCCCTTCGATCCTCTCAAGGGTTATCTTTTTTTTTGCTTCACTTGTCTCACTTGACGTCTCCGAACCTGCCATGGCTTGAAATACTGCTGCTCTGGTGGCTTCTCTCCTTCGCCTCATTGAGGATCTCTTTGAGATACATGCCATTCTTTGCAGATTAGAACATTCATGTTAGAGGGAGGGTTGGTTTTAAACTGGAACTGGTAAGATGTCAGTTCAGGAGGGCTAGACCCATGGTGATTTTAGGAGGGGTTACCGCACTGGTCCTTGTAAACCACGGGGCTTGCGCTGAGCTGGACAGTGGCCGTTTAAGTAGATGCTTCCCCTCCGATTGCAGAGTGGCTCCCAGCTGGCAGATTTCTCTTTGGGATTCAGTTTTCTTGGCTGCTGCTGTTTGTTGTGCTCACACAGATTTTTGCGGCATCCTTCCAGGCTCTTGAGTCTTTTCCAAGCAGGAGAGCTAACAGAATGCTTTGCCCTCCCCTTCTTTTCTCTTTTTGGATATCCCATGGCTATTAGGGAAGGACTTCCTGTGAAATAAATGAGGGCAAAGGAAAGTAGCATGCCTGTGGCATAAAATGCTGTTAGCAAGCTTGAGGCATATCAGAGAGATTGGTCCTGAGAGTAACATTTGCTGCCTTTGTGCTTTTGAACTTTTTTTCTTTTTCTTTGCCTGTTTCTGAGGTCTGAGATTTATCCTGAATTTAAGAATGGACTGTTTTTGATCATTTGAATAGGTATCACCGTTCAGCAGGGAATACATGTGCAGACTGAGATGTCTCTTAAAGCCAATTTGTAGTATAAGTCATTTGAAATGATTTCTTTAGTTGGTAGTGCGTTTCTACTTCAAATTCTCTTCCTGGATTTATGCATTCATCTCCTGTTTTACCAGGTGATTTGCTTTTATTGTGCTGCTGTGACAGCCCCCCACCCACCTTTAACTACCACCCCCAGACAGTTGAGGAGGTTGAGCAGTGTGAATAGGCATTGAGCTACCCAAAATGACATCAAGTGCCAGTCACACAAGATTGGAAACACGGAGAATCTAGATGCCAGCAAAATCTCCCTGCCTGCTTGATGAAGCGATTACAGAAAAGATTATGTGGACCTTTAACATTGATTTTGGAGAGAGTCAGTTGGATGAAGTTCCAGTGGGAAATCAGTACTTAACTGCCAGCTGGAAAAATCTCAAATCCTGGAATGATCTTTTCTCTCACAGTGTGGAGTACCCAGCCAGAGGAGAACCCAGCCCCTCCTCCTCAAGGTCCAGCTATCTCTTTGAAGGGGAGGAGAGGGGATGGATGAAGCTGTCTTCACCTACGCTGTAGCACGTCAGCCCAGAGGCTTTTGGTTTGCTTTGCCCCTTTGCTTTTTCCCACTTTTGGGTTTGCTGTTGTTTTGGGGGTCTGAGGGCCTTCTGTCCCTTGGCAGGCTCTGAAGGAGTGCCATCAAGGAGATGGGTTCTGATTTCACACAGTCTAGTTCTGCTAAGAGGACATGAACAGCTGGTTGACCCAGAACAATGCTAAGGGGAACTGGAGAGTTGTTATTTGTAAATGTAGAGGAAGAAAGGAACAGATACCAGGAGGCAGTGCACGACGTACAGCTGATGCCTTCAGAGACTGGGGGCTTGTCTTTCTGTGATTCTCTGGTAACCATGGAGGAGGCAGAGTGAAGAGACATGTGGCTTCTTGGGTTTAATTCCAGTGCAGACGTCAACATTCTGCTCATTTAATTCACTCATTCATTAATTTCACAGATATTTCTTGTGTTCCTACTATGTGCTAGGCACTACGTACTAAGGATACAGTAGCAAATAAGCAAATAGGAAAGGTCTTTGTCCTCAGTGATAGTTAAATTGTAGTGAGGGATAGTGGTGAGAACACATTTATGGTGATGATGGTATAGGAAATAGTATGAAAGAAGAAAAAATAGAAGAAAATGGGATAGGGAGCTGTTTTAATAAGTGTGGTCAGGGGAGGCCTCTTTAAAAATGACCATGAAATAAATAAATAAATGATCATCGGAGACAATAGAGTTTTTATTACCTTAAATATTTTAAACACTTCAATTTTAATTGATTTTTTTTCCCCTCAAAAGTTTTGAGGGTTTTTCTAAAGACATGGCTTCCCTTTTTATCTCTGGATGTTCAGCCTTCATTAGCTGGATTAGAGTTCATCATTAGCTGCTTTTAGTGTAGCTTGTGTTACGACAGTCTTGGATTTTAAGAGTATTACTTTGCATAAATTTTTTCTGTGTGCTTGAGAGCCTCCTTTTCACTCCAAATGGATGTTCATCAGGGTTTGTTGTTTTGTTTTAAATGATCATAAGTAACTTTTGGGAATCTGAAGTATTAAAGTCCCGTCCACGAAGCTGAAGTGAATGATAAACAGTCCATAAACAAAGAATCCCTTCTGCAGAGCAGAGTGCCAACAGCTGTAGATGTAACTCGGTGGCTGGCTGACAGCACAACCCAGGGCAGTGGCTTTTCACTGTCAGAGGGATGGAATGGTGTTGTGTATTCTCTGGACTATCTTGAATAACAGGACTTACATTTTCTGCTAGCTCCCCTGAAAGGACTGTATTGTATGGAAAGAAAACCCTTGTTTGTCATAGCCCTACTGTGTGCTATGCTCTTTGCTGTTGGATCACACCTGATTACATCTATTCCACAAGACACCCCATCACAGTAGTTTTTAAAACATCCTTTCTTAACCCATTAAGAAAAATGACAATCAGCATTTTTCTAAAAAGTGGAGTCAGACAGATGACATCAGAGTATAATGTATCACACTAAGAGTGTGTACTGTTTCAAAAAACCTTTGTTTCAGATGTATGTGTATACAGATGTGTGTGTGTGTGTGTGTATGCATGCACTGTATGCTTGCCTGTATATCAGATCCTGACAATAATGTATTTTTATTATGTTGTGCTTTAAACAGTTTGAAAAACATAAGCTTGTCAGATGAAGTTTGGTATCATTTACAGATGAGGAAACTGAGACTCTATAAAGTTAAGCAAATTAATCATAGTAAAACTTGACTTCAACTCTTTATACATTTGATCTAGGACACGACAGTTTTGTCACAGGACTTTACACCTCTGATGATTTTCTAAGATTTCAGAGTTCACAAAGACACTGACTTGCCCCTGAACATTGTTTTAAAATTACCGGTTCCGAGTTTGACTGGTTTCTCAAAATATCTCTATACAGTCTATTTCTGTAGAAGAGAAAAGAAAGATGAATCTAGTTATTTGTCTTTATTAACAGACAAGAAAAGTCTAGAAGCTCTTTTCCTCTCACAGAGAAGGACAGCTTCATTTTAGCTAAGAAGAGAAACTAACTGGAATCAGTAGTCTCTCCAGCATTCAAGAAAACTTTATGTTGGTGAGACCAGTGTCTATGTGGTGAGTGGGTAGACACAGCAGGAGGACTCTGCCACCTTGTGTGAAATGTTTTGGTTTTCACTAATCAGGCGCACTTTTGAATAGACTTAACTAACATTTGTTCTCGTGACTACTGTTATAACATCTGGCACCAGTCCAACCCACTTTCCCGGCCTCCTGGGAAAGGGGTGGAACTTTCACGATGTTTAAGCAGCTATTTTGGCCTTAAAGGACAGGCTTTTCAGAGAGGCACTGTTTTCCCTGGCATTTCTTCCCTCTTGCCTCTAGTCACTTTTGAATGAATTCCTGATTGCTTCAGCTAGACCTTTTCTTTTTTGCACAGAAGAAATTGACCTTGTTGCAGATGCCAGAAAAATACAGTGAAAACCTGCTACCTACTACTCCCTTATCTTTCTCTCCGTACTGTTCTGTTACCCCACCCCACCCCAGCCCCCAATAAAAAGTGACCTTTTGGCCCAGGGCTCTATCTGAGTGTTTTGTGTGGCAGAGCTGTCTCTGGCTGACTCCCAGGATTGTTAATGACTTCCTTCTCTGTCTCTAAATAATTGCTTGAAAAGACAGCTGTGGAGAGACATTGCCCCCAGCTTGCAGGCTCATTAATTCCAGCCATATGGAAGAGGGTGCAAAGGAAGAAGGTGGAAGTTACTTTGCCAAGAGTAGCAAGTTGGGGGAAACAAAAACACAGGCTTTAGGGGAAGAGCAGCCCTGCCACATTGGAGACTAGACTTGGAGTCTGTGAGGTCGGAACAGTCTGAAGAAACTTCATGCATTAAATCCAAAATAGAGGAAGACAAACTAAGAAGCAGTTACTGTATTCTAAATTCCTTACACTGGGGTTCCTCTGATATTGTTGAATATAGAATACTTGTGTGTGTGTGTGTGTGTGTGTGTGTGTGTTCCTCTTCAAGAATAGAAATATCCAGGTAGTGTGAAAAGTCCAAGGAACGAAGCAGGGAGATACCCAAGAGATTGCCGAAAGTCAGACTTCATGGACTTGACCATTATTCATAACTTCTGCTTTTGTCTATTTTCACAGTGGCCTTTGAATCAAGTTTGACAGAAGGTATTCTGTATCTTACTCCTTAAAAAAAAGAAGAAAGAGGAAGGAATAGTCCAAAGTTGCATAGACAGAAGGAGAATCGAATAAGTGTAGGGAGTTAATACTCCAGTTATCTGTTCAACTGAGCTCTAATACTTCTAGCACTCAGGTTCATAAAAGAAACAAGATAGGCACTTGATTTTTATACTCCAAAAACAAGAATCGTATCAAGTTTCTAAGGGTATGCAAACTCTTCCTGAAACCAAATTATAAAACAAGTTTATGCACCTCTTTAGACAAAGGGCATTAAACAAATGAATGTATGATGCAGCAACAAAGGTCTCCAAGTAGATGCTGAACTCTTTGAAGATGCAGAATTCTTCTTATGGGTGATTTTTTTTTGGTGTCTGCTCCACAAACATCAGTTTAGTTCAGTCACTCAGTCGTGTCTGACTCTTTGTGACCCCATGAATCGCAGCACACCAGGCCTCCCTGTCCATCACCAACTCCTGGAGTTCACCCAAACTCTTGTCCATTGAGTCGGTGATGCCATCCAGCCATCTCATCTTCTGTCGTCCCCTTCTCTTCCTGCCCCCAATCCCTCCCAGCATCAGGGTCTTTTCCAATGAGTCAACTCTTCGCATGAGGTGGCCAAAGTACTGGAGTTTCAGCTTTAGCATCAGTCCTTCCAAAGAACACCCAGGGCTGATCTCCTTCAGAATGCACTGGTTGGATCTCCTTGCAGTCCAAGGGACTCTCAAGAGTCTTCTCCAACACCACAGTTTAAAAGCATCAATTCTTTGGCGCTCAGCCTTCTTCACAGTCCAACTCTCACATCCATACATGACCACTGGAAAAACTATAGCCTTGACTAGACGGACCTTTGTTGGCAAAGTAATGTCTCTGCTTTTGAATATGCTATCTAGGTTGGTCATAACTTTCCTTCCAAGGAGTAAGCGTCTTTTAATTTTATGGCTGCAATCACCATCTGCAGTGATTCTGGAGCCCCAAAAAATAAGGTCTGACACTGTTTCCACTGTTTCCCCATCTATTTCCCATGAAGTGATGGGACCAGATGCTATGATCTTAGTTTTCTGAATGTTGAGCTTTAAGCCAACTTTTTCACTCTCCTCTCTCACTTTCATCAAGGGTGTGGGTTTAAGGGCACATTTGCTAAGTGCCGCAGCATTTCTAAGTTTCCTGTGGTGCCCTTTTTTTTTTTTTTTTGCCTGAAAAAAATAGGCAAGGTGGGTAGCTTCCATTAAAGCAGTGGTTTTCAAATTTTGATGCACATTAGGATTCCTTGAGGCACTTTAAACAGTACATGTGCCCAGGCTGCATCCCAGACCAATTAAATCAGAACCTCTGATAGTGGGTCCCAGGCATCAGTATTTTGTAAAACTGATTCCAAAGAGGAGCCTAGTTTGAGAACCAGTGCGTTGTGATCTTTACTTAATGTTAATTCCTTCACATGAATTTCTCAAGTAGTTAAGTCCTAAAATGCTATTATTCCATGTTGCTGATTTAAGGATATCTGTGTAGTTTCTATTAACATTCTCTTTAGAACATTGAAACTTGCTGGGACCAAGGGCCACTACACCTTTCTTCTTTATAACCAGAACCACAGTGTTCATCAAGAAGTGATGTCGAATCAGCCTTACCTCATTGTGGTTCTTGGAGAACACAGGACCTTAGATGAAGTAAGGGGTAAACTTGCACACAGCAGTAGGTCATGTGTGTAAATGTGTGTTAAGATTACTCTTGGAGCTCACAATGATTTCTGATTCTGAATAGATTGTTGTGTTGGAGGAGTGCCACTGTCTCTCTGAGACAAGGAGAGACATGCATTCCCTAGTTCCTCTGGAAGTTAAAAATACTTGCCATTGTTACGTTTAATTTCTGAACTCTCTGATGCTTACAAAGGTGTCTATCATATGACAGTGGATATTTGTTTTAAAAAAATCAATTCTTTTAACTTTGAACTTGGAGGAACTGAAGCTATCTCAAGGGGTTGAAACCTCAGAGAAATAATTATTTTTTTATGTAATCTGGATTTTACCACAATCCAAACTGTGCCAATTTGGGATAATGGACAGCGTGTCTGTTTATTGGGGTTTGTGTGTGTGCGTATGTGTGTGAGAGAGAGAAGGAGTGAGAATGAGGAAAGAGAATGTGAATGAGAATTATCTGGAACTGAAGCATAGCGAAGCACATAGTAGAAGTCACACAGGAACAGTGTTCTGGTTAGAGCCGCTTGGTCCTTTGGCCTTGGTCAGGCAGGAACCTCTGCTCCTCGGTTTTCTCACCTGAAAAATTGTAATACCTGCCTCTTAGGATTATTTTGAAGGTTAAATGAAATAGTTTATAAAGCACTTAGGATGGTGCTTAGCACATTCCCACTACTATTTAGGTGTTTATTAGAGCACAGTAACAACTTGTCCCACTAAGAATATTTTAAAACTGTAAGATTCACGTGATGCATTATTCCATAAAGACTGTTAATGAAGATGCTTTAACATTCCTAAATTACCTTTCCTTTGCCTGGTCAGAAAGTTCTTCTTTCCAACCTAAATTCCTTACACTGTGCTGCTACTGAGTCTCATGTGAAAATGCTTGTCCCCTGAGACACCCCCTAGTTCTGTCCTCATGGACCTGAAATGCAGTGTATTCCCTCTCTGGCCTTAATTCCTATGTTCTTACTTTGCAGTTGACTCCTCGGCTCCACTAATCTGAACCCACCCCAGTTTTTTCCATGCTGTTAAGCAGAGATGTGCTTGAGGCTGGTTACCATACTGTGGGCAGATGACCTCATAGTTTCTGATGCCATCTTTCAATTTATATAACTCAGCCATGAGCGTGCTTTTTAAAAATAATGGCCCTAAATTGCTGACATTTTGTCATCTGCCCAGACTCCTCAATCTTTCTGTGTTCCCTGGATTGAATGGGATCAGCTGGAGCAAGATGCCTCTGTGCGGTCCTGCATTGGCCGCGCTTGGCGAGTGACCTGCAGTAGGGCTGTATGTTCCCTGGGATAACATGGGTAATGATTATAGCGACAATGCTGCTATTGTGTCCAGAGGTTTGGGGCTGTAATTTCATAATGAAATTGAAAAACACGAGATTAAAAACCTGAGTCTAGCACAGTAATTATATTTAAGTATCACAAATCATCTCCCTGTGTTTAGTTAGGTGTTTGATATTTGGCCTCTCTTTGTGGAGTGCGGTCACGTTGTTTCATACGTCTGCAAAATGGAAGGCTTCTAATTTATGGCCAAAATGTGGAAATTGGTTTCTGTTAATGGGAAGGTGACGAGAATGGCATTAAATTTGAAGGAGCTTGTTTGCTTCATTGACCAGAGTCAAGAAGGGAGGTTGTAGAACAGCTGCCAAGGTAAAGGTATGTTTGGGTCTTTTCATGGTTTAATTCCCAGATTCTCAGATGTGACTACAGGCATTCTCTTTAGAACTGACATAGACTGGCCTGGGAAGTTCTGTGGGCTTCCAGAATGCAGTGCAGTTGCAGGGGTATAAACGCCTCTCCTGAGACTGAGTGTCTGGTAAGGATGAAAGACAGCCTCCAGCTTGTTCCTCACAGGTAGGTAGGTGTGGCTCCGGCTGTACCTGGCCTGCTCACTGCTGGGGAACTTACCTACACCCGCAGGCGCACTAGTCTGACTGAGCCCTGGTGGGATGGGAGGTGGGAAAGGTGTAAGTGGTGGTGGCTGGCAGGCGTTCCTGGTGGTGAAGAATGGGGAGTTAGTTAGGCTCAGGGCTGTTCCTTAATATGAAGTTAGAGGGGAAGGAGATTTAAGACTAATATCTCCTTCTCCTTGATTTCTAGGAAACGGCAGATATAAAATGATCATAGAAGGAAGTTGTGAAAGGGATAATTATTATTGTCAGTCATCTGCTGATTATCTTCTATGAGCCATGCACTTTTTGTTACCATCTTTAAACTTTACAGCAGACACTGCTATAAGGGCATCCTGTCCCTATTATACCTCCCACTGCCACATAATTTCTGTTGATGCAGGCACTGCAGATTATCTCTGCTTCCCCAAACCTTTCCTTTCAGATTCTCTTCGATTCGACAAGGCCATGTACCTGGAGGATCTAAACTGCTTTGGGCCGGTGTTTGTTGATGACAAGTGTACAAGTGTGGTCTGCCCGTCACCAGCATTGAAATTACTTGGGGAGCTTGCTGTACCTCCCAGGCTTCATCAACATGCCCTACCCAGAGACATTCTGGGTCAATTGGTTTGTGGGGAGAGGGTTTGAGGTCTAGGAATGTGGATTTTGAACAGCCACCCTGGGGATTCTTATTTACAATAAATCTTGAGAATCATTGCCTTAGGGCTCTCTCCCCCAGGAGCAGGGCTGTTGCAAAGGATGTGCTAAGTTGAAATTTGCTCTGTGGTGTGTGGGCCTGTTGCTTAGTCTCCAGCTTAAGCTCCTTGTGTTCGGTGGAAGGGCCTGGTTTGATTGGTTCCATTTGCTCTGGAAGGGCTGAGCTTCTCTGCAACTTTACCCACCTCCAGAGACTTCAAATAGAGAGGAGGAAGGCCTGCCAGGGAAGAGGGCCTATCTCCAGCAGTAAACTTGTCACTATCTAGGACCTACGGTTGTTTCTGTTTCCGCTGGAAACTCACTGAATGTTCTAGCAGTATTTGTATTTTTGATGGAGTATTTAAAAACTCGCTCAGTAGTGTCCGACTCTTTGTGACCCGTGGACTTGTAACCTGCCAGGCTGCTCTTGTCCATAGGATTTTCCAGGCAAGAATACTGGAGTGGGTTGCTATTTCTTCTCCAGAGGATCTTCCCAACCCAGGGGTCAAACCTGAGTCTCCTGTGTCTCTTGCATTGCAGGCAGAGTCTTCACTCACTGAACCATCGGGTGAGCCCTATATAAAAACAGCATTTCAATTAAATTGAGCAAACGTTTATTGAGTAGTTGCTGATGCTGAAGTGTTGTTCCAAGGGGGAATGGCATACATAAATTAAACAGTTGCCAGCCTTCATCCAAGGGACTGTGCTCTAATGCTCTCATCAGTCCTGACACAGAACTGTGGCAAAATAACCTGTGACCTACCATAAGATGGGGCTTCTGAAGAGAAGAGTCACCACAAAGCACTCTGGGAACGTTAGGGTGGAGACAGTTCATTCCAGCTAGGCAGAGGCTTCTTTGAGGGAAATAGCCCAGTAGTGCATGGACAGAGGAGCCTGGTGGGCTGCAGTCCATGGGGTCACTAAGAGTCGGACATGACGGAGCGACTTCACTTTCACTTTTCACTTTCATGCATTGGAGGAGGAAATGGCAACCCACTCCAGTGTTCTTGCCTGGAGAATCCCAGGGATGGCGGGGCCTGGTGGGCTGCCGTCTATGGGGTTGCACAGAGTCAGACACGACTGAAGCGACTTAGCAGCAGCAGCAGCAGCAGCAGCAGCAGTGTTTCTCAACCTTGTCTGCATTTTAGAATCACCTGGGGGAATTTTTTTTTTTTTTAATCTTAATATTGAAGCCATACCCCAAGCAGTCAAATCAGAATTTCTGGAGTTTGATCACGGGCATCAGTTTTTTTTTTTTTTTAAGGCTCCCTATGTGATTTGCCTGGGCAGCCACAAGACTGAGAGCCACTGATACAGAAAGACAGATACGCTGTGATTGGGATGAAGGATAGGCAGAGATGGAAAGGTATTCTGAGGATGAAGAAAGACCTAGCCAGAGGCAGCAGAGTGAAAGCTCCAGTTGGAGAATGCTGCTCAGTGGGGTGTGACTGGAGTGCAGGACTCCTGGAGTGAGTGAGGAGGGAAAATTATTATGCTAATTAGGTGGGATTGGATTAAAGTGTTGTGCCAAGGAATTGGGAGATGGTGTGTTTTTGCGCTGTTTGGACCCCACTCTCACCTCACATTAACATGGAGATGAGCCTCGAAAGCTTGTTGCTGCCCAAGGTACTGGCCGGTCAGAGCGGGGGATAGGACACATGCTCGTTAGTTCCTACTGCAAGGCTCTTTGCCTTAGACCATCCTTCTCAAGCTTGTGCCACCTTTAGCGTTTTCTCTTGGCATCTGTTCTTTGCCAGTTTTCTTTTATAAAAGCAAACTGAAGGTAACTTGGGATCAGTGTGGTAGGAAGGTATTGAGGTTAGGCAGGAACACAGCAGTAGTTTTCCTCTTTTTTACTGGGCCCCTGTGAGGATGATGTGGGAGAATTGCAGGGCATACTAGGGGCAGATGTTTGCGAGGAAAAGTATGTATGTTTCCATGTTCTTGCAGCTGCATCCATTTTGTGCCTGATTCCATGGAGGCCTGGTACTTATCTGCTTATTGCTGTTTCCGGGAAGTTAATTTGCAGGTGCTATAAATATGCATGGTTCATATACTTCATTTATTCTTTCTCCCTTGAAGCCTCTCCTCTTTATTAGGCACTTTGCATTTGTCTGTTCGGTGCTTGTACTTTTTATGTCACTATTTCGATAGTAATGTTACAGGTAAAGCCACTCAATTATCTCCGGCTCTTTCTGTGCTTTGGGCAAGTCCATTTGTGAAGCCCAGGGGGAGGTCCACGGTTCCAGGTTTTGTTTCTTGTTACATGTAGAAAAACCAGGAGCGTTTAGGAGAGAACTTGTTTTCTTCCATTAATAGTGTGGAGGCTGAGCATTCACAAAACAAAAATCTAAAATAGTTCATAAAATAATGCTATCCATATATCCACCTTTCCATTCATCTGTTGACACGCTTGTTCCTCCCAACTATCACCTGTCCATTTAGAGAAGGTTGTACAATATAGTCATTCAGAATACCGAGACTCTGTAACCAATCTGCTTGATTTGAAATGGTGACTTTTCTACTTGTTTAATTCCATTTTCTTTCAGTTTTATTTATTAAATTTGCTTTTATTGATTTATTTATTTGGCTGTGCCAGGTCTTAGTTGGAACATGTGGAATCTAATTCCCTGACCAGGGATTGAACACAGGCCTCTGCATTGGGAGCACAGAGCCTTAGCCACTGGACCACCAGGGAAGTCCCTCTTTCTTCTTTAAAATGGACATAGTAATAGTAATAGTCTCACAGATTTGTGATGATTAAGGGATTAATGTATGTAAATTGCTTAGAAAGTACCTGGACCTAGGGAGGTTGTATGTTTGCTGTGCTGTTATTATGTTTGCTACTATTAATCATTACATATAACATATATCAGCAGATAAATTTGGTATATTGGCTTCCAGTTTTGTGACTGTAGAATTTATATATAGAAAAAAAAATTTGGAAAGGGAGTTTTGGCTAGATCATGAAGGGCCTTTATTGCAGGTTAGGCTTCCCAGGTGGCACAGTGATAAAGAATCTGCCTGCAACACAGGATACTCGGGTTTGATTCCTGGGTCGGGAAGATCCCCTGGAGATGGAAATGGCTGCCCACTCCAGTATTCTTGCCCCCAAAATTCCATAGACAGAGGAGTATGGAGGGCTATAGTCCATGGGGTCACAAAGAGTTGGACACGACTGAGCGTCCGAGCATGTGTGCAGATAGTGAGAAAGCCTTCTGGTTTTGATCTTGGTAATAGATGTCCATCAGAAAGTTATTCTTGCACCTTTGTTCACAATAAATCATTTGCAGAATCAGAACAATTAGGGGGCGATTTTAATGGTCCAAGGTACAGTGAAACAAGGAAATGAATGAAAGTAGTGACAACAGAAATTGATACTTACATTTGGACACTAAAGATTCTTTCTATGGTTAGATTCTGCTTGGCTTGAGAAGGCGAGATGGGCAGTTAATTTGGAGACACAGTTTTGGTGAATTGGTGCTCTCCCTCACCATCCTTGATGAGACGGGAGATTGCTGTGAAGGTCTCATTGCTGGTTATTGGAGGCAGAGTGGCTAGTGCTGTTCTGTTCTGTACTTTCACATGGCTCGTTATCAACAGGGCCCAGATAGCTCTTGAAGCAAGCCTGCCTATTCTCCTTTCCACCTAATTGCCGTGTGGAACTTGGGTTCATGCACAAAGTTATCTCGATTAAACAATACATTTGTAAATGGAGCTGTAAAAGTTCATATACTACTTTGAGAGGGCCCTTTCAGACGTTAACATTCAAGGCTGCTGTGGTTGGTCTGAGAACAGCTGTGGTGGATATTTTCCAGATTCCAGGGTGTGACACCTTCGGTTTTCTGTCCCTATTCATGTCTTGTCTCCTTCCACAATCAATAGACAGTGAAGTGAAAAGATGTAACCTAACTGAAGATAGACGGAGTGGACCAGAAGTTGAAAATAGGGAAGAGACTGCACTGTTCTGCAGTCTGTCCCAGAATCAAACATTTTTGTGGCGTGATCTGGGAGAAGAAAAACATTTATGGCCAGACCTCACTAAATTGAACAATTGTGGGGATGGTGCAGACAGATTTGTGGGGTAGTTGGAAAGAAATGCAGTTCTATTATTTTTAGTTATAGACTGGTAACCTGAGCAAGGCAATGAGTTATTGCCTAAGTGCTTTGTGTGTGTGTGTGTGGGGCGGGGGGGTTGGCCTTACTGTATAATTAGGAATATCAGTTATTAATATTAAATATCTTTGATTATTTTCCTCTCTTTGACGGTCTGTATGATCTCTTTTATGCTCTCATTTGCCCATAAAAGACTCTTTACATTAGCAATAAAACTTCCCTCAGCCTAACTTCAGTCCAGATTGCTCTAAAAATTTGAAGTAACTAGGGTACTTCTGAATGTGGAAGGTTTTTATTGAGAAGATGCAACAGAATCAGTACAACAGATACGAGTTCATTTACTCCCTCTTTGCACTTTGTGTTTTTTTTTTCTTTTAACTTTATTTTCATTTTTGGCTGTACTGGGTCTTTGTTGCTTTGCAAGGGCCTTCTCAAGTTGCAGTGAGCAGGGGCCTCCGTTCTTTTGTTGCGGTGTGTGGGCCTCTCGTTGAGACGGCTTCTCATGTTGTGAGGCTCTAGGTGTGCAGGCTTCAATAGCTGCAGCGCAGGGGTTCCATAGTTGCAGCTCCTGGGCTCTGGAGTGCGGACTCAGTAGCTCTGTGGCCTGTGGGATCTTCCCAGGCCAGGGGTTGAACTCCATGTTCCCTGCATTGGCAGGTGGATTCTTATTGCTGTGCCACCAGGGAAGTCTTTATTTTCTACTTTGAATGAGGGAATGGTTAAGTTTGAAGTTGTAGGATACTGCTGTCTCACCTCCACCCCCTAGAAAGTAATCTTGTAGGGGAGATGTTCTGGGACCTAGGGATGGTTTTGAGTGGTAGGTGGGGAGGAGTATTGCCCAGAGCCCAGGTGTCGCTGCCTTCTTGTGTAGAACTTAGTGGTTCTCAAACTATCATGTGCCTGAGGATCATCTCCCCTCTGTCTCCCCAAGGGATGGGGTCAGGCTCTATGGATCTTGAGGAGTTGCTCTCTGGCAGAGACTAGGTTTACAAATCCCTATAGTCAAAGCTGTAGTTTTTCCAGTAGTCATGTACAGATGTGAGAGTTGGACTGTAAAGAAGGCTGAGCACTGAAGAATTGATGCTTCTGAATCGTGGTGTTGGAAAAAAACCCTTGAGAGTCCCTTGGACAACAAGGAGATTTACCTATAGGAAATCAACTCTGAATATTCACTGCAAGGACAGACGCTGAAGCTTCAATACTTTGACTACCTGATGGGAAGAGTAGACTCATTGGAAAAGACCCTGATGCTGGGAAAGATTGAAGGCATGAGGAAAAGGGGATGATAAAGGATGAGATGGTTGGATGGCATCACTGACTCGATGGACATGAGTTTGAGCAAACTCCAGGAAATGGTGAAGGACGGAAAAGCCTGGGCTGCCGCAGTCCATGGGGTTGCAAAGAGTTGGACATGACTGAGGGACTGAGCAATCCAAACCTGGCCTGCTCTGCTCCCCTAGTGCCCACTCAGCATTCCTGGGCTGGTAAGAAGGCAGAGGTTTCCTCAGCAGAGACGTGAAGCTCTTGCACCCACCCACCCCCTTTTTTTTGTCCTTTTAAATTCACACTAAAGAGAATTTTAGATACGCAACAAAGCAGGAAGGAAGACTGACCTTGCCTATCTCCATAGTCTCAGGGAGATAAAGGAAGTGCCTGCATTTGGAGGCAGCTGGGGATTTGTGGTGTTCCAGAAGACCTCAGCTCTCAAATGGGCTCTTGGCAGCCTCACTGATAATCACAGTCTGATCGCTACTGGGCTTCCTTATTTAAGATGCTCTTAAATTCTCTCTTCTAACAGTATAAGGTTATGTCTTCACCAGCTCCTCAAATTTTAAAAAAAGAAACAGAAGGAGGCAAAACAAATCCCAGAACATTTTCCTCTCCTCTTTCTAAAGGTTACAAACATAAATCATATTTGAGAACAATGAATGGAACTTATTTTTTATCTTCAGAAAGCTGGGCCTCTGGGCATCTTAAAAAGTCTATTTATTTTAGAAAGGAAGGAAACTGGTAAGGCGGAAGGGCTATGCTCCTGGGATCAGGAGACTTGGCTTTGCCACCAGCTGCCCGGGGCTCCTCAGTCAGAACCAGACTCCACTTTGAGCCACTTTCTCTCTCTCTAAAATGTGGGAGCCCTGAAGCTATTGCAGTGATAATGTCTTACGACTCTAGTGATGGGCTCAATGCCTGCATCGTAGACTTTTTGAGATTTTGTTGCCCTATTTCAAATTTGTGAGGTATGGCACGTACCATCCATCTTTGCCGCACTCATGGTGTCTTTTCACTAACGTTTCGTAGAGTTGTGGTGTGCTAGTGCTGGGGGGACCCTACGAGAACAGGTGGTTCACCCTGTGTTCGTTTTACACATGAGACCGCATGGAGACCCCTACTCACTTTACATAAGTTTGAGGCATCATTTGGGGCCTTTTCCCCTTAGGGTTTGCCTTTCTCTTCAGTGTTTTTTAAAACATTGTGTTGCCCCCTCACCAGAGTGTTGTCTTTCAATTCCATATTCCTTTTGTTTCCCCTGCAACACTGGAGTATTCAGTTGGTTTTGGGCAAAAGTGTTCCTGTGGCCTCCAGTGTTTTAAAAACTATGCATTCCTTGTGAGAAGAATTTGATCATATGATGCTAATATATTTACACACTTCACAGACACATTTAAGCAAAGAGTCGGACATGACTGAGTGACTAACACATCATCTATAACCTTATGTTTGAAAGGACATTTCAGTATCTGATTATTGAGCGCGTACACTCAGAAACATTCAAATAACATCAGAGTCAGATAAACATGTAACAGGAAATTTGTTTCTAACTATTCGCTCCAGGTCAGCCTGCTCCCAGCTGCCTTTGGGTGTCAGGGTTATCTGTTCCTGTGTCAGCTTTGGGAATGCTCCTCCACAAAGTTCTGTGTAGCAAGACTGCAGGCCATTGAGAAAATGTGATGATTAAGATTCAGCAACTAGACTGGATGAATAGAAATCTGGGTAGCAATTGAGCTGGTGGGAGTGGGTAAGCCATAGTTATATCCGGGGTCACCAGATACATTCCTGGTGTAGAATTCCAAAGTGGCCCTTCCTCTTGGAGTCTCCTCCCACCCTGGGATTTGGCCAGTTCTCCTTGGCCAGATTTGGTCAGCCACACTCCTGGGGTGAGGTTGTGAAGCTACCTCTGCCCACATATTCTGGTTTGGTATTTTAAAAAATGCTCACTTCTCCACCAGCCTCGGTTCAGTCTTTTTAGTCTCTCCAGCAGTAAGTGTGCCAGAGGTCAGGAGTTCTGGCAGTGTGATTCAGCTCTGCTCCCCTGATAGCAGCTAGCACAGGCCTCAGGGCATAGAGCCTCCTAAGGTGAACTGACTCAGGTATCAGTGATTCAGAAGGCCCCACATGGTGGAGTCTCTGCCCACTTCCTCAGCCGTAAACAGACTCGTAGCTCTCCTGGCACTTCTCTGCTGTCTTCCTGGAAAGGGCTCTGGTTTTGTTTCGGAGCCTTCTCATTTCTTTTTAAGTATTTATTTATTGATTTGGCTCTGTCGAGCCTTAGTTGCAGCATGTGGGGCCTTGAATGCATCACATGGGGTATTTCCTTGCAGCGCACGGACTCTTCAGGTGTGGCACACGGGCTCTGAAGCACGCAGGCTCAGCAGTTGTGGCATGTGGGCTTAGTTGCTTCCTGTCCCCTGCATTGCAAGGCAGATTCTTAAGCACTGGACCTCCAGGGAAGTTTTTTCCCATTTGTTTCTTTTCCCTCTGTCTGAAGGATCAGTACTTCCACCCGCCTCATCTTTTTGCTTGGCTGACTCCTATTTATCTTTTAGATGAATAGTTATAATTGACACTTTTTTTGGTCTTCCTAAACTAGGATAGGTATCTCTGCTGTGTGCTTCTGTGGTCCCCTCACTTCCTTTAAATCAACTTTTATCATAGTTTTCAATTCTTATTTACTAACTGTTATTCCCCGGACTAGAGTCTGCTCTGCCAGGACAAGGATTCTAGTCTTCTTGCTCATCCTTGTTTCCTCATTGCTAAGCATAAGGCGTGGGACATGGTAGGTTATCAATCACCTTTCTTGACTGAATAAAGTAAGTACATAATAAAACAGTATACGTTAGTTAATGGGGTTCTTGGTGACGATATACGTGTCAGCTTCAGTGGCAGTAATTAACACTGCTAGGTTTTAAGTGCTTGGTTCTATGAGAAAGAATGATTGAAAGAAAGCAGAAGGGAAATGGAACTTACAACCAACAGCATTTATGTGTCTTTTGATGCCTGGTACTAGGCAAAACTTCCTGCAAATAAAGAAAAATACCTTGATGGACTTAATTTACATAGTATAAAATACAAAAAAATTAAAGACATTACTTTGCAATATGGTGTTTACTATGTACAATCTATTAAAAAAAATCTCAGGTGTCAATACCAACATGCACTTACTCATTCGCTTAGCAGGCTTATTCTTTTTTAAAAAAAACTTTTAATTTTGTATCCCCATGTGGCTCAGTGGTAAAGGATCCACCTGCCAAGCAGGAGACACGGGTTTGATCACTGGCTCGGTAATATCCCTTGGAAAAGAAAATGGCAACCTACTCCAGTATTCTTGCCTGGGAAATTGGTTGGACAGAGGAGCCTAGTGGGCTACAGTCCATGGGGTCACAAAAGAGTTGGATATGACTTAGCAACTAAACAACAAATAGCTGATTAACAATATCGTGATAGTTTTAGGTGGACAGCAAAGGTACTTAGTCATACATATACATGTATCCATTCTCCTCTAAGCTCCCTTCTCATCCAGGCTGTAGGTTTAGTCTTTGTGAATGTGCAGATACTGTTCTATATGCTTAGGAGCCAACAGTGAACAAAACATACGATATCTGACCCAAAGGAACATACGTTCTAGTGGTGGAGACGGTCAATAAAGAAAATAAATTATTAGAAGCTGGTAAGTTCCATGGTAAAAAGGAAAGGGGGAAAGGACATAAGAAGTATTATAGTGTGTGGTGGTGGTGGAGGATGCAATTTTAGATTCACTGGCCAAGAAAAGAGTCACTAAGACGGCCCTTGGGTAATGATCTGAAACGGGGCGAGGTAGTGATGTAGGCGGGCTTCCCTGGTGGCTCAGACAGTAAAGAATCCATCTGCACAGCAGGAGACCCAGGTTTGATCCCTGGGTCAGAAAGATCCCGTGGAGAAGGGAAGGGCTACCCACTCCAGTATTCTTGCCTGGGAAATCCCATGGACAGAGCAGTCTGGCGGGCTACAGTCCATGGGGTCGCAAAGAGTTGGGCACGACTGAGTGACTAACACTTTCACTTCTGTGAGCTGGGCAGGTATCTGAGAGACAGAATGGTGTGGAGACCACAGGGTAAGATAGAATGTTTTCACCATTATTCATGTTTATGAACCAGAACCAGCATGTTGGGATCAAAGTGGACTGTTTATCAGAATCTGTAAGTGTTTCCTCTCTGGACAGCTGCCCTAGCTAAATCCTTAGCCTGAAAATGTATTTGGAGCATAAGTGGATTTATTTGTTCTTAAAAAGTTTGTTAGAAAGGCCCTACAGGAGCCTTTCTTTTCCCTCTTGTGGGTCAGAATTCTGCTTTGTTATCTGTGCTTACCCTTTGAGCTCTAGTCTGTGGCAGAACCACCTCTCTGAGATCTTGTATTCCTTGAGGGCAGGGCACATTTCTTGTTTAACTAGTTTACACAAGTCTTATCACACTGTCCCCTACGTGGGGACCTGATAACTTATTTTGGCTGATAATGGAAGGGCTTTTCTGTCTACTTCTGTCCCCTTGATGGCTTCCTTATCTGTTCTCCTGTAGCACTGACTGTGAACTCATTTCATTAGTTAATGAAATTTTATCTTTTATTATTGCTTATTTTTGCAGCTGTCTTATCGGTCCAACTAGAGGGAAACTTGCATTTTCTTTCTGAACTTTGGAGTGCTGGTTCGTAGTGGGTACGCTATGTATGCATCACTAGTTGCTGTTGGTCATAGTGCTTGTCCCTTTTGGGTGAGTGAACCAGCATCTTATTTTTCCAGTGTTTTATCTTTCTGGTTTACGGTCTATGTCTTGAGCTCAGTAATACTTAGGACTTGGCCTGGGTACACTACTGGAGAGCCCAGGGGAACAGTATAGTTATTAAGGGACAAATCCTTTGTGAATTTTTATCCGTAAATCTTCCAGTATAAGGGTTTTTGTACAGAATAGTAGTTTTCTGCAGATTGACAGTTCTTCAAGAATCCTCTGCTGACTGTTCATGACATACATGTAGTAAGTTAATTGTTCTTTTAATTTTATTGGCAATTTCTTTCTTGCTTGGTGGTCATTTCCTCAAAAATAGTTGCTCACTCCAAGACAATTACTATTAAAAAAAAAAAATTAGTGAAAGTGTTAGTCTCTCAATCGTGTCTGACTCTTTGTAATCCCCTGGACTGTAGCCCACCAGGCTTCTCTGTCCATGGAATTCCCTAGACAATACTGGAATAGGTAACGATTTCCTTCTCTAGTGGATCTTCCTGACCCAAGGATCGAACCTGAGTTTCCTACATTGCATACAGATTCTTCCATCTGACACAACAAATTAATTGTTCCTTAAAATTTCATTCACATTTTCTTTCTTGATGGTTATTGCCTCAAAAATTGTTGCTTACTCTAAGACAATTATTATAATTTCTAGTAAAAGAGAATGACAAAGCCAGGTTCAGCTGCGGGTGCTGGTCTGGGCAGTTTCTAGCTCCTCCTGCGTGGGCAATAATCAGATCTGTGTCTCAGCAGAATTATAAATGGCTGCATTTCACGGCTCTCCTTAGCTGCTTTGCTTGGAATACGGAGCTTGAAACTGCTGATGTACTGTGCACTGTTTTCTATTGGCAGTCCACTCTGAATGGCACCAACTGGAGATAACTCTTGAATAAATACTGCCACTTGTTACATGTGGTTCCTGGTCCCCTAGTAGAATGTGCATGTGACTTTGAGGGTGTCATCCAGGAGCCTCTGATGTCCGCCAGTATGTCTTCGCTCACTGGATATGCTTCCTTATAATGACTTTTTTGACTGCTTTTCTGAAAATCTTCTGTGTCCCAATCCATCTCTGTTTTTTCTGTTCATACACAAAAATCTATCTAGCGACTGATAGTTATGGAAAATAACAACGTGAAGGCTTGCAGTCAAAAAATAAATCCCTGTCTGCTCATGCACAGTCAGTGTCAGCTGTAAGATAGTTAAACTCAACATCTCACAGGTGTTCCTAGGGTCAAACACAGTGGCACACACTCTTCTCTTTGAGGTTGTTGCCTTTTTTTCAGAGCTGTTTAAATTTTGTTTTCCAGTGACATATTAAACAGGGAGATTGGGAAAGGCATGGGAGTTTTGCTGATGAATGTAGGAGACAAGCATAATGCGTGCACGGGGCACACACACACACACCCTATAGTTTACTCCTAGGTGGATTTTCGTAAGCCATAGTGTGCTGTAGATGTCCTCTGTGGGGATTCAGAGCTTTCAGTCCTCATCCTGTGAAACTTCCCATACCTTTGATGTTGACTTAGAACTCATTTTTGACTTCTGCAGCCTGTCTGAAAATTGCCTAACTTGGTTCCTAGTGTGGCTCTGAAATGCAAAGTTTAGGGTGGATTTGAAGTGTCACTTGGGTCCTTACTTTTCTAAGGTCAGTGAAGTGTTGCCATGATAATGAATACTATAATGCCCTTAATGAGTATTTAAATCATCATTCTCCTGAACTATTTATTAGGTTTATTCCTTGTTGAGAGCCAAAATGTAGGATCATGGGATCACAGTTACATGGATGGTGACAGACCTGGGTTGTTGTTAAGAACTGTGGAGATTTTGTCATCACATTTCTCATGTCTTGAGTTGTAGCATCTCTGGGTTCCGTCAGCTTCACCTGGGAGCTTGTCTGAAACACAGATTTGCAAGGTCCCGTCTTGATTTCCTGGGAGTGAGAGTGGGGGTGGGAGGAAGCCAGCAATCTGTGTCTGAATAAGCCCTTCCAAGTTTCTGATGCACATTCAAGTTTAAGAGTCAACACACAGGTGGGAGTTGCTTTTCTTGTAGTCTCTTGAGCTTGCGGCAGATGATATTTTAATTTTCATATGAGGGAAGACAGTTATGTCTTCTTTTAAATTCTTTCTTGATGCAACTGATTGTCAGATGCAGAATTCTGATGTGAGGAGGGGTTGTGAATACAACTCATATGGCAGTGTTTACAGCCTCAGCCCGGTGCCCTGTGGATTTAAGTAGCACCCTTGGTTACAGGTAGATAAATCTACAAGGATGTTGTGAGGTTACATGGCAAGACTTTCAAAACACACCAACTTTATGTTTGTGGCAAGTGCTTTGCACAGTATTGTCATTTTTGAAATCATCCTTCATCTCTGTCCCCTGCCCAGAAATTTCCTTGTCAGAATTATGTTTACTTTAGACAGAGAGAGCTGTGTTTACTTTAGACTGCCATGATGGGGAATGGTCAGAAGGAAGGGACAAATACTACAAAAAAGCACACTTTCTTTCCAGTAAGGACTTAAAGTTGCTTCCTATCTTGAGAGAGGCAAATGATTGTGGTAGGATGGAAGAGGAATAGAGTGCAATCGTAAGAAAATACCCAACCACATGCAGACAAGAAAATACATGGGGGAAAAGAATATGAAAAAGAAACAGTACAAATTCTTCTGGGTGATTTTTGAAAATCTTTGTAAAGATGGAACCAAGCAACCTAGTGAATCAGGTAGGGAATCATCCTAAAAATTGCAGTAGCAATGAATTCTTTTCTTTTGAGACAAGTATAGGAATCAGAGCCAACTTGAATTTCCCTTAGGAAATGTAGATGTGGTATCCCCAGTGAGCACTAAGTTAATATTGGATGATCGTATTTCAGCAACTGGGACAAAGATAGTTTTCTTTCTCCTGGTTCTAACCAGTGTTTTTCATTAGCTTTACAACCACAGAAGAAAGAAAAGAGTATGAAGATAAAATTTAAAATTGTGCTTTTTCTTAGAGTATTCATCTAAAGACTTGGTAGAAGGTGATGTTGGAATGGAATATGGCAGTAGCTTGTATTTGTTGCTTCCATCTATGCAGTATTATTCTAAGGCTTTAAAAGTATTGGACCATTACTCCTGACATGGTGTTGTGAGCCAGGTTCTGTTATCTTCATTTTAGTTGAGGAGAACGAGGCACAGAGTCAGAGGTTTGTTCACCTAGGATCCCACAGTTTCGTATGTGGGATTTAAGCCCAGGCAGATTCATTCAGAGCCCTTCCCTTTTACTCATCCATGGGCTTCTCTTTATGATTCCAAGTAAAGAATTGTCATGGATTAGCTTTTTACTATAGTAAAAGTGCTTGTTTATTAGAGCCCTCATTATATTTGGTCCCAGGAAGTCTTTGCCCTTAGACTTCATGTGGGTGTGTGTTTTGCATTTAACATGCAATCAGGAAATATTTGTTTTGTATTATTATCATACCACTGAGTGTAGATTTTAGGCGGAGACTTAAAATATTTATAGCAAGTGGTGGCCTACTTGCTCTTATGATATTCAGTTCACTGGACCTCATGTGGCCTCCCTAAAGCTTAAATGGTATCGTGGTTGCACAGGAGTATCGTGGAAATGAGATGATGTAAGTGTAATGAGCTCAAATAAGATGAGCAGAGTCTTAATTTTTTTTTTAAGTTGTTTTCCTTCTTTTAACAAAGATCATACCACGTTGGAAATATCTGGATTATGTCCCTATGGGTATTTAATTATTTTTTTAATCATAAATCACCAAGATCAAGATTTAAAATGCTAATTTCTAAGTATGTTAGTTATGCATGGCTGGTATCAGATTACCTCAAAACTTACCTATTTAAAACGACAAACAGTTACTATCTCACAGTTTCTGTGGGTCACAAATTCCTGAGTGGTCCTTGCTCAGGTACTTTCATGAGATTGTGGTAGATGTTGGCTGGGACTGGCATCTCCTAAATGACTGGAGGACTCACTTTCAGAGAGTGCACTCACATGGCTTTTGGCAGGATCCCTCAGTTTCTCACCACATGGACTTCTTCAAAGTGACCTCTTGACATGACAGCTGATTTTCCCAGGGTGAATGATTGAAGACAGAGACAAATGACCTAATCTTGCAAGTCATAACTGTCACTTCTGCCACATTGTATTAGTCAGAAGGGAGTCACCAAGTACAGCCTGCACTCCAGGGAATTAGGCTTTGCCTTGTGAAGGAAGGAGTATTAAAGAATTTGTGGACATATTTTAGCCATCACACTGGGTGTGACTCTGCCTACTAAATCAGACTCTCTGTGTATGATAATTTGCATTTTTAACAGACTCCCTCAAATGGTTTCTGTGCACACTTAAAGGACCACCAGGTGAGTATTACAGTAATATTTGTTGGGTGATTCAGTCTCGAAGTAAATGGATACACTTAGTGTCACTATTCAGGCTTATTTAAGAAGCCAGACTTGTGTTTCACGTTAGTGTTCTAAATTTAGTATTCTAACTAATTAAGGTGTATGCTTAGGCACTAAGTCTGGTACTTAACTAGATAATATAGTTAACAACGTTTTCCCTTGGATTTTACTTTATCTGAATAGGTCTTTAGCTTTCATTCTGTCACTCAGTGAGACAGATGAGCCCTCCTCTCATTTAGCCTGTGGTGTCTGAGCAGTTGCCTTCTGTGTATACACACAACCAGAGTAGGGACCATGCTGCTGCTGCTAAGTCGCTTCAGTCGTGTCCGACTCTGTGCGACCCCAGAAACGGCAGCCCACCAGGCCCCCCCGTCCCTGGGATTCTCCAGGCAAGAACACTGGAGTGGGTTGCCATTTCCTTCTCCAGTGCATGAAAGTGAAAAGTGAAAGTGAAGTCGCTCAGTCGTGTCTGACTCTTAGCGACCCCATGGACTGCAGCCCACCAAGCTCCTCCGTCCATGGGATTTTCCAGGCAAGAGTACTGGAGTGGGGTGCCATTGCCTTCTCTGGAGTAGGGACCATAGCTCACAGTTATAAAGAAATAGTATATGGCTGGGAAGGGCAAGGCAAAAGGGTGTCCTGGGGTTTCTGTTTCAGGATCCAGGCAGCTGAGCAAAATGTCTGATGATCCTTAATGGTTCCGTGACTTCTGCAGCTACATACTTCCTGTTAAGGAGAGAGAAGGGTACAAATCCAGGAAGTTGAGAGAACAGTCAGATGAGTTCCAGAGCCCCTCTAACTGCACTTCACTCCGTCTCAGATGTTAAAGGCTTTTAGTGGGCAACCAGGCCCCTTTCTCCATCATTTTCGTACCTTCCCACCAGCATTACGTCTTCGTCCTCTGAATCCTTACCTATGAGGATCACAGCTGGTTATTTCAGAGTGGAGGATGCACGTCATAGAAATATGTGTGTGTGTGTGTGTGCGCAGGTGCACGCTCAGTCACTCATTTGTGTCAGACTCTTTGAGACTTCCACAGACTCCTCTGTCCGTGGGATTTTCCAGGCAAGAATACTGGAGTAGGTTGCCATTCCCTTCTCCAGGGGATCTTCCTGATCCAGGGATCTAACCCACGTCTCTTGCATCTCCTGCATTGGCAGGTGGATTGTTTACCACTTGTGCCACATAACTCCTCTTCAAATCTATAGACCCACCACCCATCTCCTTCCCTCCTGCCCCTAATGAAAGAAGGCAGATAAATACAGATGCTCAGAACCCTAGTCTCACGTTTTATCTGAAATTCCTCAATTGGTAGGAACTCACAGTTAGGGGATTAAGAACCCCAGAGAGGAAATAAACACAATGCGGCCCGTAAAGAGAGGCCTGTTCAGCATGAGCCCATTTGCACCCAGAGTCTGTGATCACACACTGGAACGGCCATATGATAGAGCTGACATGCCCCAATAGGTACAACAGATTGTTCTGCTTGTAACCAATCAATACCGCAATTAACAAATATTTATTGAACACCTAGGAAGCACCCTGGTTCACACAGCCCTCATCAGCTATTTGTTAGAGCAATGCAGAACCTCCTAACCCCTATGCCTGGCTTAAGGCTTACCCCTGCCCCAGTTAAATCAATTCTGTACATTGAAACCAGAGTGGATTTTCCTAAAATATACAAACTTGACCAGGTCATTGACCTATTTAAAGTGCTGTGGCGCATGATCAGAATCCAGATAAAGCCCACTTTTCCTAGCACGACTTAAGAGGAGAGTCGCAGTCTGGATCCTGCCTGACTCTGCTTCCCCACTGCTGCTTCTCCAGTCCCCAGATACTCCCCATTCCACATGACCCCACTGTGCCCATCTCTGTGGTGCCGTGTAAGAGTGGATAAGGCAGTGGCCTTAGAGCTCAGCTCGGTAGGCTTTGATTCTAGCCACAGCTCTTGTGACTTTCAACTTGTGTCATCTTGGACAAATTACAGTAGATGTTTCTGAGCCTTCAGATTCATTCTTCTTCTGCAGAAATACACTACTAGCCTCACAAGATTCTTGTGAAGATAAACTGTGATAATATTTAAAATGCTCAGTGCAGTGCCTGCCCCGTAATTAAGACTGAATAAATATTGCAGCTGCCGTTACCCACGGTGTACGGAAGGCCCCTGGCACATAGTAGCTGTTTAATAAAGGAGAGGCTTTTCCCTCCCCAGCTGTAGTCTTGTCTTTGATCATGAGATGCCCTAACTGGCATTCAGAGTCTGACAGAGATGGGAGTGGCAATGGTGAAGGTAGAGGTGCAGGTTTTTAAGAGACAGAGAGGAAAATGGTGGAGGATTTGAGGAATAGATATGAAAAGGATTATGTATTTCCAGGTGATTTTTCCTCCAGTAGAATATAACTAATAACATTCTTTGCAGGGCCGGGAAAGATGATAGTGGGCTGGGATTCAGAAGAAACTGACAACCTGGCCTTTGGTCAGTCACTATTTTTTTGGCCTTTGTTAGATCATTTGTAAAATGGATTTGCCATTATAATTAACTCAGCTGTTACGTTTAAAAGCTCTTTGAGGAGTACAGGTCATACTCTAAAATAAGCTGACAGTGTTATGCCACCAGTCCTACACAGCGTGTTTAGAAAATGTTCTTGAAAGCAACATTTACATATAATCAATACTGAAGCATGTATTTCCTCAACTTTCTAGAGATGGAAGTTGCCAGGTGATTAGAGTCATGCATCATGGGAGTGTTTCTCATGCTTCTCCTCATACCTTGCGTGTCTCTCTTTTCCGAAGATCTCAACTTTTGCAGTGGGAAGGATTGATTGAAACCTAGACCAGATAAGACTTGACCCAACACTCAGTTTTCCCACCTGTGATCTGGGGGTGATAATGGCCATGCTGTCTCATCATTGTGAAGTTTAAGAGGCATGCATGGATGGCTAGAGTGTGTCTGGGTATTTGAGACATGACAATCTTTTCTCTTCTTACTTGGATGCCTGAAATGGTTCCTCATTGTCCCTGAATATCCCACTCCAAAATCTTCAGTTAAGAAGTGGACTCCAGAGACAGGCTGCATACGTTCCCTCTTCAGATCTTATTTGTACCTTATCACCTCTAAGTTGCCTCTACTTCCCAGCCCCCAAAGTAATTATCCTCCAGACTGAAAACTCTTCAGATAAGTTTTCAGTTTCTCACAGGCTTTCCCCTCTCCTGTGCCTTTGGCCTTGTGCTCCCACTAGGATACATCTCTCAGGCTTGTGGAACTTGAAGGTCCTATTCACATTATGCCTTTTCCCAGAACCACCCCTCCCCACCAGGTGGGATCAGGCCTTCAATTTCCCTGTTCTTCCAATGCATGTTTTTTTACTTCTAGTATAGCTCTTATCACAGTCTGCTGTGTAGCATAGTCATTTTTGTGTGTTTCCTGGTCTGGATTCAGAGCCCCTGGAGGGCAAGGACTGTTGTTTTATTTTGTGTTGCTTTTTCCCACCCCCCTCAGTGCCTGATGTAATAGGGGTTTAGTAAATACTGCTTGAATCAATGCACAATTGGAATCGTCTCTCCTAGTCTTGTTTGCAATGCTGTAATACAGACCAGGTGAATGTAGAATTTTGGCTTAGTGGATTTAGTTCAGCATAGGAAGTGAGTTTTCCAAGAAGCGATACTAGCTTTGAAAACAGAAATTGCCTTTAATCTTGTGGAAAACACATGCCAGCCCTCCTCATAGTAGTCTCAATTACTGGAGAGCATTGCGTTACTGTAAAAACACAAATAAATAAACCCATGACAATACTGTGTTTGGGAGATAAAACCACATAAAAGCCATCTTTCCCCAACTCTTTGGCATGATAATTAGGGGTTTCTGGGAGGAAAAATAAAAAGACACAGGCAAAGAACAAGTGATATTATGTTTAAAAACACTTCTCGCAATTGTCAAGGTGGGAGTAGGGGGTTACATTTTCCATTCAGCAAAAATATTCTGGTTCCTCCCAGCTTATGCCAGACCTAATGCTGTGTTGATTGCATTGCATGATAAATTTGGGCACAAGGATTTCCAAGATGCCAGGCAGTACCTGGAGGGCAGAAAGTGTCATCCAAAAAGGAATGCTAGGGAATTTATTTCTGTCATACTTCACCTGAACATGACATATTCTTCCAAGTGCTGGTTCTCGGTTGACTCAAGCACGCCCTCAGCAAATCCTTTGTTGTGGGCTGCAGCTTTGCACTGGATTTTGTTTACTGATGACTACTTGACTGTCTGCCTGGCTCATTTTTAACCCTTGGGCTCTGGATCCAGGTTCTTTTGAGAATTGAGAAGGAATGATTTTGTCAGGCACCGAGGGCTAAAACCACACTGAGCAGAACTTCTCATCAGCCACTTCTCATCACCACCATTGCCATCATCCTTCACCCATTGCAGTAGCCTCCCAGCTCTTAACCTCTGTCTCCCTGCAGAGTGTTCTTCACTCAGCAGCGAGAGTGGCTCTTTTAAAACGTACTTTGGATCACATCACTCCTCAGTTCAGAATCCTCCAGCTAGTCTTCCACTTCACTGAGAAATGCAGTTCAAAGATTGTACTTACTGTGGCCTCCAGAATACTGCATGCTCTGGAACCCGCTGTCTCCCACCTCATCTCCACTGTCCCCTTCATTGATCCTCTCTGACCCTTGAGCTTGTTGTTCTTGTTGTTCTTAAACCAAGCTATGCCTTCCCAACCTCAGAGTCTTTGCACTATTGTTCTTCTAGCCTGGAATATTCTGTACTCAGATGTATGTGTGGCTCACCCTTACTTCATTCAGCTCTGCTTATGTGTCACCTTGCCAGGGAGGTCCTGTTCACCTGTGTCCCCAGTGCTGAAACAATGCCTGGCATATAGCAAGGATATAGGAAGTCTTTGAAGTGTGAGTAAGCGTTGGCTAGCTATTCTAGCCAACTTGGAGAGAGAGTGTGGCCGAGAGGAACATTGACTGTGGAGTTAGATGTGAGAGCCTCACGGCTGGATTTGTCATCCTCTCCCCTCTGATAGATGTTCCTCCTTGAGAAGATTCTTTAACTTCTTTCAGCCTATGTTTCTCTATGTAAATGAGATTTTGCCTACTGCATGTGATCATTATGAAGAGTATGTCAGATAATGTTAGCAAAGTGCCTAGTGTTGTCTCCGGTGCACAGATTAGATGCTTTCTGACTATTAATTCTCATACACTCTGCTTCCTAGTTGTGGATGGTGGTTTAGCACTAAGTCATGTCCGACTCTTGTGACCCCATGGCTAATAGCCTGCCAGGCTCCTCTGTTCATGTGATTTTCCAGGCAAGATTACTGGAGTGGGTTGCCATTTCCTTTTCCAGGGGATTTCTCCAACCCTGGGATTAAAACCTGGGTTGTCTACGTTGCAGGCAGATTCTTTTATCAACTGAGCCACCTGGGAAGCTGCCTATGTATAGGATAAGAGTAATGTTTGAAAATAGTTTGAATGTTTTCAGTAATTTTCAAGTATTCCTGCCTAATCATCAGATTTGGACATTTCTTAGACTTCAGGGTATTAGCTGGGGTGACCCTGTGGGCACATTGGGGGATTTTGGTCAACAGAAAAAGGGAGAAGTTAGCAACTGGGTGAGGGAAGGTTCACAGTCCTGCTTGTGGTTCAGTAGGGACTGCATTTATGAAAATGGCAGTTAGGTCCAGGGCACTTGAGACCTTGGACTGTGCCAGCAAGTGTGGTATTTCCATTTACATCCTCAGGGTAAGTACAATTTCACCATTATTCCATTGAGGCTCTCCTTGCCAAGAAAAACCCATTGTAAATTTCTGGTTTAAAGATTCTGCAGTTTTAGGGAGTCGTACTTTTTGTTGCTTTAACATTTTCTTGGCACCATAAATTTTAAGCCCCACTGGTCTACCTTGTAAATACTGTACAAATGTTGTGAAAAGCTGAACCACGTCATTTGTTTTTCCTCTGTTCCTTGTAGGAAATGGTGACGCTCCTGCCCCCACCCACTGCTTCCCCTGGGTTTCTGCTCAGGCAGTCTGGAGTGAGAAAGTGAGAGTGGGGAAGAAAGAAAGCCAGGGAAAGACGGGAGCTTCTTTCTGTGGACGGGTTGCGCCTGGCAGGAGACATGTGTCCTGGCAGGATGTCTGCATGACGTGGATCCATTGTGTGGGTCCCTCCTGCTGGACCAGTGGCCAGCTCCCAGCCAGGCCACCCGGGGGAGGGCCTCTGAAGCAGAGAGCCCTTCACAGTCTGGAGCCTCTTGCGCCCAGCCTCCTGAATAGGACTCCAAAGAATAGGAGCCGTGTTCCCTTTGTCACCTACAGCCCTGCTTTCCCATCTGCACAGTGGATGTGCACTTGGGGGCACAGTTGGCACTTGGAAGAGTCCGCAGGAACTTGTGTATGCGCAGTGTGTGCCCAGCGGCGTGGGGGGAGTGGGGCACACACTCTGGAGATGGCTGGAGGCCGGTCCTTGCAGAGAAGGGGCCGCCCTCTTTATGAGGCAGAGTTTGCCAAGAATGCGCTGCCCTTGAGAGTGTTGTGGCCAACAGGAAAAGCATTCATGGCATCTGAATGAATGGCAGCAGCGGTTCCTTTCTTCAGGAATAATAGGCATTCTTTTATGGAGCTAGCCCCTCTTTTAGAGACAGAGAGAGCAACCCGTTATTTTTCAGTTAAAATTTATTTTTTTAAATGGTGATACCTCAGTTGCAAATTACCCTGGCTTTGCTATGAAAACATTTACAGCTAGTCTTCTGATAATGGTTTTAAGCTACCATCTCGTAGAATCTTCAGATAATATGCCAAAATGAGATAAGGCATCAAAGACTTCCATAGCCCATCTGTGTAGCTGATTGCCTTCAACTAGAAAATGGATATGTTTTCTGAAAGGGAATGGGTCTGTTTCCCTTACTGTGCATCTTGCGTGCAGTCTGACTTACCTCTTTTTATTGAAATTGGGAAGTTTTTTTTTTTCCCCCTATGGACTTGACAGTACATCCTTATCAGGAAGTTTGATGAGGGACAGAGTTGTCATGTTGAAAGGATCAAGTTGAAGCACCAATCTGAAAGTCATCTTTGGGATGATAGATCTTTTTATTGTAAGTAAACAAGATCAGGATAAGTAGATTTTAGTACTCTACTAAATGCTCTGCTGTTTGCATCTTTTACAGACTGCTTTCTGATCTTCTTTTTTTGTTTGTTTCTTTTAATGCTTAAATGAGGCTTGGGATAATGAACTGCACATTTCAGCAGTGCATATGTTCTACATATAGATGGTGAGAGACAACAGAGCCTTCCCTGACTATTTCTCACACTCTAAGAGGCCCCCATGAGGCCCCCATCAGTCAAGGACTTAGTGTTGGAGACAGTAATTTGTGTTTGGACTTGGGTGACTGTCAGTCTGAGTTTAGTCAAGAGAGGTCATGCTATCTGCCACACAGTCTTCTCGTGGGAAGACAGATCAGGCCTTTTGCCTCTGAAATCCGAGTACTACAGAGGATAGAAGTGATGTCTCGGTTTGGGACATCAGTTTCTGAGGATAGAAACTTGACTCTGGGCACAAGCTTTCTCCTTGGGAGGCAATTAACATAGAAGGAAAGATTTCTGACATCTGAAGGCGTTTATTTCCTGGTGATCTCTAAAAGGGAGGAAGGAAACACTTTTTGGTGATCCATGTTTCTCAGGCATGGTGCTGGGTACTTTACTATCCATTAGTTTATTTAATTTCCATTCTTTTCAGTGAAATTCAGGTCATTTCATCAGCTCTTGGAAATGAACATATCCAATCACATTCTGTCTTCCCGAGGCAGATTAGAAGAATATTAGCAGATTAAGTCACTTTGGGCTTTGTACTTTGCTTTTTGTGTTAAACTCATTTATTCTGGTTGAGATCAGAATCTGGGGTAGGGTGGAACTGAAATTTATGTGGAGTGACATTGGTTGAGTGCTAGAAATGAAGGCTGGCTTCACAGAAGTGACTTTCTCCACGTTGTTGCTGTGCTCTTACCTTCTGCCCACGGCATTCCCAGCTGCTGTCAACTGTGCCTTCTTGCTCCATCCTGTCTGGTATCAGAAGTCTCCTGGCAGTAGTCGAGGATTATTATAAAGGGCTCACTTTTGAGCCAGTTGACCGATAACTGTAGAGTGCATTATAATTTACCAAGAGCTTTCACTAATACATCCTCTTCCCATAAGAATTATAAGATAGGTTTTGTCGAGGGCCAGAGAAGTTATAAATCAGCCCCGATCTCTTATCCAGTGACAGAGCCAAGATTCTAGTTGGATTATCTGTTGCCAAATCCACTGCTTCTGTATACTGCAGTTAGCTTCCTGCTCAGAGTATGTCACTCACTCACTCATTGATGCAGGACATGTTTGGTTCGCACGGACTTTGAAGCCAGACAGCTTTGTGACCTCGGGGAACTTCTCCTTGGACCTTCAGTTCCTTGATCAGTAAAATGATGAGTAACAGTGATAGACTCTATCTGGTAAGGTTATTTTGAAGTACTTAAAACAGGCTTTCATGAAGTGTTTCTAAATAGGAAGTACTCACTAGATGTTTGCTGTTTCATCACCACCACTACCACCACCACCATCACCATTGTCATCAGAGGCCCGTTACGATCAGTCACTGGAGAGACGGACTAGGATGCAACTGTGTTACTGAGAGTCACTAGTTCTGATGTGAGAAGCAAATATAAAAACACAGAACCAGCTTGTATGGTAAGTTGATAACTAAAATATGGGCAGAGTGCTCGGGAAGCATAGAGGAAGGAACGTTTACGCTTTTGTTGCCAAGAACCCAGCTCTCTAGCAGCTCATCCTTATAGCTTCCACCCCCACGCCCACCATTGGTAACATCCCTGTCTTACTCATTTCTTACTGAAGGCTGTATTTAGTGTACCAGGTCTTATGGGTACTTTGCATGAGAAGAAGGAGAAATAGAATATATCTGGCTAAACAGTCATCTGGAGAAACAAGACCCGTATTTAACAATTGGAGGACTGTTGAGGACAGCCTATTCCAGCACTCTGGTGTGCAGTGTTCGTGTGAGCGCCACAGGAAATCAGATGTGAGTAAGTTCTTGTGGGTTGGTGAGGGAGGTGGACTTTGGGGGGAAAGTGGGCCTTGAATCACAGCTGAGAGAACTTAGAATTTGGATTAAGTGCCGCTAAAGGACGGAGAGCCTGGTAAGAAGTGGTGTTATGCTATTAAAGCCACGGGCTGCCTTCAGTGGAAGGGGTGAGTCCTGCCTTGGGATGTGGGTGGTCCCAGAGGTAGTTCCACTCCATTGCTGTAGGAAAACCTGCCTCTGGACCCCAACAGGATGCACACAGCCTGTCTCCACCCTCTGCAAAGCCCCATAATAACATCTTTGTGTTCATGGTGATGCTTCTGGTCATTTGGCAGAAGATAAAAACCCAGAGAGACCCACAGCATGGACACTAGTCTGAGTGGGTCTGTGAGCACCAGCCTAGCTGTAGCCTCTTTGTTTGTGAGCTGTTTGCCTGCATTTAAATGCCATTTACATAAGGAGCTGTCAGAGTTGAGTTGGCCCATGATTATTCCTTGATGTATGTTAAAAAAAAAAAAAAAAGGGAACAGAAACAAAAAGAAAACCCTGGCTAATGAGGAGCTGGGTTCCTTTTCTCCATTGATGACAGCTTCCTTTCTGATCTGAAGGTCCGTCAGAAGCGAAGGTGGTGTGTGACTGTGGGGTTATGTCCCCGCCGAAGCTGTCTTTCCTTCAGAGTTGTAATTGATGGGGAGGCCTGTCACTTGTTATGCTGACGCTGTGCAGATTTTTGTGCAGCTGCCAGCCAAGAGAGTTTTAGGACAGTATCTGATTGGGTCCGGGTTGTGGCAAAAGTGATAATAAATAGAAGGCTGGCGAGGGTAGATTTTGATTGACCCGAGATTGTATATTATTAAACTGAGTCTGCATGTACATGTCAGTTTATGAAGAACCAGACCCATAATCCAACTTAGGGCTGTGGCAGTTTGGGTTTATTAAATGTGCTTTATATCACTATTAATATTGAGAAGCAAAGAGGGATATCTGTAATCTTTTAATCTATGCAATAATGGTTTGGAGGGAGATTACCAGACACATTGGACTATTGTTTGCCTATAATTGTATTCAGAACTCTCCGAAGCATTGATTTGTTTCTGGCATACTGATTTGGCTCAACAGTCTCATAAAGCTTCTTTATAGTCCTCTTTGCTTTGGATTTTCCAAAAATAATTGGAGAATAATAATAATGTAGCTGGCAATAAAGAAGAGAGAGTCAGGTTGAAAGCAGATTTCTAACCAAGTGGATAGCCATAAACATCTTCGGGGCTCGTAAACACCTGGGCCTGTGACCTTTGTGTTTATAAGATATTTATCGTCTCATGGGCTCTCTGCTTGGGGGTTATCACTTCAGTGCCGTGTAAGATTTGATTGTGTTTAGTAAGGAGATTCTGAATTTTGCTGAGTAGGGGAAATGTGTCCCTCTTCTTGGTTTTTTGTTTTTTTGGGGGGGGACAACAGATCTGCCAGCAGAGGCAGATCTTTCCAAGGACAGAAGCCCAGAGCTTGATTCTAAGGAAAAATGGTATGGGGGACCCAGCAAGGGCACTTTTAATAGAAATGACTTTTGAAAGGAAAGGACTAAGGCACCACATCAAATAAATCCAAGTAATAATGATGGGTTTTCCTTTTTAAGTAGAAATAAAAAATTTGATCCAAATCAAGGAAACTTTCCTTGGCGCTGTTGCTGCCTTCTCACCCTTTCCTCCCCTTTCCACAGCTGACGTGGGGAGATGAGCCAGAGAAGTGCTCTCCAAGTTCAGTTGCCCTGACTGTAATAAGAAGGCATGATTACGTGCTGCAGAGACACAGCAGACTGCCTTCCATCTTCAGCGGTTCTTTAAATGTTTCTTCAGGAAATTCTAGGCACTCTGTCAATTTGTATCTTCCCCCTGATGCTGTGGCTTAATTGTTCCTAAAGGAAAAAGCTGGATTCCTGTGAACTGACAGATATGCTGGGCTGCTTGTGTAAGCTGTTAGTTGCCTGGTTCATGGTGCACACAGTGGGCAGCAGGCGTAAGGAGGAAGTTTCCCAGAAATTGGCATCTTCAGAGAGTTTTATTATAACTAGCTTTATTGTGACTAAAGTATGAGCCAATCTTGGGGTGTATAGGACCTGTATTTTTCAAAGGAGACTGTTCTCCCTAAGACTTAGTTTCTTGTCCCACGAGGCTAATTGCTGCTGCATTTCATGGACTTTATGAGGTGTGCTTTCCTCTGCCCTGCTCCAATCAGATGGTACTGCTTGGAAAGTAATATAAGCACAGGATTGATACAGAGCTGCTTCTGCAGTAGCACTCTGCAATGGATCGTATGGGAGGAAGGAGGAGAAACCTTACCACATGGCAGGAGAGATGACATACAAAGGCAGTCAGTCAGTCGATTGAGATATTTATTACTCACCTACTCTGTGCCCAGCTTTGTGAAACATAAAAGAAGTATGAGTTCTCAGCTCCAAAGGTGCATTTTGTCCACTTGGAAAGAATTTAGGTCAGTGTTTCTACAAGTGTGGTCCCCAGACCAGCAGCAGCATCCTCTTCTGGAAACTGCAGATTCACAGTGACCACCCTGTGATCACCAGAAGAATTAGAGACCCTGGAGGGTGGAGCCAGCCATCTCTTTTACAAACCCTTGCAGATGATTCAGTTGCTCCCCTGGTGGCTCAGACAGTAAAAAATCTACCTGCAATGTGGGAGACCCAAGTTTGATCCCTGGCTTGGGAAGATCCCCTGGAGAAGGGAATGGCAACACACTCCAGTATTCTTGCCTGAAGAGTTTCATGGACAGAGGAGCCTGGTGGGCTACAGTGCCTGGGATCGCAAAATGTCATCTGCAATGTCATCTGTCTGACATCTCAAATGTCAGACACAACTGAAAGATTAACACTTGCAGATGATTCAGATTTGTGCTAAAGTCCGAGAACCTATGCATTGGGTTGAGCACTTGTTAGTAAGGCACGTGGAATTAAGGGTTGCTTGCTTGTAGAGTTCAGAAAAGGAGAGAATAAGATACTCTAGAATGGGATGCTAACCTGAACTGTGCATTAGGTGTGAAAGGGGTCAGAGAAGGAAGGGGGCTATGGATCATCAAGGCAGTATTTCCTGGGTGAGGGGGATGTGGAGGCAAGTTTTGAGGAATGAATAGAAGAGAGGGAAGGAGAGGAGCGTGAATGAGTGCACATGTGATGGTGAGGGCTCTGTTCCTTCAAAGAGCACAGTTCATTGTAGGGAGAATGTGGACTCTCAAAACTCGAGCCAAGAAAAACAAATGTCAAGTACAGAACTTAGTTTTGTGAAGAAGAAAAAAATGTTCCTCACAGGTTGAATTCTAATGTGGGTTCATCTCTTTTTCTCACCTCTGGCAGGGGTGCAATTAATTGGGACCAGGAATCTTGTACCTGGAGAGGCTTCATAAAGTGAGGATCTCAAGAAGAGGATATTTACCTCTGTTAGTTTTTCAGTCCTGTCCGACTCTTTGAGACCCCATGGACTGTAGCCCACCAGGCTCCTCTGTCTGTGGAATTCTCCAGGCAAGAATACTGGAGTGGGCAGCCATTCCCTTCTCCAGGGCATCTTCCCAACCCAGGGATCGAACTCGGTCTCCTGCAGTGCCGGCAGATTCTTTACCGTCTGAGCCAGCAGGAAAGCCCAGATTTACCTAAAGCCACTGTTTTAAAAGTGGGAGGCCTGTGGTACTGGTGAAAAATAGGGGTAACTGTGTTTTAAAGGGATGAGATGCCTGCATAGGTAAAGTGCTTTGTGTGTACTGGAAAGAGGGAGCTGAGATCTAACGTAGGGGTGCAGGTGGATCCAGAGAAGTGGGGGTGTGAGAAAATAAAAACTAAAGTCTAGTAAGTTTCTGTTTTTAAAGGCAAAAAGGAGCCACTGAAAGTTATGGCAAGATGAGAGTTACTAAACATTTCATGATTCTAATTAGAGGGCTGTCAGTGACTAGAGGGAAGTAGATAGGTTTGAAGGCTCTTCCAGCTATAAAAGTGAGAGATGACCAGGGTTTGAACTAGTGCAGCTCTAGAAAAGTGGTGTGAGCAGCAATAAGGGGTCACACGGTGGTTGAAAATGGAAAAGAAACAATGGACTAGCCACCAGTGTCTTCCATGGGTAGTTTAATAAACTCCTTACAAACTGTCACTGGTATATCTTAACTGTGATCACCCCTTTAATGATATGCAAATCAATTTTTTTTGCAGAAGGTCCGAAGGCTGTGTAGCTGAGAAGTGGCAAATTCTAGATGACTCAGATCTGTTTGCCTGAAAAGCCTGTACCCTTCTGGTCTAGGTGCTGAACTTTGGCAAATAGAATGATGCATGTTGTTTAGAATTGGGCAGTGGTTATCTTGACAGAAATCTGCTGGGAGGAGATGTTAAGAGAAAGGGAAACAACAGCATAGGACTTTAAAGTTTCTTCCATGAAAATGTATTTGGAAGCTTCAGCAGGGGACAGATAGCATCTTGCCCCACCCAAAGGTAGACCCAAGGGCTGTTTTGTTTTCTTTGTTGACCAGTGGTCTAGAAATCAGAGTTGAGAATGGGTTCTTTGACCCAACATTGGCCTAGGCAGCTCTTTGAATCCTGGTCCCATCAGAACATACATATAAAAAAAGCAAAAACAGAAGAATGTACATATGGCTCCCACTCTTGTGCTTTGCTGTGAAGGTTGCAATTTTAGGACATGGAGGTTTTCAATGTCTTGCTTGTTTCTTCTTGCTTGTTTCTTTGGCTTACTTATGGCAAAGGTCCTCATATTCTGCAAAGGACAAAAATGAATCCAAAATGAAATGCTAGGGAGAAGAGGAGAGAAAAGATTACAACTAAATAAACTAGGGAACTTGAGTTGTTTAATTCAGGGGATTTGTTTTTATCTCCACCTCCTAGTATGCATATTGGTATTTACTATCATTGTTAGGAGATAAAACCATGTAAGTCATTTTATCTCCACACCTGAATCTCTTTTTCAGCAACTTACTCTCCTCTCCGCCTTTTCTCACACCTTCTCAGGTGGGGTGTGCTGCTCCAGCTGCCTTGCTCCCTACTCCTGAGTAGAAGCTGAGGGGAGACCCTTTTGGGTATCAGGTTACATCTGGAAATTCGATTGTGCAGAACGGTAGTTGGCTTAGCAGTGGGATGAGGCTGCATGCCTCATTAAGTTTGAACTCCACTCTGCAGGTTCTTGTGGAGACACGGGGG
Organism: Bos taurus; assembly: GCF_002263795.3. Lineage (NCBI taxonomy): Eukaryota > Metazoa > Chordata > Mammalia > Artiodactyla > Bovidae > Bos > Bos taurus. The sequence continues at coordinate 30,780,226 of NC_037352.1, read as the reverse complement.
GATTTTGTTTAGATAAGGAGCCCTTGAAAGGAGGCTGCTTGTTGAAGTGTACGTCAGCAATAGCGATGAAAGACGCCTAAACATATGTCCCACAGCAGCTAAAGTCCATCAGCCTGGTCCATCAGCAAATTAGTAAAATACCCCTGCTGTTAATACAAGTCTTCGCAGTTTACTGACTTGTGTGCTTAACTGTTGACTGCTGTTTTTATTAGAGGAAACTAACACATCAAACTAACACTGCAGTGCTAGGCCAAGTGATCCAGGTTTTGCTTACGTTGGGGAATCACTTCAGCTCATGCCACATGATGTCATGACATCAGTTTTATGTGCACGTAAAATGAAGTGCTTGTTAGATATTGAAGACGTCTATGATCGTTAGGTGGGACAAAGGCAGGAAAGTCTCGTTGGTACAGGGAAGACTCTAAGTGTTTTGTATGAACAGTTATCTTTCGTTAATACTAATTTTTGTGATCCATATGAATGAGGTCAAGTGTTCTTTAGACCTCTGATGATAAATGTATTACTGCCAAAGAGAAATGGGTGTTATAGGTATTGAGGTGGTTTTGTTAGGTACTTTCAGAGTAATTGAGACATGATTCTGAAGTAGTATTCTGAAGAGATCGTGCTGACTTCAAATCCAGGCTGTGTGATTTTGACCCAGATCTACTTGCCTTTGCCTCTTTCTTTTCAGCTGTAAACGAGAGCTAATACCTTAGAGATACTGTGAGGATTTAGTGCTTAGCTTTATCCCTAAATACACATTCTCAATACATCAGTCACTAATAATTATGACAGATCATTAGTTGTCATTATTATCATTGGTGGAAATTGGTCCTGTTTGTGGCAGAAGTATAAATTCTATAGGATCAGAGATCAGCTTATTTCCTCCTTTTCTTGGTTGGGCTGCTGTTTCTGCTCTTTCCACTAGTCCCATAAGTCCTTAGTTCTGAGAACCCACCTCGCTGGACCAGCCATTTCAGTGTCTCTGTTTCTTCTGTGAACAGCTTCACCTTTCCTTTGGTCTTGGTGAGGCCACAAAAGAGAACAGTCAGATAAGGATTGATACATTCGGTGGCCATAGTTCTCACTCTGGTTTGTAAGTGTGGGGTAGTTACTGGTGAAATTGAGCTTTGCACCTGCTTCTGTATCTGTATTTTTGGTCTAGTTTGAAAGGCAGTTGAAAGCTGCATCTATTTTGGAGATTGTGAAATAAGAGTTTTAATGACTAACTTAATAAAAGGTTGGTGAGGTTAAGCAATAAGCACAAAATACTTTTGCTACATTCTGGGTGCCTCATTTTCACTGATGATTTTGTGTGGATAGTAACTTAATTGCAGGAAATATGTTTACTGACACATAGTTTCCTGGGATACTCAAGGGAGAAATTTCTTACCCAGTAAATAGAGCTTTCTTTAGGTTTTAGGCAGTTATCTTTTTTAATACTAATTTTTGTTATCCATATGAATGAGGCCAAGTGTCCTTGAACAGTTTTAGACCTCTAATGCTGAATGGATTACTGCCATCTGTCATTATAAAGGAAACTTTCCTGAGACAGAAGGACCTGAATTAGTGGTTCCCATTCCCTGATAGCTCAATTGGTAAAGAATCTGCCTGCAATGCAGGAGACCCCAGTTCGATTCCTATGTTGGAAAGATCCACTGGAGAAGGGATAGGCTACCCGCTCCAGTATTCTTGGGCTTCCCTTGTGGTTCAGCTCGTAAAGAATCCGCCTGCAATGCAGGAGACCTGTGTTCGATCCCTGGGTTGGGAAGATCCCGTGAAGAAGGGAAAGGCTACCCACTCCAGTATACAGGCCTGGAGAATTCCATGGACTGTATAGTCAATGGGGTGGCAAAGAGTCAGACATGACTGAGCGACTTTCACTTTTCAATGAACTCTAGGATCATAAGAATCACTTGGGGGTGCTTTTTGAAAAAACTCCAGTGCCTTGGCCACAATTACAGGTAAATCGTTGCTCTAACATGGGGCCTGAAAATTGATGTTGTAAAAATAAAAAATTCCCTAGGTGAGTCCAGTGTGTAACTAGATTGAGAAGCGCTAACAGGAAAGGAATTCTTTGATGGAAGAACCAGTGGAATGAGAGAAGTTCTAGTTTTTCTTAGCAGGAATTCTGTTGTCTCCCATCACAGTGCCCATTTCGACAGTGGCATGGTGCCGTTGTGCTTGGATTACAGTTCAGAGGGTATCAGTTGCACCTTTGGTATCTGAATCCTCTGCAGCCAACGTAGTGCTGGGCGTATACTAGATGTCAGTACCGCCTTCCTTCCCTACTTGCTTTCGATGACTAAAATGATGGAATTGAGCCCAGTGTACCAGCTGGTCATTTCCCCTTCTGTGGTTCATGAGGGAGTAGGTCCACAAGCATATATTATTTTTTGTTGTTCTAGGAGGGGGAAAGACTCCCAGTTTTGAAATGCTTTAGGCATAACACTGATCTTTGATTAAGGTCAACAAATTTATGTTGCTGTGTACAGCATAAATTGCCAGGCGTAGGTGGTACATGTGGTGCCATTTATTACCTCTGTAACACCTAGTCCTTCCTAGTGTGGGTTCTGTACACCAAATGGAAACAAGTTCTCTGTTGCCCTACTTTGCTCTTAAATACAGCATAACTGTTTTGTTCAGGGGACACAAGAGTTTCTTTTTATTCTTCTTTCTTTTTTTTTTTCCTTTTTAGATAGCCCAAATTGCATCAGGGCAGGAAGATGTAATTATTCATAAAGGGAGAATTCTGTGAGCACACGCGACCATGGCCTTAGAGTTTGGTTAACTGTTATTGTGTGGTTTTCAGATTGAGTAGTACCAAGCATATATTGAGTAAGAGTAGCCCCTTGTTATCAGGTAGTGCTTTTTCGTGTGTGTTAATTCCCTGTCTACAGTGTTGATAGTGTTAATTCCCTATGTACAAGGTTGTTTTAAAATCTCCTACAAGGCTGTGGATTAGCAGGGCAAGTAACTATTGTCTCCACCTTATGAATAAAAAAATTGAAGACTCAGTGAGTTTAAGTGATCTACCTCAGGTGGTGATATTGGCCTTAAATTTATGCTTTTGACCATAAATCCCTTCAATATACTGAGCTTTGGGGAATGCTGTCCCTTGAATTACAACACCTGTAATAAGTGTGACTAAGGGAACCCCCAAGGTTCTTTTTTTCCCAGCTGTCATAATTTGAATCCTTTGTGTTTGTGTATGCTTGCTTGCTTTGTGTGTGTGTGTGTTTATGTGTGTGCATGCGTGCGTGTGCACTGTGTGCTCAGTTGTGTCCGACTCTTT